>NC_069500.1:1331050848-1331650848 GCF_027579735.1 Bombina bombina | reverse complement strand
AACCAATATGACTCATAAGTTAAGCATCTGGCGATATTTATTAAATCTTTACAAGGGAATAAATGACATTCACTTCCACTACATACACACATATATAAGTGATTCTGGTTTTGAAAACCAAATATTTTTTGAGTTATATATTCTCTCTTTCTTGCACCCTCAGCCACACTTTGAAATACAACCTAACTCTTAGAGGTACCTTCTTTCACACCTATCACATTTACTTCCTTTTCACCTTCTTTTCCCATCTCTTCACTGTCCCTCAATATTCACATTTTTGTCCTAACGCATAATAACATAGTATATTCTATTCACATATAAGTTTATTAGAAGAAATTCACATGTCACTTTGATTTTGGTTTAAGGAAGACTTTATTACAGTCAGTACACATATAACAACTTAATAGATGTCTTACACACAACACTTGTATTTATTCCCCTTTGGAATAAATGAATTTTGAAATTCGAACTAGCAGTTGCCTATATAAAAAATAGCTGCAGAAATTAATTCTGATATATTAATCTATAATGCTCTTGAAGCAACGCTCTAGCGAGCCTTTGAACGTAATTGTGTTGTACAAATAATGAATAGTAGATAGGTTAAAATACAGAATAAAAACTATTGGGGTCTATAAGTAAATGCAGATTCAGGTATATTAGTCATAATAATGACATACAGTTTAATGTGCAGACTAGAATTACAGGAACATTTGTTAACATATTTATAGATTTAGGATATCTTCAGAATTTTAGACAGTATGGCACTCCATAGTTATTTTTAGCACATTGAATCTTAGGAATTTCGATGATCACTATCCTATAATAAATATCCAATTTCTATCAATAATGGTTTGACATAAATACTTGAGATACAGTTTACGGTTGTCAAATCATCTTACTATAATACATACAATATAACTATCCTTCTTCACAATACGGGTCATGTAGTTTTGTAAACATGACCTCGCTATTGGAGTAACTAACAGTCTATCAATTTATTCAGAACCAATCACAGTACCCATGAGTACGGGTCATGTAGTTTCGTAAACATGACTTCGCGATTAGAGCAACTAGCTGTCTATCAATTTACTCAGAACCAATCAGAGTACCTATCAGAGTGGAGCGGGGGCGGGACTTCCGGTCCCACAGGGTATATATCCCCATAAACACGGCGGCTCGCTGCCTTTGATAAAGCCCAATCGGGCAAAACGCGTCAGGGAGAGTGTTGAACTCGTTCACGCTCTATTTTCTATGTATTTTAAACTAGCCCAGTACCGCTAAATCATGTGGAACATAGGGTTACCGCAATCATAGAGCTAAACATAGATATTTGACCTATCTGGTCAGGGTACCTAATAGGGACCGTTACATGGTGCTTATAGTTAAAAAACCTTTCTTACCATATATGCAATAACGAGTTATAACCATATAGCCTGGGTTGTGCCAGACTTTATTTCATTAATAGTTAACTAAGTCTTTTAATAATTATACGCTACGCCGCAGATACTGTTATAGTAACTTATAGTATACACAATAACAAGTTATACTCATTCAGTCAGTGTTATGCCAGACTTTATTTTATCAGTTGCTAACTAAGTCTTTCAATAATTATACGCTACGTCGTGGATATTGTTATAGTAACTGGGTTGTGCCAGTTTTAACTTAAACTACCAAACTGGTGTGTGAATGAGCGTGTATTGTAAGATCTTACAAACGTATGAGTGTGATTGATACTGCCCGATAGTCACAGCATTTGCTGTACCACACAGCGCTCAAACTGAAACATATATATCAACCTTAATTATCAACCTGCAACATAGTTAAAAACTGCCAGATATTCATTACTTATATAACCTGGATTGTACCAGATTAGATTTACTTTAATTGTTAAATCGAAGTTTGAGAATGAATGGGTGTTTCAATGGAGATTCATATTATAAATTAATGGACGATTAACTCTATACATATAATCTGGGTTGTGACCGAGCTTTAACTTCAAATACAGCTTTCAGAGCTTTCGAAATTAATAGATATTGTACCACGGATATTTAACTGAAACGAAATCATAGAAAGCATTTATTGAAAGTGGGTTGTGCCAAATTTAACTAAAGCTATAAAACCCAGTATATGAATGAATATGTATGAGAAGAATGTTACAAACTGATGACTGATAATTGTAATACTTGTGGATCATAACAGTGGCTGTGCCTAAGGGCACATAATTCGAATTACCACACACTGGCCCAGAATAATCTTTGGCACTGTGAATAAACTTTGGGACATTTGTCAATTGATAAAACCTGGGAGACGCCGGGATAGCAGATTTAGTTTTCTATGAAACATATGCCTATAATTTATGAAGGTGGATTAACATAAGCCATGGTAACTTTTGCAGCAATTGCTGTATGGACTAATCAGGGTCTAATTATCTAATAACTTTAAGTGAACATAAGTGGCCAGATCTGAGGTCTGGGCTACACAGAACTAGGCTTATTGTGACTATAACTGTATTCCAATTTTTAGGAATATATACCTAATGAAATATTTAAAACTACAGTAGCACCAAGCACGCACACATTGCTATTTATACAAATATACAGGCTAAAATTATAGCCCAGGTTATAACTGATCAAACCCTCGTTTTTGTGAATATTCAATTCACCAGTACCCCTATTCGTGGATAATCATTATTAATATACAATACTCATTACTCTGCTATCACCCATTATATTGAATGATGATAGCATAAGTTTATATAGCTGAGAGTACACAACCTTGATCAGAATTTATACATGAGCTCTACTATTCAGATTAACACTATGATGGTAACCATTACCGAGTTGATTTATTGAACTATTTAGATCACTATTACTAGTGAATTTATTCAGGCCGAATTATCATAAATTGTGATCTAACGTGAAACTCATCATACTGATTTGGGCACTGGAGCAAATTTTAATCGTGTATGTATTAACCAAACAATTTTGGTTTTTTAATTTTAATACCAATAAAAGTTATATTTTAATATCCTGTTAAGGAATCCCAACCTTTAGTTCAGACCTAGAGTGCTGTAAGTGCATACTTTGGGTAGTCTGGTATCCTCTATACCATTCTTCCTTTGTGTTCACATTTACCAGAGAAGTTAAGCTTCATTAAAAAATGGGAAGAAGAAAACAACCTCTCTAAAGATATTAAGGAATGGACAGACATAATTCAAAAAGGCTTGGCTTGCTCCATCAGTGCAAACTTGAAAAAAAACTATATAAAGGTTATATATAGATGGTATATCCACCCGGGCAGATTCAAACACCCTTACGCAGACACAAACACCACCTGTCCGCCTCGGTGTTATCAGGGTTGTCAGGTTGAGGGCACCTATGTCCACATGTAGTGGGAGTGCCCAAAAAGTGCGACGGTGTGGGTAGCCACTTCTGAGTTACTGAGTGAAATATTTAATAAGCAGATTGTACTAAACATGGAGCAGGCCCTCCTACACTTCCCCATTTTGGGCCTCCGGAGACACTCCTTAAAGCTAGTAGGTATCATATGTACTGCTGTAAGAACAATTATAGCAAAATATTGGAAGACTTCGATCCCTCATTATGATGTTATACTTAATAAAATTAAATTCTATCATCAAATGGCCAGCATTGCATCCTCTTTATTAGACAACAGAAATGAGTTCTTAAATGTTTGGGAGGAATGGATAGTTTGGGAGGATACTGTTAGAATGCAGTCGAGAAAGAGTGTTGGAAACCAGGACTGTTAGGAAATAGATAAAATTATAGACAGGCCTCGCGAGTGTTCACCACAAACCTTTCTTCTTTTCTTTCTATCTTCTTTTCTTCTCTCCTTACTTTTGGACCTCTTCTGTTATCCCCTCCCCCCACTAGTTCTACTATTATTGTTAAATAACTGCCTCCAGTTATTGGACCTCACCTGATAATCTTCATGGAACTGTTCTGACGATGGTGTGCATTTTTTTTATACATACTGCTATATTTGCTATGTGCACTATGCTCAGTAAGTTGTAAATGTATTTTATACCTCGTTAAGGTCCATTTGTTATTGTTACATTATCTGTATTACTGTGAAAAACTTCAATAAAAAATATTTAAATATAAATATAGACCTAAAAATTTATACCAATATATTAGCAAATAGGCTAAATAAAATCCTACCCCAAATCATTCATTCAGACCAAGCAGGCTTTGCACCCGGTAGGGAATCCAGGGATAATACCATCAGAACCATTCAATTAATTGATCATGCTAAATTTACAAATATAGAAATGGAAATAATTTCAACAGATGCTGAGAAGGCGTTTGATTGGCTAGACTGGAAGTTTCTGTTTGCTACCTTAAATATATATATAACCCCCGCAGCAAAAGTTAGAGACAACAGCTTGATTTCAGACCCCTTCAATATCCACAACGGGACAAGACAGGGCTGTCCTCTATACCCTATTTTGTTCATCATCAGCATGGAGGTTTTGGCCCAAATAATTAGGTCCAACCCACTAATTTAGGGAATAAAGGTGGGTCCTTTAGAATACAAACTCTTTTTATACGCAGACAATGTCCTTTTCACACTCTCCTCCCCTACTTCCTCTGTACAAGCAGTATTAAAAGAATTTAAACAATTTGGTGATCTCTCCAACTTCTTGATTAACGAGCAAAAATCCGAAATCCTAAACATCTCCCTTCCAAAAACTGAGTTCTATTCGCTTTTGCAAACCTGTACTCTTAAACATCAACCTAAAGCCATAAAGTATCTGTGACTATATCTTACCTCCGAACCCAAAATCACTTCTAGAGTTAAATTCTACTAATTTACTTAAAACAATTTCAAACGACTTACAATCCTGGAAAGACTGCCCATTTTCGTGTTGGGGCAGCCTACAAATTTAGAAAATGAACATCCTCCCTAGACTACTATATGCAATCCAAGCAGCACCATTCACTCTACCACAAAGATTTCTTACACAAGCACAGAGGACTTTGAATTGTTTTGTGTGGGGAAATTTACAACTCAGAATAAAGAAATTGGCAATGTACAGACCAGTTAGAGAGGGAGGTTTGGGACTGCCTAATATAGAAGTTTACTATCAAGCTACATGGCTACAGAGAGTCATCGACTGGCATAGAAATAAAGACACAAAAGCTTGGATCCCAATGGACTAGCAAATACTACACACACCATCACCTGGAGCGTTGTGTTGGGTAGCAAAACAGAGCAGGCCACTCTGGTTGAAAGCATACCCTTTACTTCACCACATTTTTGAGTCATGGGATACCATTATTAAAAGACAGCCAGGTATCTCTACATTGAGGTCTCCTATGTCCCCTATTTCACCAAACGCTGAACTTATGGGGGGTATTGAATTTGATCAGAGCAATACAGCTACATGGGAAATGGGATATACTGTACCGATATGTACATTGGCCATAGAAGGCAAACTTAGAAATAGAACAGAATTAACAGAGATAATGAGAGGTGCCTTTTCAAAATGGCTGAAATATAACCAAATACATCACTTTCTACATACACACCCACAAAGAGAGGCACTAATTAAAAACCTAACTCCATTTGAACAAGTGTGCTCGGTGGCATTTCCAGCCCGACATATGCTATCATCGGCAAGAAACTTTTAAATAGCGCTCAAAAACCTAAGCACCCAGACTATATAAAAAGATGGCATAATGACTTGGGTAAGACACTTAAATATTCAGAGTGGAAGTGAATATTTCATAACACAAGGAAATCTTCCTCTTCTACCAATTTTTTAGAAACAAATTACAAACTCTTAACCAGGTGGTATCTCACACCTGCTAGATTGAAAAGCATTTTTCCTTCTTCTTCAGAGCTTTGCTAGAGAGGATGAGGGAGAAAAGGAACCCTAATGCATATTTGGTGGGAATGCCCCAAATGAAAACCTTTTTGTTAAATTATTCAAAATAACATTAAAATTATAATGGAAAAGAGGAACATTTCAAACTTGAGCCAACAGAGGCACTTCTAAACTTCCTACCACCATGCAAATGTAAACTGAGCCTTCGATTAATCCAATTGACACTAAATTCTGCCAGATCCTTAATCGCCAGATTTTGGAAAACCCAAACGTGCCCTTCGCTTAGTAACTGGTTCACTCACATGGCTGACACCCTATTACTAGAAGAATATGGATATTTTAAATCCAACAATCTAACATTTTTTCATGACCTAAAATTCATTTGGGAGGACATACAACACAAATTGCCTCTTAATGCAAGGAGTTTTTCTCAAGATTCTAGCGTGACTTGAGGGAATTAGCATTTAGATAACAGATATCCTGAAATGGGTTACTCTACAGCCCCGCCTCCACTCTCCCCCATGCCCTTTACCTTTTAAGATCACTCTGCATAGGTGCCTATGATTACTCAACATCAGTTTGACACAGTAATATATAAGTGATGAACTATCAAGCTTCACGCCCATCTACAATGAGATTTGGTATTGTTATCATGTTTCTTTTCATTTTGGTTGTTATTTTTTTCTTGTTAATGGTTAAGTTAAAAGAAGCTTAACATGGACATTCGCAGTGAAAAGACTATATAACGTGCTGACCCAACAGTTCTTACAGCTTCATGGCTCAAAGTAATATTACTTGTAAGAAAATAACTGTACTGACAAACTTTCACTGTATTACTTGCTAAATAAAAACGAATAAATAAAAAATAAAAAAATTACCATTTTTCCCCATGATGGTACTTTGTATACAAAATTTAATTTTTTTTTTAAAATTATATAAAATAGCCTTTAAGTTGCATGTATAAGCAGTATTATGACATGTAAATATTGCCTAAATGACATAATATATTGGGCTAGATTACAAGTGGCGCTGTATTTTTTTCTCCGCGATCGCGAAACCTCCGCTAGAGTTAAGCTTTTTGTGCTAGTCCGGTTGTGCTGGTATTACAAGTTCCAAAAAAATGTTAATCCGAATAGCTTGAAAATTCTAAGTTGAGTTTTTGTGTGCATGTTTTCCCCCATAGAAAAAGTAGAAAAAAACCTTAACACCCAAGATCGAGCATAGTCAATGGAGAAAAAAAATAGTAAAAAAAAAACCATTGCGCAAACAACATAACATATTCGCATTGGAAAATGTTAAATTCTTTATTTTGTATGAAGTCGGAGGTGTTTCTGGAGAGTGTTGATGTATGGCTTTTGCTTTGCATAGTAAAGGCTTAACTTGCATCTGTGGATGCAGCGGATAATGGTGTTGACTGACAAACGTTTACCAAAGTATTCCCGAGTCCATGTCTGGATATTCATTACAGACTCATGACGTTTTTTGAGACATTCAGAAGTGGGTTTCGGCCTTGCCCTTTACGCAACTGAGATTTGACCTAATTCCTTAAAACTTCATTATATTGTGCACTGTAGAAGGTGAAATACCCAAAATCCTACTGATTTGTCTTTGGGGAATGTTGTTCTCAAAGTGTTGGATTATTCGCTGACATATCTGTTAGTAGATTGGGGAGCCTCGACCTATCCTTCCTCTTGAAGGATTAGGCCTTTTTTTAGAGGCTCCTTATATACTATGATTACACGATTGCCTTACCTGTTTCACATCACCTTCTTATTTCAACTTGTCACATCGCTAAAAGTCCTAAATTGCCCCTGTCCTCAACATTGAATAATGTGTTAATAATGTGTTTTCAATAGAGTACAGGGGGAATTGAATGAAAATATGTGTTCTGGTTAGTGGAAGAGTGGGGTGTTTTTTTCCACTTTTTTTCTTTGGGGGAACAGGATATCGCACGTGCAATATTGTAAGCTCTGCATCCTTTTGCACGCATCGGGTTAGCGTGTGAGCAAAAACTTTTTGCTTTCAACATACAATACTCAGAATTTACTTCTAGCGCAGTTAACGCTCGAGCGGGGAAGTTAAATAGTGTTCCATTTGTAATTTAGCCCTAAATCAGATACTGGGTAATATTAAACCACAAATTATATCTGCACATTTATGAAAGCCAGAAGTTGAGTAATACTACAATCTGCATGACCAAGATGGGAATAAGAAAGTGGACTCCAATAACTTTATCCACACCAAAAGCTGCCATCTAACAGCACACCTAAAGCACAATTTCTTAGAATAAGGAAAAATTGCTCAACACTCATTGACTATGAAGAGCAAGCTAAGATTTTGAGTTTAAGATTTTCTGACAGAGGATATGATGGGGAAATAATTTACAAAAATTTAGAAGAAGAAAAAGAAATAAGAAGAGATACATTATTACATTATAAAAGTAAGACGAGAGAGCCATGTGAGAATATAGTATCAGACTTGACAGTTCCATTTATAACTAACTATAACGGTGAACATAAAAAAATCTAAAAAATCATAAATAAACATTGGCATGTGGTGAAGGAAGATCCCATTATTGGTGATAAATTGACAATGAAACCACGATTCATATATAGGAGATCTAATAACCTTAAGAGCATCTTAGCACCTAGTGAGTTTAAAGGGGGAAAATCTACCTTCATCCAAAAAGATCTATTGGGAAATAACACTAAAGGTTTCTACCCATGTCATTGCTGTAGATCCTGCCACTATAGCTCCAAAACTAAAGAGTTCTCCTCCAGCCAAACTGGAGATAAGTTCACAATAAGAGACACAATAAGATGTACCGACAAGGGGGTTGTATACTTAATCCAATGCAGCTGCAATAAGCAGTATTTGGGCGAAACGACTAGAACCCTGAGAGAACGTATCAGGGAAAAAAGACACCCATTTTTATAGACACTTTAGGGATGTTCACAGCAATAACTTGAAAGAACTAAAATTCTGGGGAGTAGTTAAAGTAAAACCAGATTGGAGGGGAGGAAATTTTGAGACTAAACTTCTCAAAAAGGAAGCAGAAATTATATATAAAATGAGAACCTTACACCCTTTGGGACTCAATTCTGAATTGGATGTCACCCCCTTTATGTATGAATGAATAACTAATAAATAAATTGAGTCAGATAAGGGTTCCCGATTACACCTATCTGAAAACTGACCATCTACTTATACTTCCGCTATAAACACTTAGAAAAAGAATGGTTGTACAATTTTTAATAACATACTTGATACCAATTTCCTTATGTAATATGGAAATAAGAAAAAAGTATCTCTCTATAGAGAGGAATATATGAACTTTATTAATACAAGCTTCCCAAATATAAGTCATTAAAATAAGTTAACACTTAATCCGTATTGGGTATATATTAAGTTGACATTATTATCTATAATTTATTTGATTGTAACTATTTATCCTCTCTCTTATAAGTTAACTGAGTTGGATTATAAACTAGGAATATGAGGATAGCAACTGCATACATATCCCCTTTTCGATATATATTCACATAATCTCCATTCAACCTCTATACTATACCACCTTTACTAGAAAAGAGGAGGTACCTCAACCTATCAGATACGACTTAGGCCTTTATAAACTACACACATTGCCTGCTAAACACATCTTAAAAAAAGCCCACAGAGGTGAAACGCGTTGATTGTGTTATTAGCTTTTATGTTGATTAGCAGACATTCATTAACTAATACTAAGAGAGGGCCAAGCATTTTGGTCTGATTTCTTAGTTGTACTGTGACTTTAAGAACCCTCTGTACTCTATGTACCACTTATATATGGACTCTGGATTTTCTACTAGACACCTGGGAAACTAGTGACTCCCACACTTTGGAGTCTGACCGTATTTCCAGAAAGAAAATAAACAGCTTAAAGAATAGACAGCCTAAAGGAGCAATCAGAGAAGCCAGTATTCACAGCTGATCATCTTTAGACCCCACACACCTCGTGACATCTGGCGCCTCCAGCTTACGTGGAACAGGGCGGAAGTGAAGCGCATTGTTTGGGCGCACTCACCACCTCTACCGCAAGAGTGACTCAAGGGTAACACTGGAGCTGCACAGTGCCGCAGGAGTGGACGAAGAAACTTAGTGATTGGAATCACTGTTGATGAGAGACGATCCATTCACCACTTAGCCATGGTGCTTATCCTCACCACTCCCCGCCACCTCTCTCAACGGAAAGTGAGTGGCGTTCAGGTACTTTTCCTCTTGTCCATGCCTTACCTTTTAAGCACAAGAGTAAAAACCATACAATCGTCTAAGAGACGAATGGAGAGTAACTAACTAGTCCTAAATACTACCTCTACATATATTTTTCAAGAAAAGGCCCTATACAACATTCCTACGTATTTTCTATACTGTTGTTTTTTTTTTACAATCTCCACTATATTTTTAATATCTGTTCTGCATACACTGTTTGTATTTATGCAGACATCCTCATATTTTATTTCTTTTTTCCAGGACGTCCAGTGCTATTAACTTAACAGCGCTGTTTTAATATCATTATCATATGATCTACCCCATTATTTTTTGCAAAATTTTTGCTAATTCTAGTATATCAGCTATTAAGTGTTTTAATTATTAGTCTTTGTGCGAATCAAGTTTAAAGTTGTTAACGGCTAGATTTGGAGTTTGGCGGTAGCCGTGAAAACCAGCGTTAGAGGCTACTAACGCTGGTTTTTACCGCCCTCAGGTATTTGGAGTCACTCAAAAAAGGGTCTAACGCTCACTTTCCAGCCGCGACTTTTCCATACCGCAGATCCCCTTACGTCAATTGCGTATCCTATCTTTTCAATGGGATCTTTCTAACTCCAGTATTTAGAGTCGTGGCTGAAGTGAGCGTTAGAGCTCTAACGACAAAACTCCAGCCGCAGAAAAAAACCAGTAGTTAAGAGCTTTTTGGGCTAACGCCGGTTCATAAAGCTCTTAACTACTGTGCCCTAAAGTACACTAACACCCATAAACTACCTATGTACCCCTAAACTGAGGTCCCCCCACATCGCCGCCACTCGATTAAATTTTTTTAACCCCTAATCTGCCGACCGCCACCTACGTTATACTTATGTACCCCTAATCTGCTGCCCCTAACACCGCCGACCACTATATTATATTTATTAACCCCAAATCTGCCCCCCACAACGTCGCCGCCAGATACCTACAATAATTAACCCCTAATCTGCCGACCGCAAAGCGCCGCCACCTACATTATAGCTATGTACCCCTAATCTGCTGCCCCTAACACCGCCGACCCCTAAATTATATTTATTAACCCCTAACCTGCCCCCCACAACGTCGCCGCCAGATACCTACAATAATTAACCCCTAATCTGCCGACCGCAAAGCGCCGCTACTTAAGTTATCCTTATGTACCCTTAATCTGCTGCCCCTAACACCGCCGACCCCTATATTATATTTATTAACCCCTAATCTGCCCCCCTCAACGTCGCCTCCACCTGCCTACACTTATTAACCCCTAATCTGCCGAGCGGACCGCACCGCTACTATAATAAAGTTATTAACCCCTAATCCGCCTCACTAACCCTATAATAAATAGTATTAACCCCTAATCTGCCCTCCCTAACATCGCCGACACCTAACTTCAAACATTAACCCCTAATCTGCCGACCGGAGCTCACCGCTATTCTAATAAATGTATTAACCCCTAAAGCTAAGTCTAACCCTAACACTAACACCCCCCTAACTTAAATATAATTTACATCTAACGGAATTAATTATCTCTTATTAAATAAATTATTCCTATTTAAAGCTAAATACTTACCTGTAAAAGAAATCCTAATATAGCTACAATATAAATTATAATTACATTGTAGCTATTTTAGGATTAATATTTATTTTACAGGCAACTTTGTAATTATTTTAACCAGGTACAATAGCTATTAAATAGTTAAGAACTATTTAATAGTTACCTAGTTAAAATAATTACAAAATTACCTGTAAAATAAATCCTAACCTAAGTTACAATTAAACCTAACACTATACTATCATTAAATTAATTAAATAAAATACCTACAATTACCTACAATAAAACCTAACACTACACTATCAATAAATTAATTAAATACAATTCCTACAAATAACTACAATGAAATAAACTAACTAAAGTACAAAAAATAAAAAAGAACTAAGTTACAAAAAATAAAAAAATATTTACAAACATAAGAAAAATATTACAACAATTTTAAACTAATTACACCTACTCTAAGCCCCCTAATAAAATAACAAAGACCCCCAAAATAACAAAATGCCCTACCCTATTCTAAATTACTACATTTCAAAGCTCTTTTACCTTACCAGCCCTGAACAGGGCCCTTTGCGGGGCATGCCCCAAGAAATTCAGCTCTTTTGCCTGTAAAAAAAATATACAATACCCCCCCCCAACATTACAACCCACCACCCACATACCCCTAATCTAACCCAAACCCCCCTTAAATAAACCTAACACTAAGCCCCTGAAGATCTTCCTACCTTGTCTTCACCTCACCAGGTATCACCGATCCGTCCTGGCTCCAAAATCTTCATCCAACCCAAGCGGGGGCTGGCGATCCATCATCCGGTGCTGAAGAGGTCCAGAAGAGGCTCCAAAGTCTTCATCCTATCCGGGAAGAAGAGTAGATCCGGACCGGCAACCATCTTCTTCGAAGCGGCATCTTCTATCTTCATCCGATGAAGACCAGCTCCATCCTGAAGACCTCCAGCGCGGACCCATCTTCCTCCGGCGACGTCCAACTGAAGAATGACGGTTCCTTTAAGGGACGTCATCCAAGATGGCGTCCCTCGAATTCCGATTGGCTGATAGGATTCTATCAGCCAATCGGAATTAAGGTAGGAATATTCTGATTGGCTGATGGAATCAGCCAATCAGAATCAAGTTCAATCCGATTGGCTGATCCAATCAGCCAATCAGATTGAGCTCGCATTCTATTGGCTGATCGGAACTTTATTATAGTAGCGGTGCGGTCCGCTCGGCAGATTAGGGGTTAATAAGTGTAGGCAGGTGGAGGCGACGTTGTGGGGGTCAGATTAGGGGTTAATAAATATAATATAGGGGTCGGCGGTGTTAGGCGCAGCAGATTAGGGGTACATAAGGATAATGTAAGTAGCGGCGGTTTACGGAGCGGAAGATTAGGGGTTAAAAATAATATGCAGGGGTCAGCGATAGCGGGGGCGGCAGATTAGGGTTTAATAAGTGTAAGGATAGGGGTGTTTAGACTCAGGGTACATGTTAGGGTGTTAGGTGCAGACGTAGGAAGTGTTTCCCCATAGCAAACAATGGGGCCGCGTTAGGAGCTGAACGCTGCTTTTTTGCAGGTGTTAGGTTTTTTTTCAGCTCAAACAGCCCCATTGTTTCCTATGGGGGAATCGTGCACAAGCACGTTTTTGAGGCTGGCCGCGTCCGTAAGCAACTCTGGTATCGAGAGTTGCAGTTGCGGTAAAAATGCTCTACGCTTCTTTTTTGGAGCCTAACGCAGCATTTTTGTGGACTCTCAATACCAGAGTTATTTTTATGGTGCGGCCAGAAAAAAGCCAGCGTAGCTAACGCACCCCCTTGGCCGCAAAACTCCAAATCTAGGCCTAAGTGTTTTATTCATTAAGCCTTTGCGTATTTTTAGTGTCTCATTATAAGTAATTTATTTCTTCTGGTGCTATTTTATTAAAGAATTTGTACTTTTGTAATTTGCTTTATTTGAGCTAATCTTCAGTACATATTCTATTACTACCTATTATATGATATATTAGACTTAATACATATATTGAGGTACTTACCACATGATTTATACATACATAGGTTTATTATACGTCTACTTTTATATTACTGTTTGTATTTACTCCTCGTTATATAATAAACACACGTAGTGAGTTCACATTCGTATATACTTACAAGACAAAGATATATATCTACCTATTGTGATAACTCTCCTCATACCCTTAGCTTATAGTGCTAGTACTAATAATCCTTTTCCAAGATGGGAACTGCCTAATGATTTATAAGGCAAAACACATTTGACAATATGTAGTTCTGCATATTCAATAAAGGCATGATCCGGCATTATCCAACATAATACATACTTAGGCCTAGATTTGGAGTTTTGTGTTAGCCGTCAAAACCAGTGTTAGAGGCTCCTAACGCTGGTTTTTACCGCCCGCTGGTATTTGGAGTCAGTCAGGAAAGGGTCTAACGCTCACTTTCCAGCCGCAACTTTTCCATACCGCAGATCCCCCTACGCCAATTGCGTATCCTATCTTTTCAATGGGATCTTTCTAACGCCGGTATTTAGAGTCTTGGCTGAAGTGAGCGTTAGAAATCTAACGACAAAACTCCAGCCGCAGAAAAAAGTCAGGAGTTAAGAGCTTTCTGGGCTAACGCCGGTTCATAAAGCTCTTAACTCCTGTGCTCTAAAGTACACTAACACCCATAAACTACCTATGTACCCCTAAACCGAGGTCCCCCCACATCGCCGCCACTCTATTAAAAATTTGTAACCCCTAATCTGCCGACCGCACACCGCCGCCACCTACGTTATACTTATGTATACGAATGAGGAAAAAGGAATGCTGAGACTTGAAGTAGATGAAATGAAGTTTTATTCAGGAGCAGGCTTATCATCAGACACTGGGTAAGCTCCTATCTTACGCGTTTCGCGCATGGGCACATGCGCTTCATCAGAGATAATGGTCTCTGCTGGTCAGGATCCTTATAAAGGTGTGAGTGACCAATCATGGGTGGTGTATTGTTAACCCTTTTAGTAGATGTGAATTTTCACAGATTGGTTTTCTATTGATATCGTGCACACCTGGCTGTTCCGATCAGCCAATAGAATGCGAGCTCAATCTGATTGGCTGATCCAATCAGCCAATCGGATTGAACTTGAATCTGATTGGCTGATTCCATCAGCCAATCAGATTTTTCCTACCTTAATTCCGATTGGCTGATAGAATCCTATCAGCCAATCGGAATTCGAGGGACACCATCTTGGATGACGTCCCTTAAAGGAACCTTCATTCTTCAGTTGGACGTCGAAAGAAGAGGATGGATCCTCGCCGGAGGTCTTTAAGATCAGCCGCTCGTCATCTGATGGAACAACATAGAAGATGCTGCCTGGATGAAGATGTTTGCCGGTCCGGATGTTCTCTTCTGCCCGGATAGGATGAAGATTTCTTCCCGAAGATGGACTTCTTCATTTGCCGCTTGGATCAAGAGTTCAGCCGGAGGATGGACGTCACTCTTCAGCCCCCGCTTGGGCTTGGATCAAGACTTCCGAGGCTTGGATCAAGACTTCAGAGGAGGGATCGGTGAACCCGGCGTGGTGAAGATAAGGTAGGAAGATCTTCAGGGGCTTAGTGTTAGGTTTATTTAAGGGGGGTTTGGGTTAGATTAGGGGTATGTGGGTGGTGGGTTGTAATGTTGGGGGAGGGGGTATTGTATGTTTTTTTTTACAGGCAAAAGAGCTGAATTATTTGGGGCATGCCCTGCAAATGGCCCTTTTCAGGGCTGGTAAGGTAAAAGAGCTTTGAACTTTTTTAATTTAGAATAGGGTTATTAGGGTTTATTTTACAGGTAAGTATTTAGCTTTAAATAGGAATAATTTATTTAATAAGAGTTAATTTTTTTCGTTAGATTTAAATTATATTTAACTTAGGGGGGTGTTAGTGTTAGGGTTAGACTTAGCTTTAGGGGTTAATCCATTTATTAGAGTAGCGGTGAGGTCCGGTCGGCAGATTAGGGGTTAATAATTGAAGTTAGGTGTCGGCGATGTTAGGGAGGGCAGATTAGGGGTTAATACTATTTATTATAGGGTTATTGAGGCGGGAGAGAGGCGGATTAGGGGTTAATAACTTTATTATAGTAGCGGTGAGGTCCAGTCGGCAGATTAGGGGTTAATTATTGTAGGTAGCTGGCGGCGACATTGTGGGGGGCAGATTAGGGGTTAATAAATATAATATAGGGGTTGGCGGTGTTAGGGGCAGCAGATTAGGGGTACATAGGGATAACGTAGGTTGCGGCGGTGTACGGAGCGGCAGATTAGGGGTTAATAATATAATGCAGGGGTCAGCTATAGCGGCGGCGGCAGAATAGGGGTTAATAAGTGTAAGGTTAGGGGTGTTTAGACTCGGGGTTCATGTTAGGGTGTTAGGTGCAGACTTAGGAAGAGTTTCCCCATAGGAAACAATGGGGCCGCGTTAGGAGCTGAACGCTGCTTTTTTGCAGGTGTTAGGTTTTTTTTCAGCTCAAACTGTCCCATTGTTTCCTATGGGGGAATCGTGCACAAGCACGTTTTTGAAGCTGGCCGCGTCCATAAGCACCGCTGGTATTGAGAGTTGCAGTGGCGGTAAATATGCTATACGCTCCTTTTTTGGAGCCTAACGCAGCCCTTCTGTGAACTCTAAATACCAGCGGTATTTAAAAGGTGCGGCCAGAAAAAAGCACGCGTAGCTAACGCACCCCTTCTAACGCAAAACTCCAAATCTAGGCCTGTATGTTTGCCACAGCAATTTAAATTTGTTGTTACCCCTTTTTAACTTGAATGTTTTTTTTTTTTAAATCACACTATCACAGTAAAACACTCCATACTAATAAAGGACTAGAGTGCTTACAGGGGTATCCTGTAAAATACTGGAAATTGATATTAATATAAAGAAATATGTATTTAAGAATAAATAGAAGATATTTTGCTATGTGAAGAACATTGGAATATGAAATATTCATAATTCATGTGGGGTTAGTGCACTTGATTAAACAGGAATGGGTTTGCGCGACTTGGGTGTATTTTTCCACTTTCGTCTATGGGGGAATACATTAACGTGGTCACGATATATCAGGTTCAGCTTGTACACATCGTGTTAGCGCGGGAGCAAAACATTTTTACTCTAGTCTTGTAATACACATGCAACCTCATGAGCACAAAAAGCTTACTTCTAGCGGAGTTAACGAGCGAGTTAAATAGCGCTTCACTCATAGAGGCCTATTTAAGAAAGGTCTTGCGGACCTGATCTGACAGTGTGGATCAGGTCCGCAAGACCTCGCTGAATGCGGAGAGCAATACGCTCTCCGTATTCAGCATTGCACCAGCAGTTCACAAGAGCTGCTGGTACAACGCCGCCCCCTGCAGACTCGCAGCCAATCGGCCGCCAGCAGGGAGGTGTCAATCAACCCAATCGTACTCGATCGGGTTGAATAGTGTCGATTCCTGTCCGCCTCATCAGAGCAGGCGGACACGGTTATGAAGCAGCAGTCTTTAGACCGCTGCTTCATAACTGCTGTTTCTGGTGAGTCTGAAGACTCGTCAGAAACACGGGCCCTCAAGCTCCATACTGAGCCTGATAAATGGGCCTCATAATCTAGCTCACATTCAGCAGCACTAGTCACACAGCTGAAGCTGCGGGGCCGCTAGTGTTAAAATTGCATGCTCTAGCACAGTGGTTGCCAACCGCGGTCCTCAAGGACCCCCAACAGTCCTGGTTTTCATTATAGCTGAACCAGTGCACAGGTGAAATAATCAGCTGATGGATGAGAGCAGGTTGGTTACAGATCAGCTGATTACTTCACCTGTGCACTGGTTTAGCTATAATGAAAACCAGGACTGTTGGGGGTCCTTGAGGACCGCGGTTGGCAACCACTGCTCTAGCAAATCAGATGATATGAAAAATGACCAAACTACCTAATTTAATAATAATTTATTATATTACGATTTGTGCCTGTAATTGCTGCATATGTACCACTTTTCTACTAGATTTTGTTTAGTGTTCCATGAATGTTGATAGTGACATTCATTATAATTGTTAAATTTAGTTAAAAGGACTCTAAAGTCAAGATTACAGGGACAGTGTACTGTGAAATTGATTTCACCTTAATGGGTTTCCAACGACTTGTACCAGCTGCAGAGTAAAAAATGTAGGGGGACTGTCTGCTAATTGAAACCACAACCCAATTTGTTGGTAATTAATGAGAAGGCTAACTGTCTACACAGCAAAGTACATTTGTAGAAATTGAATAGAGGGTTGCCCTCCTTTTTCCTTTCACTGGCTTGATGTTCAGGAGGTAAATTTGTGAAGATATGTTTAAAACTTATTAAAGGGACAGTATAGTCAAAATTAAACTTTCATTATTCAGATAGGACTTGTAATTTTTATCAACTTTCCAAATTACTTTTATCATCAAATTTGCTTTGTTCTCTTGGTATTCTTAGTTGAAACTAAACCTAGGTAGGCTCCAAAACTCAGACCGTATATCCTAGTTCGGTTTACTGCTATTCATACATTGTTTAAATGTTGTATTTATGCTGATATTCCGGGAGATTCATTTGTGTCTTTTTGTTCCTAATAATTTGGTGTTAATTACATGTGAAAAGGATATATAAGTATCTTTGTTGATAACATCAATTTACTGGGGTTAGCTAACGAGGCAAAAGTCTAGACGATGATACTTATTAAGTTGTGCTAATTAAGATTTATACCCCCTGAACCTAACTAGTTGTTAAGCTGTTTTTTTATTCTTTGCCAAGCTCTGATATTAGATTAAGATAGATAGATAGATAAGGAGAGATATAGCTTATCTTTTATAAGAGCTTAAGTGTGAGCTGTAAATTTATTTCTGTATTGTTGTGGGGTTTTCTTTCATGTAATTAGCAAGAGTCCATGAGCTAGTGACGTATGGGATATACATTCCTACCAGGAGGGGCAAAGTTTCCCAAACCTCAAAATGCCTACAAATACACCCCTCACCACACCCACAAATCAGTTTTACAAACTTTGCCTCCTATGGAGGTGGTGAAGTAAGTTTGTGCTAGATTCTACGTTGATATGCGCTCCGCAGCAGGTTGGAGCCCGGTTTTCCTCTCAGCGTGCAGTGAATGTCAGAGGGATGTGAGGAGAGTATTGCCTATTTGAATGCAATGATCTCCTTCTACGGGGTCTATTTCATAGGTTCTCTGTTATCGGTCGTAGAGATTCATCTCTTACCTCCCTTTTCAGATCGACAATATACTCTTATATATATACCATTACCTCTGCTGATTCCCGTTTTAGTACTGGTTTGGCTATCTGCTATATGTAGATGAGTGTCCTGGGGTAAGTAAGTCTTATTTTCTGTGACACTCTAAGCTATGGTTGGGCACTTTTTTATAAAGTTCTAAATATATGTATTCAAACATTTATTTGCCTTGACTCAGGATGTTCAACATTCCTTATTTTCAGACAGTCAGTTTCATATTTGGGATAATGCATTTGAATCAATCATTTTTTCTTACCTTAAAAAATTTGACTTTTTTTCCTGTGGGCTGTTAGGCTCGCGGGGGCTGAAAATGCTTCATTTTATTGCGTCATTCTTGGCGCAGACTTTTTTGGCGAAAAAAATCATTTCTGTTTCCGGCGTCATACGTGACGCCGGAAGTTGCGTCATTTTTTTTACGTTCTTTTGCGCCAAAAATGTCGGCGTTCCGGATGTGGCGTCATTTTTGGCGCCAAAAAGCATTTAGGCGCCAAATAATGTGGGCGTCTTATTTGGCGCTAAAAAAATATGGGCGTCGCTTTTGTCTCCACATTATTTAAGTCTCAGTTTTCATTGCTTCTGGTTGCTAGAAGCTTGTTACTTGGCATTTTTCCCATTCCTGAAACTGTCATTTAAGGAATTTGATCAATTTTGCTTTATATGTTGTTTTTTCTCTTACATATTGCAAGATGTCTCACGTTGCATCTGAGTCAGAAGATACTTCAGGAAAATCGTTGTCTGGTGCTGGAACTACCAAAGCTAAGTGTATCTGCTGTAAACTTTTGGTAGCTGTTCCTCCAGCTGTTGTTTGTATTAATTGTCATGACAAACTTGTTAATGCAGATAATATTTCCTTTAGTAATGTTACATTACCTGTTGCTGTTCCATCAACATCTAATATTCAGAGTGTTCCTGATAACATAAGAGATTTTGTTTCTGAATCCATCAAGAAGGCTATGTCTGTTATTCCTCCTTCTAGTAAACATAAAAAATCTTTTAAAACTTCTCTTTATACAGATGAATTTTTAAATGAACATTTAAAGGACTCTGTCTCAGAGGTTGATGCTGATAAATCTTCATATTTATTTAAAATGGAATTTATTCGTTCTTTACTTAAAGAAGTACTAATTGCTTTAGAAATTGAGGATTCTGGTCCTCTTGATACTAAATCTAAACGTTTAGATAAGGTCTTTAAATCTCCTGTGGTTATTCCAGAAGTTTTTCCTGTTCCCGGTGCTATTTCTGAAGTAATTTCCAGAGAGTGGAATAATTTGGGTAATTAATTTACTCCTTCTAAACGTTTTAAGCAATTATATCCTGTGCCATCTGTCAGATTAGAATTTTGGGACAAAATTCCTAAAGTTGATGGGGCTATTTCTACCCTTGCTAAACGTACTACTATTCCTACGGCTGATGGTACTTCGTTTAAGGAACCTTTAGATAGGAAAATTGAAATCTTTCTAAGAAAAGCTTATCTGTGTTCAGGTAATCTTCTTAGACGTGCTATATCATTGGCTGATGTTGCTGCAGCTTCAACTTTTTGGTTGGAAACTTTAGCGCAACAAGTAACAGATCATGATTCTCATAATATTATTATTCTTCTTCAACATGCTAATAATTTTATCTGTGATGCCATTTTTGATATTATCAGAGTTGATGTCAGGTTTATGTCTCTAGCTATTTTAGCTAGAAGAGCTTTATGGCTTAAAACTTGGAATGCTGATATGTCTTCTAAATCAACTCTACTTTCCCTTTCTTTCCAGGGTAACAAATTATTTGGTTCTCAGTTGGATTCTATAATCTCAACTGTTACTGGTGGGAAAGGTACTTTTTTACCACAGGATAAAAAATCTAAGGGTAAAAACAGGGCTAATAATCGTTTTCGTTCCTTTCGTTTCAACAAAGAACAAAAGCCTGATCCTTCTTCCTCAGGAGCAGTTTCAGTTTGGAAACCATCTCCAGTCTGGAATAAATCCAAGCCTTCTAGAAAAGCAAAGCCAGCTTCTAAGTCCACATGAAGGTGCGGCCCTCATTCCAGCTCAGCTGGTAGGGGGCAGGTTACGTTTTTTCAAAGAAATTTGGATCAATTCTGTTCACAATCTTTGGATTCAGAACATCGTTTCAGAAGGGTACAGAATTGGTTTCAAGATAAGACCTCCTGCAAAGAGATTTTTTCTTTCCCGTGTCCCAGTAAATCCAGTGAAAGCTCAAGCATTTCTGAAATGTGTTTCAGATCTAGAGTTGGCTGGAGTAATTATGCCAGTTCCAGTTCTGGAACAGGGGCTGGGGTTTTATTCGAATCTCTTCATTGTACCAAAGAAGGAGAACTCCTTCAGACCAGTTCTGGATCTAAAAATATTGAATCGTTATGTCAGGATACCAACATTCAAAATGGTAACTGTAAGGACTATCTTGCCTTTTGTTCAGCAAGGGCATTATATGTCCACAATAGATTTACAGGATGCATATCTGCATATTCCGATTCATCCAGATCACTATCAGTTCCTGAGATTCTCTTTCCTGGACA
The DNA here is from genome assembly GCF_027579735.1 of Bombina bombina. Taxonomy (NCBI): domain Eukaryota; kingdom Metazoa; phylum Chordata; class Amphibia; order Anura; family Bombinatoridae; genus Bombina; species Bombina bombina. The sequence goes on along the minus strand of NC_069500.1, from coordinate 1,331,629,416 downwards.
AGCATTACCAGTTTGTGGCTCTGCCGTTTGGCCTAGCTACAGCTCCAAGAATTTTTACAAAGGTTTTCGGTGCCCTTCTGTCTGTAATCAGAGAACAGGGTATTGTGGTATTTCCTTATTGGAAGTATCATCCTGCCTATATCTTTCCACCTCTAGTTCTTCTTCCAAGAGTAATCTCCAAGATTCTGAAGGAATGCTCGTTTGTTCTGCTGGTAGCTCCGGCATGGCCTCACAGGTTTTGGTATGCGGATCTTGTCCGGATGGCCTCTTGCCAACCATGGACTCTTCCGTTAAGACCAGACCTTCTGTCACAAGGTCCTTTTTTCCATCAGGATCTCAAATCCTTAAATTTAAAGGTATGGAGATTGAACGCTTGATTCTTGGTCAAAGAGGTTTCTCTGACTCTGTGATTAATACTATGTTACAGGCTCGTAAATCTGTATCTAGAGAGATATATTATAGAGTCTGGAAGACTTATATTTCTTGGTGTCTTTCTCATCATTTTTCTTGGCATTCTTTTAGAATACCGAGAATTTTACAGTTTCTTCAGGATGGTTTAGATAAGGGTTTGTCCGCAAGTTCCTTGAAAGGACAAATCTCTGCTGTTTCTGTTCTTTTTCACAGAAAGATTGCTAGTCTTCCTGATATTCATTGTTTTGTACAAGCTTTGGTTCGTATAAAACCTGTCATTAAGTCAATTTCTCCTCCTTGGAGTTTGAATTTGGTTCTGGGGGCTCTTCAAGCTCCTCCTTTTGAACCCATGCATTCATTGGACATTAAATTACTTTCTTGGAAAGTTTTGTTCCTTTTGGCGATCTCTTCTGCCAGAAGAGTCTCTGAATTATCTGCTCTTTCTTGTGAGTCTCCTTTTCTGATTTTTCATCAGGATAAGGCGGTGTTGCGAACTTCTTTTCAATTTTTACCTAAGGTTGTGAATTCCAACAACATTAGTAGAGAAATTGTGGTTCCTTCATTATGTCCTAATCCTAAGAATTCTAAGGAGAAATCGTTGCATTCTTTGGATGTTGTTAGAGCTTTGAAATATTATGTTGAAGCTACTAAGTCTTTCCGAAAGACTTCTAGTCTATTTGTTATCTTTTCCGGTTCTAGAAAAGGCCAGAAAGCTTCTGCCATTTCTTTGGCATCTTGGTTGAAATCTTTAATTCATCATGCCTATGTTGAGTCGGGTAAAACTCCGCCTCAAAGGATTACAGCTCATTCTACTAGGTCAGTTTCTACTTCCTGGGCGTTTAGGAATGAAGCTTCGGTTGATCAGATTTGCAAAGCAGCAACTTGGTCCTCTTTGCATACTTTTACTAAATTCTACCATTTTGATGTGTTTTCTTCTTCTGAAGCAGTTTTTGGTAGAAAAGTACTTCAGGCAGCGGTTTCAGTTTGAATCTTCTGCTTATGTTTTCATTAAACTTTATTTTGGGTGTGGATTATTTTCAGCAGGAATTGGCTGTCTTTATTTTATCCCTCCCTCTCTAGTGACTCTTGCGTGGAAAGATCCACATCTTGGGTAGTCATTATCCCATACGTCACTAGCTCATGGACTCTTGCTAATTACATGAAAGAAAACATAATTTATGTAAGAACTTACCTGATAAATTCATTTCTTTCATATTAGCAAGAGTCCATGAGGCCCACCCTTTTTTATGGTGGTTATGATTTTTTTGTATAAAGCACAATTATTCCAATTCCTTATTTTATATGCTTTCGTACTTTTTTCTTATCACCCCACTTCTTGGCTATTCGTTAAACTGATTTGTGGGTGTGGTGAGGGGTGTATTTGTAGGCATTTTGAGGTTTGGGAAACTTTGCCCCTCCTGGTAGGAATGTATATCCCATACGTCACTAGCTCTTGCTAATATGAAAGAAATGAATTTATCAGGTAAGTTCTTACATAAATTATGTTTTTTCTCACAATTTTTTACACTTTTTTATTACCCTAGAAAGTAGTTTTTGATAATTACACTGTAAATTACATTAGGAACCTTGGGTATCTGAATTTTTAATCACACAGACCACAAGAGAGTTTGTTGTAGGTGAGAATAATCACCCTTAATTTGAGCTTCCTCATGGGAGGCCATTATGCATAGTTAAAATAATTTGCTGCCCTTATAAATATTCACTTGATGCACACAGTGTGTGTGTGTGGGGTGGGGGGGGGGGTGTACAGCCACCAGAGTTCTGTTCATCTGATAGAAATCCTCCTTTTCAATGGAAAGGTATATATCACAAAGTAAAAATAATTCACCCACCATGCCGGCTAAACAGCGAGAGAAACCCCCCACAAAACAAATGGCTAGATTACGAGTTTTTCGTTTTGAGGGGTTGCATCAGCCAATAGGATTTTTTCTACCTTAATTCCGATTGGCTGATAGAATTCTATCAGCCAATCGGAATCTAAGGGATGCCATCTTGGATGACGTCACTTAAAGGAACCTTCATTCATCGGGTAGTCGTCAGAAGAAGAGGATGCTCCGCGTCGGATGTCTTGAAGATGGACCCGCTCCGCGCCGGATAAATGAAGATAGAAGATGCCGTCTGGATGAAGACGTCTGCCCGTCTGGAGGACCACTTTGCCCGGTTTGGATGAAGACTTCTCCAGGCTTCGTTGAGGACTTCGGCCCAGTTGGATGAAGACTTCTGCCGCTTCCTTGAGGATGGATGTCCGGTCTTCAGAACTGTAAGTCAATCTTCAGGGGGTTAGTGTTAGATTTTTTTAAGGGTGTATTGGGTGGGTTTTATTTTTTAGATTAGGGTTTGGGCCGCAAAAGAGCTAACTGCCCCTTCAAGGGCAATGCCCATCCAAATGCCCTTTTCAGGGCAATGGGGAGCTTAGTTTTTTTAGATAGTATTTTATTTGGGGGGTTGGTTGTGTGGGTGGTGGGTTTTACTGTTGGGGGGGTCGTTTGTATTTTTGTTTACAGGTAAAAGAGCTGATTACTTTGGGGCAATGCCCCGCAAAAGGCCCTTTTAAGGGCTATTGGTAGTTTAGTTTAGGCTAGGGTTTTTTTTTTATTTTGGGGGGGGGGGCATTTTTTTATTTTGATAGGGCTATTAGATTAGGTGTAATTAGTTTAAATATCTTGTAATTTGTTTATTATTTTCTGTAATTTAGTGTTTGTTTGTTTTTGTACTTTAGCTAATGTAATTTAATTTATTTAATTGTTGTTAATTTAGTTAATTTATTTAATTATAGTGTAGTGTTAGGTGTTATTGTAACTTAGGTTAGGTTTTATTTTACAGGTACTTTTGTATTTATTTTAGCTAGGTAATTATTAAATAGTTAATAACTATTTAATAACTATTCTACCTAGTTAAAATAAATACAAACTTGCCTGTAAAATAAAAATAAACCCTAAGCTAGCTACAATGTAACTATTAGTTATATTGTAGCTAGCTTAGGGTTTATTTTACAGGTAAATATTTAGTTTTAAATAGGAATTATTTAGTTAATGATAGGAGTTTTCAGTTAGATTTATTTAAATTATATTTCAATTAGGGGGTGTTAGGGTTAGGGTTATACTTAGGTTTAGGGGTTAATACATTTAGTATAGTGGCGGCGACATTGGGGGCGGCAGTTCAGGGGTTAATAAATGTAGGTAGGTGGCGGCGATGTTAGGGACAGCAGATTAGGGGTAAATAAAATGTAACTAATGTTTGCGAGGTGGGAGTGCGGCGGTTTAGGGGTTAATATGTTTATTATAGTGGCGGCGATGTTGGGGCAGCAGATTAGGGTTTAATAAATGTAGGTAGGTTGTGGCGACATTGGGAACGGCAGATTAGGGGTTAATAAATATAATGTAGGTGGCAGCGATGTTGGGGGCAGCAGATTAGGGGTTCATAAATATAATGTAGGTGGCGGCGGTGTCCGGAGTGGCAGATTAGCAGCTAAAAAATGTATTTTAGTGTTTGCAATGCAGGAGGGCCTCGGTTTAGGGGTTAATAGGTAGTTTATGGGTGTTAGTGTACTTTTTAGCACTTTAGTTATGTTATAGCGTTGTACCATAAAACTCTTAACTACTGACTTTTAAATGCTTTAAGACTCTTGACAGGATAGGGTGTACTGCTCACTTTTTGGCCTCCCAGGACAGACTCGTAATATCAGCGCTATGGAAGTCCCATAGAAAAAAGACTTTATCAAGGCCAAAAAGTGTGCGGTACAGCCTATCCCGCAAGATTCGTAACGCAATCTAAAGTCAGTAGATATGAGTTTTATGCTACAAAATTGTAGCATAAAACTCATGACTAAAGTGCTAAAAAGTACACTAACACCCATAAACTACCTATTAACCCCTAAACCGAGGCCCTCCCACATCGCAAACACTAAAATAAAATTATTAACCCCTAATCCGCCGCTTAGGACATCGGCATAACTATAATAAACAGATTAACCTCTAAACTGCCGCACTCCCGCCTCGCAAACACTAGTTAAACATTATTAACCCCTAATCTGCCGCCCCCGACATCGCCAACACTTACATTATACTTATTAACCCCTAATCTGCTGCTCCGGACATCGCCGCCACTAGAATAAACATATTAACCCCTAAACCACCACACTATATAATAAACATATTAACCTCTAAACCGCCGCACTCCCGCCTCGCAAACACTAGTTAAATATTATCAACCCCTAATCTGCCACCCCTAACATCGCCGCCACCTACCTACATTTATTAACCCCTAATCTGCCGCCCCAAACGTTGCCGCCACTATACTAAATGTATTAACCCCTAAACCTAAGTCTAACCCTAACCCTAACACCCCCTAACTTTAATATAATTAAAATAAATCTAAATAAAACCTACTATAATTACCTAAATAATTCCTATTTAAAACTAAATACTTACCTATAAAATAAACCTTAAGCTAGCTACAATATAACTAATAGTTACAATGTAGCTAGCTTAGGGTTTATTTCTATTTTACAGGCAAGTTTGTATTTATTTTAACTAGGTAGAATAGTTACTAAATAGTTATTAACTATTTACTAATTACCTAGTTAAAATAAATACAAATTTACCTGTAAAATAAAACCTAACCTGTCTTACACTAACACCTAACATTACACAATTAAATAAATTAAATTAATTAAATACAATTACCTAAATTACAAAAAAACAAACACTAAATTACACAAAATAAAAAAGAAATGATCAGATATTTAAACTAATTACACCTAATCTAATAGCCCTATCAAAATAAAAAAGCCCCCCCCCCAAATAAAAAAAACCCTAGCTTAAACTAAACTACCAATAGCCCTTAAAAGGGCCTTTTGCTAGGCATTGCCCCAAAGAAATCAGCTCTTTTACCTGTAAAAAAAAATACAAACAACCCCCAACAGTAAAACCCACCACCCACACAACCAACCCCCCAAATAAAATCCTAACTAAAAAAACCTAAACTCCCCATTGCCCTGATTGAAACATCCAATAGAATGCGAGCTCAATCATATTGGCTGATTGGATCAGCCAATAGGATTGAAGCTCAATCCTATTGGCTGATTGCATTAGCCAATAGGATTTTTTCACCTTTAATTCCGATTGGCTGATAGAATTCTATCAGCCAATCAGAATTAAAGGGACGCCATCTTGGATGACATAATTTAAAGGAACCTTCATTCGTCGTTAGTCATCGGAAGAAGGGGATACTCCGCACCGGATGTCTTGAAGATGGAGCTGCTCCGCGCCGGATGGATGAAGATGGAAGATGCCATCTGGATGAAGACTTCTGCCCGTCTGGAGGACCACTTCTGCCAGCTTGGATGAAGACTTCTCTCGGCTTCGTTGTGGACTTCTTGCCACTTGGAGGAAGAATAGTGATGTCGCGAATAGTTCGCCGGCGAATAGTTCCCGGTGAACATAGCTTGTTCGCGTTCGCCGCGGCAGGCGAACATATGTGATGTTCGATCCGCCTCTTATTCGTCATCATTGAGTAAACTTTGACCCTGTATCTCACAGTCTGCAGACACATTTCAGCCAATCAGCAGCAGACGCTCCCTCCCAGACCCTCCCAGCTCCTGGACAGCAGCCATTTTAGATTCATTCTGATCCTGCATTCTTAGTGAGAGGAGGGATAGTGTAGCTGCTGATGATTTTATAGGGAAATTCATAGCTAGGCTAGTGTATTTAGTGTCCACTACAGTCCTGAAGGACTCATCTGATCTCTGCTGTAAGGACAGCACCTCAAAAAGCCCTTTTTAGGGCTAGAACATCTTTTTTTTTTTTTTTTTTTTTGCCTGTGTAATTTTGACTGTGAAACATCAGTCTGCTAGTGTAATCTAATTGCAGTTGCCTGCCTGCCAGCGTGTGTGCCAGGCCCACTTGCTAAGTGCCACCACTCATATCTGTTGTAACAGTAGTGTAAATTTTGTTTAAAAAAACTTTTTTGACTGTGAAACATCAGTCTGCTAGTGTAATCTAATTGCAGTTACCTGCCTGCCAATGTGTGTGCCAGGCCCACTTGCTAAGTGCCACCACTCATATCTGTTGTAACAGTAGTGTAAATTTTGTAAAAAAAAAACTTTTTTGACTGTGATACATCAGTCTGCTAGTGTAATCTAATTGCAGTTGCCTGTCTGCCAGCGTGTGTGCCAGGCCCACTTGCCAACTAGTGCCACCACTCAGAGTCATTTGTTGTAACAGTAGTGTAAATATTTAAAAAAAAACTTTTTTGACTGTGAAACATCAGTCTGCTAGTGTAATCTAATTGCAGTTGCCTGCTTGCCAGCGTGTGTGCCAGGCCCACTTGCCAACTAGTGCCACCAATCATATTTGTTATAACAGTAGTGTAAATATTTAAAAAAAAAACTTTTTTGACTGTGAAACATCAGTCTGCTAGTGTAATCTAATTGCAGTTGCCTGCCTGCCAGCGTGTGTGCCAGGCCCACTTGCCAAGTTAGTGCCACCACTCATATTTGTTGTAACAGTAGTGTAAATATTTAAAAAAAACTTTTTTGACTGTGAAACATCAGTCTGCTAGTGTAATCTAATTGCAGTTGCCTGCCTGCCAGCATGTGTGCCAGGCCCACTTGCCAACTAGTGCCACCAATCATATTTGTTATAACAGTAGTGTAAATATTTAAAAAAAAAACTTTTTGACTGTGAAACATCAATCTGCTAGTGTAATCTTATTGCAGTTGCCTGCCTGCCAGCGTGTGTGCCAGGCCCACTTGCCAAGTTAGTGGCACCACTCATATTTGTTGTAACAGTAGTGTAAATATTTAAAAAAAAAACTTTTTTGACTGTGAAACATCAGTCTGCTAGTGTAATCTAATTGCAGTTGCCTGCCTGCCTGCCACCGTGTGTGCCAGGCCCACTTGCCAACTGGGGGATTTGGTCTGTCACTGTGAAGCGGGCGTAACCCTTACACTACCTGATCGATACAACATCATACCTGATGTTTTAAAGCACGTTATTCCAAACAATTTAGGAATGTTAGGTGATTTATGCCCTTTATGGCTTAAAACCAGACTCTGCATCAACTATGTAATTTTCCGTGGGAGTTTTGCCATGGATCCCCCTCCGGCATGCCAAAGTCCAGGTGTTAGTCCCCTTGAAACAACTTTTCCATCACTATTGTGGCCAGAAAGAGTCCCTGTTGGTTTTAAAGTTCGCCTGCCTATTGAAGTCAATGGCGGTTCGCCCGGTTCATGAACAGTTGCGGAAGTTCGAGTCCGCCATTCACGAACCGAAATTTTTAGGTTCGCGACATCACTAATGAAGACTTCTCCCGGCTTCGTTGAGGATGGATGTCCGGTCTTCAAAACTGTAATTGGATCTTCGGGGGTTAGTGTTAGGTTTTTTTAAGGTTTTTTTGGGTGGGTTTTATTTTTAGATTAGGGCTTTTGAGCTGAAAAAGAGCTAAATGCCCTTTTCAGGGCAATGGGGAGCTTAGTTTTTTTTTTAGTTAGGATTTTATTTGGGGGTTGGTTGTGTGGGTGGTAGGTTTTACTGTTGGGGGGTTGTTTGTATTTTTTTTACAGGTAAAAGAGCTGATTTCTTTTGGACAATGCCCCGCAAAAGGCCTTGGTTTAGTTTAGGCTAGGGTTTTTTTTTATTTTGGGGGGGCTTTTTTATTTTGATAGGGCTATTAGATTAGGTGTAATTAGTTTAAATATCTGATAATTTCTTTTTTTATTTTGTGTAATTTAGTGTTTGTTTGTTATTGTAATTTAGGTAATTGTATTTAATTAATTTAATTTATTTAATTGTAGTGTAATTGTTATGGTATAGCCCGGATATCGAGGGTTAATACCAGATGAAAGATGCCCTTAATAGAGGAATAGCAACACAAAAACCCAGTTAATACACCGAATGGGGAAAATACACGAAATCCTTCTCTCCTGGAACAGGCAAAATAATAATTCAAAGTAGCAATTCCCCCCAAACACGAGACCAAGCTCCGTCTTGAGGGTAAAACAGGAAATCTACTTTATTGAGGGCTATATGCCCAGTATTTATGCAGGTCTCCCACCTGGTGGACACTACCCTAGGGGACCAGATGGGAGATTGGAAGTGTATAGTACATTAGATAGAGGGAAGACGCCCTTTTACAAGATACAATAGATTACATAACGTAACCAAATAAACAATCAAACACAAGAAAACAATGGATTCCTTCCTGGCACCTAGCAGTCTGGAGGTGATTAAACAAGGTGAATGCTTATCACCTAAACCTAATTACAGTAAACAATAGCTGATGCCAGGAAACCTGTCTCAGAAAATACAGTTACTCAAAACTGAACAAGAGGAGAGTTCCCCTCCAGTACTGTTGGATTCACACCCTGTACCTATAATGGGCACAGGGTGACAACATAATGCCCAAATCCATAATCCGTAGTGAGGTTGACAGAGGGGTCTGTCACATGGCTCCCTCCTGGTGGGACACTCCAGCAGACTCGGCTTGACCCTTTGGCGGGTCAACTTGGGGATGATCGGACTAGGAGGTGGTAGGAATGTCAGTTTGCTGGGACAATCCATCTGCATTCCCATTCTGCTTACCGGGTTGGTAGCTGATGGTGAAGTTATAGGGTTGGAGGGCTAAACTCCACCGCAGCAATCTACCATTGTCTCCTGAGACCCGGTTAAGCCAGACTAAGGGATTGTGGTCCGTTATGAGAGAGAATTCCTGTCCGTATAAATAAGGGTTTAACTTCTTCAGTGCCCAGACCAGGGCTAAACATTCCTTCAAGTTTTTGTTTTCAGAGACGCTTCTTTCCAGTTGGAGACAAATCTCATCGGCTTCTTTACGAGTTTTTTGTACCTGCTCTTTATAGGTATCCACAATCCCTTCATACTGACGTAGGGTGCCCTTGAGTTGCTGTACCTCACTATGAGCCAGCGTCAGCTTCTCCTCCAGTGTCGCTAAGTTTGTCTTTAATGTTTCATGTTCCACTCTCAAGCTGGTGTTTTCTGTGGTCTGTCAGTGCAGCTTGTCTAGCAGAGATTCCCATTCTAAACACGCTTTTTCCTCTGCGCTCCTCTTCTCTCCCGCTAGCACCGTTACGTTATTGTTTAATGTGACCATTTCATCCTCTACTTGACTCTTCTCCTTCATCAGCGTGTTGTAACGGGACTTCCATGTATCAATAACGGATAGAGATTTACTGAGCTCAGCAACCTGGGGCTCAGCAGCAGGTGGGTCGGTCTCGGCGGCACGGGTCGGGGCACGGGTAGTCACAGGGTTAACATCGGCAGGACCCATGGGAGCATAGGCAGAAACAAGGGGGGCAAGTTATTTCCAAGGAGAACATCAGCTGGTAAGTCCTTCATGACCCCCACATTAACATGTCTAGCGCCCACTCCCCAATCCAAATGTACCCGGGCAACAGGTAGGCGGAACACAGCGCCCCCTGCTACCCTCACAGCCACAGTGTCTCCAGTGTGCTGGTTCTCAGACACAAAGTTCTTTTGGAGCAAGGTCATGGTAGCACCAGTATCCCGTAGACCACTGACCTCCTTCCCATTCACTTTAACCAGTTGCTGGTGCTGTTGCCGGTTATCCCAGTGGGCAGCATGCACGGGGTCTGCTTCATGTAGGATGCCCCAGAATTCTTCCTCCTCTACGCAGTGGGCAGCAGGCTGAGGGTTACGTGGGTTTCCGCCGGCGGGTCTTCTCCAGGACTGTGCTTGGTTTGCTGTGTTTAGGGGACACTCTGCTCTTTTGTGCCCTAGTTGCTTACATCCAAAGCACCAAATAGGCTGTGAGAAGTCCCGTGAGTTGAACCGGGCTGTCTTAGGATAGTTCGTGGCTGGAGGCGGTGTGGTAGAGCGGTGCGCCGGGGGTTGGTAACTGGTAGGTGCTGGGGTAACTGTGGGTCTGTACTTCACTCTGGCAGGGGTCTTAGTGGTAGCAGTGTCCAGTTTGCGGGCATCCGTATACTCATCTGCCAGACGAGCAGCTTCATGCAGGGTGTAGGGTTTACGGTCCCGAACCCACTCTCTCAACTCCTGCGGATAACTTTTCGAAGCAATGTTCCAACAGGAATAGCTGCAGCACCTCTTCCCCAGATATGACTTGGCACCCCGCCATCCAGTGAGCTGCTGTGCGGTGCACCTTACATGCCGTAGGAATCTCCAGCTAGTTTAACAGTGTCTGAACTGTCTCCTGTATGCCTCCGGTGTAATCGCATACCTGAAGAGCAGAGCCTCTTTTACAGCATTATAATCCCCGAATTCCTCATCTGGAATGGCCCGAAAAGCCTTACTGGCCCGGCCAGATAATTTTCCGGATAATATCGTGACCCAGTCCTCTGTGGGTACCTTGTGTAGGGCACATTGCCTCTCAAAATCCGCAAGGTACCCATCAATCTCTCCTGTTTCCATTAAGTTTTTAAAAGCTGCAAAATGTACTTTTCTCTTTTCCACTGGGGTTGCTGTGACTTGGGCTGCTGCAGCACCGCTTTGGCGAAGTAGGTTGGCCTCCACAGCTGCTATGACCCGGTCGATAATTTCGGCAGTCGGGTTGGGGCCATAATGTGCCAGTCTTATTTAACCGCCCGGTCAAAGCTTGCTTCTTTGGGAGTTCTGTCTGATATGCTGGGCTCATTGGTTCCTTAGGTCCCTGGTACTCCGTCCATCTCGGTCAGTATTGTAATAATCTCCCTCTTCCTGAGATTACTGGCCTGTCGGCCCCGTTGTTCTAGCAGGTCTTTAAGGGTGGCTCTTTTCAGCCTTTCATACGGTATTCCCATTAGGTCCGGATGTGTAGTTGCTCTTCTGGGCAATGAGGACCATCCCATCGCTTGCCACCAATTGTTATGGTATAGCCCGGATATCGAGGGTTAATACCAGATGAAAGATGCCCTTAATACGGGAATAGCAACACACGAACACAGTTAATACACCGAACGGGGAAAATACACGAAATCCTTCTCTCCTGGAACAGGCAAAAGAATAATTCAAAGTAGCAATTCCCCCCAAACACGAGACCAAGCTCCGCCTTGAGGATAAAACAGGAAATCTACTTTATTGAGGGCTATATGCCCGGTATTTATACAGGTCTCCCACCTGGTGGACACTCCCCTAGGGGACCAGATGGGAGATTGGAAGAGTATAGTACATTAGATAGAGGGAAGACGCCCTTTTACAGGATACAATAGATTACATTACGTAACCAAATAAACAATCAAACACAAGAAATCAATGGATTCCTTCCTGGCACCTAGCAGTCTGGAGGTGATTAAACAAGGTGAATGCTTATCACCTAAACCTAATTACAGTAAACAATAGCTGATGTCAGGAAACCTGTCTCAGAAAATACAGTTACTCAAAACTGAACAAGAGGAGAGTTAACCCCTCCAGTACTGTTGGATTCACACCCTGTACCTATAATGGGCACAGGTTGACTTAACATAATGCCCAAATCCATAATCCGTAGGGAGTTTGACAGAGGGGTCTGTCACAGTAATGTTAGGTGTTAGTGTAAGACAGGTTAGATTTTATTTTAGGGGTTAATAGAGTAGCGGGGTTAGAGGTTAATAGAGTAGAGGGAACTTTGTGGTGGGCTGTGGGGGGCGGGTTAGGGGTTAACCCCTTTACTACCAGGACTTTCAGACAAAAACGTCCAAAATACCAGAGAATTTTTAGTATTTTGTTATCACTCCATTTAAACAGAATTTGGCCCCTATTTATCAAGGTCTGGTGGACCTGATCCGACACTGCGGATCAGGTCCGCCAGACCTCGCTGAATACGGCGAGCAATACGCTCGCCGTATTCAGCATTGCACCAGCAGCTTACAAGAGCTGCTGGTGCAACGCCACCCCCTGCAGACTCGCGGCCAATCGGCCACCAGCAGGGGGGTGTCAATCAACCCGATCATACTCGATCGGGTTGATTTCCAGCGATGTCTGTTCGCCTGCTCAGAGCAGGCGGACAGGTTATGGAGCAGTGGTCTTTGTGACCGCTGCTTTATAACTGCTGTTTCTGGCAAGCCTGCAGGCTCGTCAGAAACACGGGGCATCAAGCTCCATACGGAGCTTGATACATATGCCCCATAGAGTCTTGTTTTTTTTTTTTACTTGTCAAAACTATATATATTTTTTAAGAAGACAACCTGAGGTATTGATCTAGGCCCATTTTGGTATATTTCATGCCACGATTTCACTGCCAATGCAATCAAATAAAAAAACATTTTACTTTTTTCACAAACTTTGGGTTTCTCACAGAAATTATTTATATACTGTTTATGCAATCATGGCACAACAGTTGGTAAAAGTTTCTCTGGGATCCCCTTTGTTCAGAAATAGCAGACATATATGGCTTTGCCATTGCTTTTTGGTAATTAGAAGGCCGCTAATTGCAGCTGCGCACCACATTTCTATTATTCCTGGGAGTGAAGGGTTTAATTAGCTAGCTTAAAAGGTTAATTTTAGCTTTAGTGTAGAGATTACCCTCCCACCTGACACTTCCCACCCCCTGATCCCTCCTAGCTATCTCCCCTCCCCCACCCCCAACTGATCACATCCATCTTAGGTACTGGCAGACAGTCTGAAAGTATGAGAATGTAAGACTTTTTTTATTTATAAAATATTTTTTATATTATTTTTATATTTTCTGCAGTGTAGGATCCCCCCTAACCTCCCTGATCCCCCCCAAACAGCTCTCTAAACCTCCCCCCTCTAACTATTAGCTGGCATCTTAGGTACTGGCAGCTGTCTGCCAGTACCTATAAACTGCTTTTTTTTTTTTTTTTTTTTTCTGTAACTTAGTCTCCCCCTTCCAGCGATCATTAGTTAGGGACCCCCACATAATTTACATCCCTTTTCCTGTAGTGTAGCTGTCTCATCTTTACCTGTCCCTTTATTTTTTTTCTGTAGCATAGAGCCCTCCCAATCCCTCCCTCTCTCTCCCCCGCTGGGCCGCCTACCTACCACCCACCTGTCGCCCACACCTTCCATCAGTAACGATCAGGTATCTGCCCTCATATGGAACCGGAGTACCGATCGCGCTCCAGTTCCATATGCGGCAGATTCCTGGGGCTTCAGGAACTCCAGCTCTCGGCTGTAATTTAACAGCCGAGACTGCTGGAGCTTTCTGAAGCTAAGACGTATATATACGTCCTGCAGTACGACAGGCAAAGTACTGCAAGATGTGTATATACTGTATATATACATATATATATATACGTCTTATTGGGTAAAGGGGTTACTAGAGTAGAGGGGACTTTGAGGTGGGCTATGCGGTGGATTAGGGGTTAATAGTGTAGTGGGACTTTGCAGTGTGCTATTAGGTGGGTTAATAGTGTAGTGGGGACTTTGCGGTACACTATGTGGCAGTTTAGGGGTTATTAGAGTAGGCAGCTTATGGTGATTTGGGTTAGCGCTCAAGTACGGGTGTTAAGTTTTTCCCCCACTTTTCTCTCTCCATTGAAGTCTATGAAAGAGTATGTTAACGCAGTCACAATATTCTAACTTCTGATCTTAGCGCGTGACGGGTTAGCGCACAAGTAAAAAAATATTTACTTTCAACTTGTAATACGCGCACTACCCTATGCACACAAAGAGCACAAGTCGAGCGGAGCTCCTGCTTTTTTAGGATATAGATTACGAATCCAGCTTCCTCCAATCATTGTGTGCCCCATGAGCTGGACGCCAAAGGGGGCACACACGATTGGAGGAAGCTGTATTCATCATCGATCTGCTAAAGAAAGCAGGAGCTGCGGGCGGAGGATCGGCGGCTTTATGTTTACCATAACGCGAAGGCAAGTATTTTAAAAAATAAGCATCTTTGTAAACTTTAATGAATGAAAGTGCCCCTGGTTTCAAGATAATTTTTTGATCCTGGGCTTTAATTCATTTTTATTCATTTTAACTATACCCCAGGGCAGTGTCATGGGTGGATAGTGGGCCGGATAATGGGCATGTCTGGAAAGTCTGTGAGTGTCTCTGGGTAATTTATTGTCATGTCTGGGCAGTCTATGAATGAAGCTGTTACATTTCTGATTTCCTTAAAAATATTTCTACACAAATATAATTTTACAGCCGAATATTACTGGAATGTTGCACAATCTTGTATGTAATCATATCAAAAGAGGAATAGCCACCAATCTTTGTGGGAGTTCAAAAAAAAAGTGTAGTTGCCTAATGGCCCAGTATTGGTGCATAGAAAAGATTACATAGGTAAATTACATAGGCTGTTCCATAAAAGTGACATAAAACACTAAATACAATTATGTATTTAAAATGAAGTGCAGCCTGAGAACTTGTGCAGAGTTATTTTTTTTAATTATATTAGTTTAAATATTTGGGAAATATGTGTAAAGTTGTAGTCTCCATAAGTAATAGGTATTGCCATGGTGCGATCTGTTTCACTACATTTAGGGCTAGATGACAAGTGGAGCGCTAATTTATTGCGCACCCACAACGGGCAAATTTGCTCATTTGCAGGTGCGTGATAAATAACCATCCATTAGAAGTTGCTGGTTATTGCTACCACAAGTTTGGGGTAGCAATTAGCGCTTATAAAATTAACCAGGGATCAGATCTCTGGTTAATTTTATAAATGTTCACCAAATTCCTCCAAAATCAATTGTGATATATATATTTTATTAAAAAATAAAGATAGTAGCAGCAGTTTTTGAGGTCTAAAGGGAGCGGGTGTGGGGTGTTAGAAAGAAATGGCACGGCAAAGTGCCTTTACATTGCGGTCTATGGGCACTGTATGTTCCCAGTAAATATATATGTACATATATATGCTTATATACATATATATTTACATCACTGCGCTACTTAGCCTCTTTGTTGCTCTAGGTCTCATGGTCTCATGCCGTCTCTGACAGCATCAGAACGAGGCTGCCATTTGAACTATTGCAAACACTATAATAAATGTATTAACCCCTAATCTGCCGCTCCGGACATCGCCGCCACTATAATAAACATATTAACCCCTAAACCGCCGCACTCTCGCCTCGCAAACACTAGTTAAATATTATTAACCCCTAATCTGCTGTCCCTAACATCGCCTCCACCTACCTACATTTATTAACCCCTAATCTGCCACCCACAATGTTGCCGCTACTATATTAAATTTATTAACCCCTAAACCTAAGTCTAACCCTAACACCCCCTAACTTAAATTAATTAAAATAAATCAAAATAAAACCTACTATTAATAACTAAATTAATCCTATTTAAAACTAAATACATATCTATAAAATAAACCCTAAGCTAGCTACAATATAACTAATAGTTACATTGTAGCTAGCTTAGGGTTTATTTTTATTTTACAGGCAATTTTGTATTTATTTTAACTAGGTAGAATAGTTACTAAATAGTTATTAACTATTTAATAACTACCTAGCTAAAATGAATACAAATTGACCTTTAAATTAAAACCTAACCTGTCTTACACTAACACCTAACCTAACCCTACAATTAAATACATTCCCTAAATTAAATACAATTAACTAAATTCAAAACAATTAGCTAAATTACAAAAAAAAACTAAATTACAGAAAATAAAAAACTAATTACAAGAACTTTAAACTAATTACACCTAATCTAATAGCCCTATCAAAATAAAAAAAGTCCACCCAAAATAAAAAAAAAACAAGCCTAAACTAAACTACCAATAGCCCTTAAAAGGGCCTTTTGCGGGGCATTGCCCCAAAGAAATCAGCTCTTTTACCTGTAAAAAAACAAACAACCCCCCCAAAAGTAAAACCCAGCACCCACGCAACCAAACCTCCAAATAAAAACCCTAACTAAAAAAACCTAAGCTCCCCATTGCCCTGAAAAGAGAATTTGGATGGGCATTGCCCTTAAAAGGGCCTTTAGCTCTATTGCGGCCCAAAGCCCTAACCTAAAAAAAAACCCCACCCAATACACCCTTAAAAAATCCTAACACTAACCCCCGAAGATCCATTTACCGGGAGAAGTCTTCATCCAAGCGGCAAGATGTCCTCAACGAAGCCGGCAGAAGTGGTCCTCCAGACGGGCAGAAGTCTTCACCCAGACGACATCTTCTATCTTCATCCTTCCGACGTGGAGCGGCTCCATCTTCAAGACATCCGGCGCGGAGCATCCTCTTCCAACGACATCTTCTTGCTGAATGAAGGTTCCTTTAAATGACGTCATCCAAGATGGCGTCCCTTAGATTCCGATTGGCTGATAGAATTCTATCAGCCAATCGGAATTAAGGTTGAAAAAATCCTATTGGCTGATGCAGTCAGCCAATAGGATTGAACTTCAATCCTATTGGCTGATCCAATGAGCCAATAGGAATGAGCTTGCATTCTATTGGCTGATTGGAACAGCCAATAGAATGCGATCTCAATCCTATTGGCTGATTGGATCAGCCAATAGGATTGAAGTTCAATCCTATTGGCTGATTGCATCAGCCAATAGGATTTTTTCAACCATATTTCCGATTGGCATAATTCCGGTTGGAATTCTATCAGCCAATCGGAATCTAAGGGACGCCATCTTGGATTACGTAATTTAAAGGAACCTTCATTCAGCAAGAAGACGTCATTGGAAGAGGATGCTACGCGCCGGATGTCTTGAAAATGGAGCCGCTCTTCATCGGAAGGATGAAGATAGAAGATGCCGTCTGGATGAAGACTTCTGCCCGTCTGGAGGACCACTTCTGCCGGCTTTGTTGAGGACATCTTGCCTCTTGGATGAAGACTTCTCCCGGTAAGTGGATCTTCAGGGGTTAGTGTTAGGATTTTTTAAGGGTGTATTGGGTGTTTTTTTTTTTAGGTTAGGGCTTTGGACCGCAATAGAGCTAAATACCCTTTTAAGGGCAA
Organism: Bombina bombina; assembly: GCF_027579735.1. Taxonomy (NCBI): domain Eukaryota; kingdom Metazoa; phylum Chordata; class Amphibia; order Anura; family Bombinatoridae; genus Bombina; species Bombina bombina. Next base: position 1,331,612,153 of record NC_069500.1, on the reverse strand, counting down.
TGCCCATCCAAATGCTTTTCAGGGCAATGGGGAGCTTAGGTTTTTTTAGTTAGGGTTTTTATTTGGGGGGTTGGTTGTGTGGGTGGTGGGTTTTACTGTTGAGGGGGTTGTTGTTGTTTTTTTTTGCAGGTAAAAGAGCTGATTTCTTTGGGGCAATGCCCCGCAAAAGGCCCTTTTAAGGGCTATTGGTAGTTTAGTTTAGGCTAAGTTTTTTTAATTTTGGGTGGGCTTTTTTTATTTTGATAGGGCTATTAGATTAGGTGTAATTAGTTTAAAGATCTTGTAATTTGTTTTTTATTTTCTGTAATTTACTGGGGGGGTGTAATTTAGCTAATTGTTTTGAATTTAGTTAATTGTATTTAATTTAAGGAATTTATTTAATTGTAGGGTTAGGTTAGGTGTTAGTGTAAGACAGGTTAGGTTTTATTTTACAGGTCAATTTGTATTTATTAACTATTTAATAACTACCTAGCTAAAATAACTATTTAGTAACTATTCTACCTAGTTAAAATAAATACAAACTTGCCTGTAAAATAAAAATAAACCCTAAGCTAGCTACAATGTAACTATTAGTTATATTGTACCTAGCTTAGGGTTTATTTTATAAGTATTTAGTTTTAAATAGGAATCATTTAGTTATTAATAGTAAGTTTTATTTAGATTTATTTTAATTAATTTAAGTTAGGGGGTGTTAGGGTTAGACTTAGGTTTAGGGGTTAATTTTTAATTTAATACAGTGGCTGTGATGTTGTGGGCGACAGATTAGGGGTTAATAAGTGTAGGTAGGTTGCGGCGACATTGGGGGCGGGAGATTAGGGTTAATAAGTATAATGTAGGTGTCGACGATGTTGGGGCAGCAGATTAGGGGTTAATAAGTATAATGTAGGTGTCGGCGATGTCGGGGGCAGCAGATTAGGGGTTAATAAGGGTAAAATTAGGGGTATTTAGACTCGGGGTTCATGTTAGGGTGTTAGGTGTAAACATAAAATGTGTTTCCCCGTAGGAATCAATGGGGCTGCGTTACTGAGCTTTACGCTGCTTTTTGGCAGGTGTAGACTTTTTCTCAGCTGGCTCTCCCCATTGATGTCTATGGAGAAATCATGCACGAGCACGTACAACCAGCTCACCACTGACTTAAAGGGACAGTTTACTCAAAAAAATTCTCCCCTTTAATTTGTTCCCAGTTATCCACTTTACCTGCTGGAGTGTATTAAATTGTTTACAAGTATTTCCATTACTCTTATATTGACATTTTAAATAGTTTATTTAGCATGTGGTATCCCCACCCATCCTGAAAGTTTTTGGCCTTGAGGCCATGCTGTGTTAACCAAAAATGGTGGGAGAACTCTCACCAATTTATATATTTCATGCTGTGTTAACACAGCCAGTATACTCCCAGTGGGTTATAGAAGAGATAAGGTAATAAAATGTTAATTTTCCATTGTTCTCTCCAAGTATTGGTGATTGGTTTATGGGCAGATATAAGATAAAGAAGCAGTTATATGTACACAATGTGATAAAGTAATGAGATCTGATAATACCTACAAGCTCAACCCATTTTATTAGGTTGTGGCTTCAAAACACAAAACCAGCTAATTCATATACACAAATAGGCCTTACAAAAGAAAATCTCATACATTTTATACTCTGCAGCTGGTAAATAAAGTAATTAAGCATTAAGGGAAAAACAATTTTATAGTATACTGTCCCTTTAAGCAGCGCTGGTATTGGAGTGCGGTATGGAGCACAATTTTGCTCTACGCTCACTTCTTGCCTTTTAGCGCCGGATTTTTAAAAACCTGTAATACCAGCGCTGTAGGTAAGTGAGCGGTGACAATAACGTGCAAGTTAGTACCGCACCCCTTATAACGCAAAACTCGTAATCTGGCCGAAAGTGTTTAACTGAGAAGGGCTCAAAGGTGTGTGTGTGTATGTATATATATATATATATATATATATATATATATATATGTTTGTATGCATGTATATATGTGTATGTATATGTACAGTATATGTGTCTACATATATATGTATGTGTACTCATAAATACACTTCCCAATCGAACACCTTGTCATATACCATATCCCTTTAAATCACTTTTTAAACATTCATTTTAATAAAAACATGTTTTACTTTAAATATATAAAATATGTATAAATATGAGTAAAATATTTTATTTGAATGTGTTACATGTGGTTTTATATAGTTTTATTGTAGCAAAAACACTTTACTTCAGATCTTCATTTACGGTTACGCTGGACTTTTTTAGTGCTGATAAGTGTTGCGCTCAAGTATGACACATAACTCACTACTTGTATTTCGGCTGCTCTTACATTCTCTGATAATTCTTTTTTACCATGGACTTGCAATATCAGATTGTGTGCTATTCCTAGCACATATGGATCAGTAGCCCTTCACTTGTAATCTGGTCCTGAATGGGTACTTTAACCGGCTACTTCATAATGCCCCGTGGCTGGCAAAATGTTCTGTGGAAAACACTGGTCATTTTTAATTGCACACATCATAAATTCATATTATCAGCCAAGTAAAAAAAATTGGGCTAGATTACAAGTGGAGCGCTAATTCATTGCGCACCCCAAAATCTAGGCCTCCATTACATATAGAGCGTCGCCCGCAAAAGCCGGCGACGCCAGATTTTACTCGATTTTGGTATTACATATACGGCGTAGCATACAAGTTTCGCCCGTATATTTCACCCGTCGCTCGCAATTTTTACTCCCATAGGCTAACATGGGACCGCGTCGTATATCGGTATCCAATATCCAGCGCAAGGCCTTACGTGGCGAAAATGGAGAAATCTTACTCCATTTTTACCTCGCTATAAAAGGCAGCCGTAGCAGGCCTTGCACTGAGTATGGGAGCACCGTAACTCCATAAAATGCCTGCAAAAATAAACTAACAGCTAACGCATGCGCAATGTCTATCTACCTGTCAACCGCAATCCCCCACCGCAATAACTAATAAACTCTATTAACCCCTAAACCGCCATAGCCCACACCGCAAGTAATAACTAAATTATTAACCCCTAAACCGCCATAGCCCACAACGCAAGTAATAACTAAATTATTAACCCCTAAACCGCCATAGCCCACAATGCAATTAACCTATTCAAGTATTAACCCCTAAATCACCATAGCCCACATAGCCTATTAAATGTATTAACCCCTAATCTGCCGCCGCCAACGTCGCCACCACTATAATAAAGTTATTAACCCCTAAACCTAAGTCTAACCCTAACACCCCCCTAACTTAAATATTATTTAAATAAATATAAATAATTTTACTATTATTAACTAAATTATTCCTATTTAAAACTAAATACCTATAAAATAAACCCTAAGATAGCAACAATATAATTAATAATTACATTGTAGCTATTTTAGGATTTATTTTTATTTTACAGGCAACTTTGTATTTATTTTAACTAAGTACAATAGCTATTAAATAGTTAATAACTATTTAATAGCTACCTAGTTAAAATAAATACAAATTTACCTGTAAAATAAATCCTAACCTAAGTTACACTAACGCCTAACACTACACTATCATTAATTTAATTAAATTAATTAAATACAATTACCTAAAATTAAATACAATTAAATAAAATAAACTATAGTACAAAAACAAACAAACACTAAATTACAGAAAATAAAAAAAAATTACAAGAAGTTTAAACTAATTACACCTAATGTAAGCCCCCTAATAAAATAAAAAAGCCCCCCAAAATAATAAAATTCCCTACACTATACTAAATTACAAATAGCCCTTAAAAGGGCTTTTTGCGGGGCATTGCCCCAAAGTAATCAGCTCTTTTACCTGTAAAAAAAGAAATACAACCCCCCCCGACATTAAAACCCACCACCCACACACCCAACCTTACTCTAAAACCCACCCAATCTCCCCTTAAAAAAACCTAACACTAACCCCTTGAAGACCACCCTACCTTGAGCCATCTTCACCCAGCCGGGCAGAAGTCTTCATCCGATCTGGGCAGAAGTCTTCATCAGATCCAGGCAGAAGAGGTCCTCCAGCCAGGCAGAAGTCTTCATCCGATCCAGGCAGAAGAGGTCCTCCAGCCGGGCAGAAGTCTTCATCCAAGCAGCATCTTCTATCTTCTTCCATCCGACAAGGAGCGGCTCCATCTTGAAGACATCCGACACAGAGCATCCTTCCTGGCCGACGACTACCCAACGAATGAAGGTTCCTTTAAATGACGTCATCCAAGATGGCATCCCTTCAATTCCGATTGGCTAATAGAATTCTATCAGCCAATCGGAATTAAGGTAGGAAAAATCCTATTGGCTGATGCAATCAGCCAATAGGATTGAGCTTGCATTCTATTGGCTGATTGGAACAGCCAATAGAATGCAAGCTTAATCCTATTGGCTGATTGGATCAGCCAATCGGATTGAAGTTCAATCCGATTGGCTGATTGAATCAGCCAATAGGATTTTTCCTACCTTAATTCCGATTGGCTGATAGAATTCTATCAGCCAATCGGAATTGAAGGGACGCCATCTTGGATGACGTCATTTAAAGGAACCTACATTCGTCGGGTAGTCGTCGGCCAGGAAGGATACTCCGCGTCGGATGTCTTCAAGATGGAGCCGCTCCTCGTCGGATGGAAGAAGATAGAAGATGCCGCTTGGATGAAGACTTCTGCCCGGCTGGAGGACCTCTTCTGCCTGCATCGGATGAAGACTTCTGCCCGGCTGGAGGACCTCTTCTCCCCAGATTGGGTGAAGACTTCTGCCCGGCTGGGTGAAGACGGCTCAAGGTAGGCTGGTCTTCAAGAGGTTAGTGTTAGTTTTTTTTAAGGGGGGATTGGGTGGGTTTTAGAGTAAGGTTGGGTGTGTGGGTGGTGGGTTTTAATGTTGGGGGGGTTGTATTTCTTTTTTTACAGGTAAAAGAGCTGATTACTTTGGGGCAATGCCCCGCAAAAAGCCCTTTTAATGGCTATTTGTAATTTAGTATAGTGTAGGGAATTTTATTATTTTGGGGGGCTTTTTTATTTTATTAGGGGGCTTAGATTAGGTGTAATTAGTTTAAACTTCTTGTAATTTTTTTTATTTTCTGTAATTTAGTGTTTGGTTTTTTTTGTACTATAGTTTATTTTATTTAATTGTATTTCATTTTAGGTAATTGTAGTTAATTAATTAAATTTATTTAATGATAGTGTAGTGTTAGGTGTTAGTGTAACTTAGGTTAGGATTTATTTTACAGGTAAATTTGTATTTATTTTAACTAGGTAGCTATTAAATAGTTATTAACTATTTAATAGCTATTGTACTTAGTTAAAATAAATACAAAGTTGCCTGTAAAATAAAAATAAATCCTAAAATAGCTACAATGTAATTATTAATTATATTGTAGCTATCTTAGGGTTTATTTTACAGGTAATTATTTAGTTTTAAATAGAAATAATTTAGTTAATAATAGTAATATTATTTATATTTATTTAAACAATATTTAAATTAGGGGGTGTTAGGGTTAGGGTTAGACTTAGGTTTAAGGGTTAATAACTTTATTATAGTGGCGGCGACGTTGGCGGCGGCGGCAGATTAGGGGTTAATACATTTAATAAGCTATGTGGGCTATGGAGGTTTAGGGGTTAATAATTGAATAGGTTAATTGCGTTGTGGGCTATGGCGGTTTAGGGGTTAATAATTTAGTTATTACTTGCGGTGTGAGTTTGATGGCGGATATAGGGGTTAATAGTTTAAAAAGGCATATTGCGTTGTGGGGGGTTGTCGGTCTAGGGGTTAATACATTTAATATTAGTTGAGAGGGCGGGGATTTGCGGATATAGGGGTTTTACGTGTTGGGCTTATTTTTGGGAGGCAGGTTAGACTTTTACAGGAGATTTGTTATTTGATTTACTTTTCTTAGGCGCCGGCAGTTTCTAAAGTGCCGTAAGTCACTAGCGACTCCAGAAATTTGTATTTACGCTTATTTCTGGACATCGCTAGTTTATCCGACTTACGCCACTTAGGAAATGCCGGCGCCATATATGTAATACCCCGATATGCGAGGTGAAATTACGGGCGGCGCAGGTTTCCACGCTTGCGCCGAAACCTGCGCCGTATATTTGATCGCGCCCATAGTGTAATATACTTTTTTTTAAAAAAACAAAATAGTAGCATCTTTATTTTTTAATAAAATAACTGCAATAAAATTGGCGGGTGTGAGGTGTTAGAAAAAAAGCGGCACTGAAAAGTGCCTTTACATAGAGGTCTATGGGAACTGTGTGTTCCCTGTAAATATATATGTATATACTTATATACATATATACTTTATTTTTGTGTTAATAGTATAGTATACAGGGACGGAACTACCGGTGATGCAGAGGCACCACTGCGACCGGGCCCAGGAGGTCCCTCCCACAGGGGGGTCCAACTACTCAGGTTGTGTTTTGTTTTAAAATTGTAATTATTATTTTAAAAAAAAAAACAATAACTTTGATAGCAGCACAAACTTTCTTTGCATTTGACCTGCTAGCTGCCACCCGGAACTTCCCATTTTTGCTTCTTTGGCGTGCAGATAGGCTTGGCCTCTTCCTATGTCTGGGAGTCTGCAACGCGGCAGTGAGACTGGAGTGGCAGAGAGGAGCACTGATTTAAAGGCACGCACAACAGTGAATTCAGGGCGGCTGAGGGGGGGCCGGGGGCAGCCGTGTAACCGTGTCTGCTCTGGCTGGAGTGGATTTGTGCACAGTGCCCAGGTACCATATTGCTTTAAGGCTGTGGTTATGTGTCCTTTAAAATCCTGCCATGCAAATTCCTATGAAAATTTGGATTGCTGTTTGAGGGGAAAGGGGAGGTTAATCTTAGTTTAATGCAATGATGCAGTTTCATGTCCAGGGCTGGCCTGGAAGGATTCTATTATCTCTCTCCAACATTTGAGTCTAGTATATACACATATTAATACATAAATATATATGTATATAGTAATATACATCTATATTTATAATTTGCTGCCATCGCTGCATGACGGCATGAGAATGAGGCTCCCATTGGAGCCTATAGAAGTGTGCTCTTGTGAGCGCAATGCTTCCCAGCAATGTGAATGTGAGCGCGCATTTGCATTGTACTCAAATTGTAATACTAGTGCACATTTGCATGCGCTGGTATTACTCAGTGGAATGCAAATATCGCTTTCGCAAAAGCAATATTTTGCTGTCCACATGTAATCTAGTCCATTGTATTCAAATGCATAAGGCAGTCATTATCAGTGTTGAATAAATCAGTTGTCATGTTTGATTTTGATTTTGTATCTTGTTTTTTTAATGATCTGAGAAAAACCTATGCAAAACCCCCTCTGAATATTCAGTGGAACCTCTGAGTTAAACTAGATCTTTTTAGCATATTATATTCAGTACATAATACCATAGTTTTTCTTTTTTTATTGGAAACAGGGGCTGTTTGGAATGGCTTGGAGAAAGAACAAAAAAGATACCACCAATGTTTGCAAGATTTTCTCATGAAAATATTGATGGGTTGAACTAGGCCCTAATAAAATTTAAATGCTGAGGCCCACAGGTGTTTTGTAGGCCCAGTCACAACAGATGTTACAGGGTCATGGGCATGCCATGGATGGGTTGCAGGAATATCATGGAAAAAATTAGGAAGAGTTGGGGTGGATGGTGGGCGGAGCAGAGGCAGTTCCTAGAAACTGTGACATTTGCTCTGAAGCTGTGGGGCGGAAAAGCATGCAGACCTCCCAAATCCTAATGCAAGGATGGTAGGGAGGTCTGAAAGTAATACATTACAATTAGTGACATATTTGTGGTGTTTTGTTTATAATAGTCAAGTAATATAAAGAGTAGGTGCCTCAGTGCTCATGTAGAGGGAATATAATATATTAGACATGCTGTACTGCCTTATTGATGGACTTTTAAATTGTATAGTTTAGAATGTGTTGGGGTATATGTACACAATATTGTAAACTGTAGTAATTATATCTATCTATCTATCTATCTATTTCATGTAACTAAGTTCAAAAGTAATCAACGTACACTTAAAATAAAAATGAGAAATTCCAGTGTTGTGTAGTAACTGTACTAGTCCACATTTAAAAAAAATATCTTTGTACCTTAGAGTTGCTGAACAAGAAAAGAACAAGGAAGAGATTTTTTTTTACTACTATACACTGGGACATTCCCAGCAATACCAAATAGTATTGAGTCATTGTAACTCCAGACTTCATGTTCATTAGCCTGTTCCTGTTCCTCATCCTCAGTGCAGCATTTTGGATGTTTATTACTGAATGTCCTAGGCTACAGGTTAGAATAATTGAATGGGCAAAATTCATTAAAAATCTTCTCCTATCTCTCCTATTTCACTACTTCCTAATCTATTCCATATAACTGATTGTTTCATTAAAGGTAATTCATATACACTATATGGCTAAAAGTATGCAGACATCTGATCATCACACCTATGAGCTTGTTGGACATCCCTCTCCAAAACCATGTGCATTAATATGGTGCCCCCCCCCCCTACTTTGTGGCTGCCACTTCTCTTGGAAGGGTTTCCAAATAATTTTGGAGTGTGTCTGTGGGAATTTGTGCCTTTCAAACAAATAATAATTTCTGTGTTCAGGCACTGATGTTGAATGAGAATGTCTGTCTCACAATTAGCATTCCAGTTCAACCCTAAAGGTGTTCAATGGGGTTGAAGACAGGGCTCCATGGCCGCCATCAGGGGGTGACAGGGGTGACTCCTGTCAGGGGCCCAGTGGGCTAGGGGGGGCCCATGAGGCAAGAACTAAAAAAAATTTTTTTTATTTTTTTTAAATTTGTCAGCCACCAGTGGGTACTACAGCAAAGTGCTAATTAAACATGGGAAATGTTATTACAAGGTGTAAAGTATTAGCATTTGAGAGGATTTCTGAGTGTGCACTAAACCACTATGCACAGTGTGAGACAAACTTGGCACTTTGTTTGTAGAGTGTGTGCCTGAGTCAGACGGCTGATCACTTTCATTTGCAGAGGAGGTAGGAATTACTTAGCAAATGGTTTTTATTTCTTTGTGCAATTTAAGATTGTAACTTCATTGTGGTAGTAGTTGTATGGTGGGGCCAGGGGTCCATAAAAACACATTTTTTTAGCAGCAGTGTATTTATGATTATTTGACAATGCTGTAGAAATTCTATATTTAAAACCATGCAGAAATGTTTCCTCCTCAATACACAAATGATATATATTACATTCAAGTTTACTGCCACTTTATGCAAGGACTTTCCAGATACAAGGAGGCATTTTATCTAAGATTTTTACATCTGCATAACATGTTATACTCTCAGCCTAAGATTGCTCAGTGTTGGAAATGAGACAGGTTAACTTAAAACTGTTCAGTTTACACTACAGCTGACTTAATTTTGAAATGCATACCAACAAGCTTAAATCCTGCATTTAACCAGATCTAATGGTATGAGTACCACAGCTTATGGTTCCACCAAGACCATATAGAGTACAGCATTTTCAAAATCCACAAGTACAGCTGACAGATGGGAACATTTGTACACTATATTTGAAGTGGTGCTCTTGGTTGGGGAAAATGGGGAAAATATATAAAAAAAACATATGCCAACCTTTTAAAAGTACTTTTCTTCATCTAGCCATCTACCCAGATTATTAATGTACAATTTTGAATTCACAGAATTATTTTTGTTTGCACATTTACAAATATGATTCTTTAAAAAGTGATCTCTGCATTTTTTTATCATGCATGTCACACACTGTTGATTTAGGGGATGCAAGGTGCATAAATGTTTCCTCCTGTGAGTGTTTCTGTGGGTGTCTGTGTTTATGTCTTTGTGCTTTGGTTTGTGTCTCTATGAGTGTGTATGTATTCTTTTTCTGTTGGTATCTCTGTGAGGGTGGGTGTGTATGTCTTTGTGCATTTTCTGTGGATGTCTGTGAGGGTGTGTGCATATGTCTTTGAGCTTTTTCTATGGGTGTCTCTGTGAGGGTGGGCATGTGTTTGTCTTTGTGTGTTTTCTCTGGATGCCTCTGTGAGGGTGGGTGTGTATGTCTGTGTTTTCTGTGGATGTCTCTGTGAGGGTGTGTGTGTGTGTATGTATGTCTGTTTTCTGTGGATGTCTCTGTGAGGGTGTGTATTTTCTGTGGGTGTCGCTGTGAGGGTGTGTGTATGTCTTTGTGTTTTTTCTGTGGATGTCTCAGTGAAGGTGTGTATGTATGTCTTTATGAGTTTTCTGTGGGTGTCTGTGTGTGTATGTCTTTGTGTGTTTTATGTGGTTGTCTCTCTGTGTGTGTATATCTTTGTGTGTTTTCTGTGGGTGTCTCTGTGTGTGTGTGTATGTCTTTGTGTGTTTTCTGAGGCTGTCTCTGTTGGTGTTTCCTTGGGTGTATGTGCAAGTTTGAGTGAGTGTGTGTGTGTCCTTTGTCTGTTCCTTTTTAGGACATTTTGACCTTACTACTGATTATTCACATCTTTCTACAGACTTTGAGACTAATGAGACCTTTCCGGAAGTCACCAATCTACCATTTAACCTTTAAATTATTGTTTAGGCAGTTCAGGGCCCTTCCTTTCAGCCACTGCATGCTGTTGTCATCATTTAGTTGGCATCTTCCTTTACAAAAAGATAATCAGAACTCCATATTTTGTTTTCTAAATCTCCTTTTTTTTACAAAACTGTAGTTTACCTCATTACTTGTCAGGTCAACGTAAACAAGTGCTAAGTGTTTGTTTGGGTGTATGTGTCTGAGTTTCTTTGCGTGTTTCCTAGAGTGTATATATGTGAATCCTTATGTGTGAGTGTGTATGTGTGTGTGTGTGTGTTTCAGTGTATGTCACTACCTTTACAACATTTCCATATATGTTTTAGTCACTTGGTCAAAAATTGCACATGTCAAAGGAGGGGGGGGGGGCCCTGATCAATGGTTAAGTCAGGGGCCCCAAAATTTCTAGTGGCGACCCTGACCTGAGGGAACAGGTGTGTTTAGGACAGCAGATGAATCAAGAGGTTGATCATTAGTAAGATTTCCTCAGCAGCCGAAGTTCCCAAAAGGTACCATAACAGGTTAAGGTTCCCAATCCTTGCCATAACAGGTTAAGCTTCTCTTTTGCCAGGCTTTAGGGCATAGACCTGAAAGGGACCTAACCCAAACCCTAAAAAACAGCCCCAGTTAATTATCCCTCCTCCACCAATCTTTACAGTATTCACTGTGAATTCCGATAAGTAGGGTTCTCCTAGCATCTGCCACACCCAGATTCTTCCATCTAATTGCCAGATAGTGAAGCGGGATTCATCACTCCAGAAAACACATTTCCACTGCTCCAGAGTCCAACCAAAGATTGGCATTGTGCATGATGAGGTGAGGCTTGTGCTGTTTGGCCATGGAAATCTATTTTATAAAGCTCCAAACAGACAGTTCTTGCACTGGAGTTGCTTCCAGAGGCAATTTGGAACTCTGAAGTGAGCAATGCAACAGATGATAGGCAATTTTTACATGCTGTGCGTGGTCTACCACATCATGGCTGGACTGTAGTTGTTCCTAAAGTCTTCCACTTCACAACAATAGCGCTTAAAGATGACAGGGGCAGATCTAGTAAGGAAGAAATTTCACAAACTGACTTCTGGACAAGGTGGCATCAAAGTCACTGATCTCTTCATTAAGTCCCATTGTCTTACCAATGTTTGTCTATGGAGATTTCATGGCTATGTACTGGATTTTATGCACCTGTAAGTAATGGGTGTGGCTGAAGCATAATAAATCAATAATTAGTAGGGGTGTCCACATCCAAGCTACTTGAGCCATTTTAGGATCTTGGTTGAGCACCTCTCTGTATTTCTATATGCTGATTATGATCCTAAGGAAAGTCTCCCTAAGGGTGATGGGGGAAAAAGAAATGGACTCCCTGCCCAATGTTTCAAATATATAAACAGGCAAATAGCACCAAACCAACACCAATAAATCTTGGAATTGCCAGCTTCAACATATGATTCAATAAAGTGATGTAATCAAGCCTTGGTGCCAATTTATCAATGTCAGTCTGACATGATACGCTGTAGCATATCATGTCTGACAGACATCGCTGAATGCCGACAGCATACACTGTCGGCATTTAACATTACACAAACAGTCCTGGTAAACTGTTTGTACAATGCAGCCTCCTGCAGATTCACAGCCTAGCAGGGGGTGTCAATCAACCCGATCGTATAGGATTGGGCAGATTGATTTCCACTGCCTCAGAGGCAGCCAACCAGTTAAGGCTGCTGTTTCCGGCGAGTCTGAAGGCTTGCGTGGAAACAGGGACGACAGGGGCCATTTGGTCCTTGATAAATTGGCCCCATGGTTTGCAATGATGAAAAAATTGTATTGTTACCTCAATATAGGTTAAAACACAATGTTTCAGGCAAGCTATTGGCCCTATGTCATGTCATCATTTCAACCAAGGTGGGATTACATCACTTTATTGGATCCCTGCCCAATGTACCTAGTGGGATATGGATGCCCGTGAAGAGGCCCACAGAAGGCCAAACGATCATCTGGGGCTGCCAAGTTCCTTGTTCAGGGGAGGAATGCCTGGTATTTTGAGATTGCATGGTTGTTTTTAGGCGGGACCATACTTCAGGAACGTTCCTTGCCGTCCTAACAGTGCTGGGCTTTAATGCTGTTAGGACGGCATGGAAAGTCCTACCTTATACAGCGTCCTGCAGCCTCCCCTTTTGACGAAAGCAAGAATCGGACTGGGCGCATGTGCCTAGCAGCGAAGGTAGTACCCCATGATCCAATTCCGGACATGAAGTTACACGATCGCATTGACGATCGCATGATTTAATTTTTACTAATAATATTTACATTGGAACTTTGTACCGATGTTAACACTATTTTACAGACATTAAGGGGTTAATGATCTATGTTACCTGCTAAAGTGTATTAAATTGTTTGCAAATAGTTCCTTTGCGTAATTTGAAACACCTGGATTTATCTGTTGAAACTGCCACATACACCATAATCAAGGATATAAGAGATACTTCCACTACAAATTCCTACCTTTATTCTTTTATAAATTACCCTTCTTCCACCATTATCTCTTCCCATATCCTGTATAGAGCAATGGACATGTAAAGAAGACATCTTTGAGGTTTGGAGGAAGCTACAGTAATGAATGGGAGTTGCGTAGAAGTCCCCTAAAAGCACCACTGCAACCTCTTATTAAAGAGACACATTAATGAGCACCAGCATATTGCCATGGGAACAGCTGTTACTAGGAAACATGAAATGCCTATTTTCTTAAAAAAGCCAAGACTGACAGCACATGCACATGGGCAGATTGGTTAGTATTTATTGGCTAATGAAGGCTAATACACTTTGTCAAACATATTATTGACTTCCATATCCCATGAAATAGTTTTTCTGGCTTTGCTGCCTCCTCTGTATATTATCTGATTAATACCACTATCTGTCAGTGTTGAAAATGAAAACAAAATTAATCAATTCGTTTTAGGAAATGGCTAGCATTACAGGAACAGATACTTCTGCTAAAAGATTAGCCGAGGCTGACATGAGGTTATAGTTTGTTGTAGCTAAAAGATCTTTGATTTAAATTAGAATTTAGAAGTATATTACTCCACAGACCTAACTGTGTGCATAGTTGTATTATGGGTATACAATGTTGAAACCTTATTTCTCCAACATTGGTGTGTCCGGTCCACGGCGTCATCCATTACTTGTGGGAATATTCTCTTCCCTAACAGGAAATGGCAAAGAGCACAGCAAAAGCTGTCCATATAGCCCCTCCTCAGGCTCCGCCCCCCAGTCATTCTCTTTGCCGCTCTGAACAAGTAGCATCTCCACGGGGATGGTGAAGAGTTTGTGGTGTTTAGTTGTAGTTTTTATTTCTTCTATCAAGAGTTTGTTATTTTAAAATAGTGCTGGCTTGTACTATTTACTCTACAACAGAAAAGTGATGAAGATTTCTGTTTAAGAGGGCTATGATTTTAGCACAAGTAACTAAAATCCATTGCTGTTACCACGCAGGACTGTTGAAAGCAGAGAACTTCAGTTGGGGGTAACAGTTTGCAGACTCATCTGCTTCAGGTATGACTAGTCTCCTTCTAACAACACAGGCTAATGCTAGATGACAGTCATTTTTCCCCTCAGGGAAAACGGTAAGCCATTTTTCTTTGAACTCAGCAAAAGAGATAACAGGCTTCCCCTTTTTGTTTTTTATGCTGGTAGACACTATTATGGGCCAAATCGATTGGTTTTTATTACAATATCATGGCATTTGAAATGTTTTATAAGCTTTTATACACTTGGGGACATTTTTTATTTGATCTGGCTTGTTTTAGACGCCTAAATCTAGTCAGGAAGGCCCCTTCACTCTAGTATACTGAGGGAGGAGGCCTCATTTTGGCGCTTCAGCTGCGCAGTTGATTTCAAGGCAGTGCATGCAGATTCATGTGAGAGGGTCCTGTGGCTCAGAAAGTGACTCCAGAAGGCTTATTTCTGTGGTGGTTGACCCCTAAGGAAGGTAAAAAGCTACAGCAAAGCTGTAGCAGGGATTGTAGTGTATAAAAACGGTTAAATCCAACAATTAGCTCCGGTTTGCTTGTTTTAAGGGCTAGAGTCTCCATTTTTGCTGTGCAATACTTTCAAAGAATTAAGACACTGGGGTCCAAATTTCATAAAAATCGGATATTGCCTTCATAGTTTTTTGAACATTCAGAAATAAAGTGTGTCATTTTATTATTTAAAGAGACAGTAACGTTTTTGTTTAAAATCGTTTTTATTGCATTGTTTGCCTGCCTAAATCTGTTTAACATGTCTGTGCCATCAGATAACCTATGTTCTGTGTGTATAGAGACCAATGTGGTCCCCCCTTCGAGTGTTTGTGATAATTGTGCCATAGCGTCCAAACAAAGTAAGGACAGCTCTGTTACATTTCATAATGTTGCCCAAGATGATTCATCTAATGAAGGTAGTGGGGATAGTTCTACATCCTCTCCTTCTGTGTCTACACCAGCTTTGCCCGCGCAGGCGACACCTAGCGCGCCAGTACTTATTTCTATGCAACAATTAACAGCAGTAGTGGATAATTCTATAGCAAATCTTTTATCCAAACTGCCAGCATTTCAGAGAAAGCGTGATTGTTCAGTTTTAAATACAGATAAAAAGGATGAACAATTAGACGCTGACGATGCCTTATCTATTTTACCCTCACATCAATCGGAATTGGCTGTGAGGGAAGGACTGTCTGAGGGAGAAATTTCTGACTCAGGAAAAATTTCTCAACAGGCAGAACCTGATATAGTAGCATTTAAGTTTAAGCTAGAACATCTCCGCGCCTTGCTTAAGGAGGTATTAGCTACTCTTGATGACTGTGATTCTATGGTAGTACCAGAGAAGTTGTGCAAATTGGACAAATTCTTAGAGGTCCCAGTGCACGATGACGCCTTTCCAATACCCAAGAGGGTAGCGAATATAGTGGATAAGGAGTGGGAGAAGCCGGGTATACCCTTTGCCCCACCACCTATATTTAAGAAAATGTTTCCCATTGTAGACCCTAGAAGGGACGCATGGCAGACGGTCCCGAAGGTTGAGGGAGCTGTTTCAACATTAGCGAAGTGCACAACTATTCCTATAGAGGACAGCTGCGCTTTCAAAGATCCTATGGATAAAAAATTGGAAGGATTGCTTAAAAAGATTTTTGTTCAGCAAGGTGTCATCCTTCAACCAGCTACGTGTATTATTACTGTCACCTCAGCGGCGTCCTTTTGGTTCGAGGAATTAGAAAGGTCGCTCCAGAAAGAGACTTCCTATGAAGAAGTCATGGACAGAATTCACGCACTAAAGTTAGCTAATTCCTTTATATTGGATGCCGCTTTTCAAATAACGAAATTGGCGGCGAAAAACTCAGGTTTTGCTATAGTAGCGTGGAGAGCGCTTTGGCTAAAATCCTGGTCGGCAGATGTGTCGTCCAAGACTAAGTTACTTAATATTCCTTTCAAGGGTAAGACCCTTTTTGGGCCGGAATTGAAGGAAATTATTTCAGACATCACTGGGGGTAAGGGCCATGCCCTCCCACAGGATAGGCCTTTTAAGGCTAAGAACAAGTCTAATTTTCGTTCCTTTCGCAATTTCAGGAACGGACCGGCTAATAACTCCACTGCCGCTAGACAAGACAGTAACGCGGCCCAGCCCAAACCTGCATGGAAGCCCGTGCAGGGCTGGAACAAAGGTAAACAGACCAAGAAACCTACTGCTGCTACCAAGACAGCATGAAGGGGTAGCCCCCCGGGACCGGATCTAGTAGGGGGCAGGTTATCTCTCTTTGCTCAGGCTTGGGCAAGAGACGTTCCGGATCCCTGGGCACTAGAAATAGTCTCCAAGGGATACCTGCTAGAGTTCAAGGGACTTCCTCCAAAGGGAAGGTTCCACCTGTCTCGCTTATCTTCAGACCAGATAAAGAAACAGGCATTCTTACATTGTGTAAGAGACCTATTAAAGATGGGAGTGATAAACCCAGTCCCCTCAGGGGAACAAGGTCTGGGGTTTTACTCGAACCTGTTTGTAGTTCCCAAAAAAGAGGGAACTTTCAGGCCAATTCTGGATTTAAAGATATTAAACAAGTTCCTCAGAGTTCCATCTTTCAAAATGGAAACCATTCGGACAATCTTGCCGACAATCCAGCAGGGTCAATATTTTACTACCGTGGACCTAAAGGATGCGTATCTGCATATCCCAATCCACAAAATTCATCATCAGTTCCTGAGGTTCGCCTTTCTGGACAAACATTACCAGTTCGTGGCTCTTCCATTCGGTTTAGCCACCGCTCCCAGAATTTTCACAAAGGTGCTAGGGTCCCTTCTAGCGGTCCTAAGGCCGAGGGGCATCGCTGTAGCACCTTACCTAGACAACATCCTAATCCAAGCGTCGTCTCTTTCCAAAGCAAGGGCTCATACAGACATTGTGTTGGCCTTTCTCAGATCTCACGGGTGGAAGGTGAACATAGAAAAGAGTTCACTTTCACCGTCCACAAGGGTTCCTTTTCTGGGAACAATAATAGATTCTGTGGAAATGAAGATCTTCCTGACAGAAGTCAGAAAGATAAAGCTTCTAAACGCTTGTCAAGTTCTTCATTCTATTCCTCAGCCCTCAATAGCTCAGTGCATGGAAGTAATAGGACTAATGGTTGCAGCAATGGACGTGGTTCCTTTTGCTCAAATTCATTTAAGACCATTACAGCTGTGCATGCTCAAACAGTGGAATGGGGACTATACAGACTTGTCTCCCCAAATTCAAGTAGACCAGGTAACCAGGGATTCACTTCTCTGGTGGTTGACCCAGGATCACCTGTCTCAGGGAATGAGTTTCCGCAGACCGGAGTGGGTCATTGTCACGACCGACGCCAGCCTCTTGGGTTGGGGCGCGGTCTGGGACTCTCTGAAAGCTCAGGGTCTATGGTCTCGGGAAGAGTCTCTTCTCCCGATAAACATTTTGGAACTAAGAGCAATATTCAATGTGCTCCTGGCTTGGCCTCAACTAGCGGAAGCCAGGTTCATAAGGTTTCAGTCGGACAACATAACGACTGTTGCGTACATCAATAATCAGGGGGGAACAAAGAGTTCCTTGGCGATGAGCGAGGTGTCCAAGATCATCAAATGGGCGGAGGATCACTCCTGCCATCTATCTGCAATTCACATCCCAGGAGTAGACAACTGGGAGGCGGACTATTTGAGTCATCAGACTTTCCATCCGGGGGAGTGGGAACTCCACCCGGAGGTCTTTGGCCAGTTAACCCAATTATGGGGCATTCCAGACATGGATCTGATGGCGTCCCGTCAGAACTTCAAGATTCCTTGCTACGGGTCCAGATCCAGGGATCCCAAGGCGACTCTAGTGGATGCATTAGTGGCGCATTGGTCGTTCAACCTAGCGTATGTGTTTCCACCGTTTCCTCTCCTTCCCAGGCTCATAGCCAGGATCAAACAGGAGAAGGCCTCGGTGATTCTGATAGCTCCTGCGTGGCCACGCAGGACTTGGTATGCAGACCTGGTGAATATGTCATCGGCTCCACCATGGAAGCTACCTTTGAGACAGGATCTTCTAGTACAAGGTCCATTCGAACATCCAAATCTAGTTTCTCTGCAGCTGACTGCTTGGAAATTGAACGCTTGATTTTATCCAAGCGTGGGTTTTCAAATTCTCTGATAGATACTCTGGTCCAAGCCAGAAAACCTGTGACTAGAAAGATTTACCATAAAATATGGAAAAAATATATCTGTTGGTGTGAATCCAAGGGATTCTCCTGGAGTAAGATTAAAATTCCAAAGATTCTCTCCTTTCTCCAAGAAGGTTTGGATAAAGGGTTGTCAGCGAGTTCTCTAAAGGGACAGATTTCTGCTTTATCTGTCTTGTTACACAAACGACTGGCAGCTGTGCCAGATGTACAAGCTTTTGTTCAGGCTTTGGTCAGAATCAAGCCTGTTTACAGACCCATGACTCCTCCTTGGAGTCTTAATTTAGTTCTTTCAGTTCTTCAAGGGGTTCCGTTTGAACCTTTACATTCCATAGATATTAAGTTACTATCTTGGAAAGTTCTGTTTTTGGTTGCTATTTCTTCTGCTAGAAGAGTTTCTGAATTATCTGCTTTGCAGTGTAATCCACCCTATCTGGTTTTCCATTCAGATAAGGTTGTTTTGCGTACTAAGCCTGGTTTTCTTCCAAAAGTTGTTTCCAACAAGAATATTAACTAGGAAATAGTTGTTCCTTCTCTGTGTCCGAATCCAGTTTCAAAGAAGGAACGTTTGTTACACAATTTAGATGTAGTTCGTGCTTTAAAGTTCTATTTAGAAGCAACAAAGGATTTTAGACAAACCTCATCTTTGTTTGTCGTTTACTCTGGTAAGAGGAGAGGTCAAAAAGCTACTGCTACCTCTCTTTCTTTCTGGCTGAAAAGCATTATCCGATTGGCTTATGAGACTGCCGGACGGCAGCCTCCTGAACGAATCACAGCTCACTCTACTAGGGCTGTGGCTTCCACATGGGCCTTCAAGAACGAGGCTTCTGTTGATCAGATATGTAAGGCAGCGACTTGGTCTTCTCTGCACACTTTTGCCAAATTTTACAAATTCGATACTTATGCTTCTTCGGAGGCTATTTTTGGGAGAAAGGTTTTGCAAGCCGTGGTGCCTTCCATTTAGGTAACCTGATTTGCTCCCTCCCTTCATCCGTGTCCTAAAGCTTTGGTATTGGTTCCCACAAGTAATGGATGACGCCGTGGACCGGACACACCAATGTTGGAGAAAACAGAATTTATGCTTACCTGATAAATTACTTTCTCCAACGGTGTGTCCGGTCCATGGCCCGCCCTGGTTTCCTAATCAGGTTTGAAAAATGTCTTTCTTTATACACTACAGTCACCACGGCACCCTATAGTTTCTCCTTTTTTTCTCCTAACCATCGGTCGAATGACTGGGGGGCGGAGCCTGAGGAGGGGCTATATGGACAGCTTTTGCTGTGCTCTTTGCCATTTCCTGTTAGGGAAGAGAATATTCCCACAAGTAATGGATGACGCCGTGGACCGGACACACCGTTGGAGAAAGTAATTTATCAGGTAAGCATAAATTCTGTTTTTATGGACAACTTCATGAGTGCCCCATTTTTGAATATTTAATGGAGATAAAATGGATATTTTAAAGGGAAGCTAAAGTCAAACAAACATTTTTTTATTCAAATAGATTGTGCAATTTTGAACAACTTTCCAATTTATTTCTATTATCTAATTTGCTTTGTTTTCTTGGTATTCTTTGCTCAAAAGCATGCATACAGTAGGTGCATAAATGCACTACAGGAAGTTATCTGCTGATTTGTGGCTGTACATATATGCCTCATCATTGGTTAGCCTGTGTTTAGATAGTTCCCAGTAGTGCACTGCTGCTCCTTCAACAAAGGAAACCAAGAGAATGAAGCAAATGCAATAATATAAGTCAATTTGAAAGTTGCTTAAAATTGTATGCTCAATCTGGATCATAAAAACAAAAGTGGATTAAAATGTTACCAGGGAAGCTATTAAAACCATGATCCAGCAAGCTCTGGCTGTTTTGTGTATTTGGTTTGGATGGAATTAACAAGAATCTGGAGCCAGGCAAACTCAATGTTAAAAGGATATGAAACGCAAACATTTTCTTTCATGATTCAGATCAAGTGATTTGAAACAACTTCCTAATTTACTTCTTATTATTAATTTTTCTTTGTTTTCTGTGTATCTTTTGTTAAAAAGCAGTGACATAAGCTTAGGAGCCGGCCCATTTCTGGAGCACTATATGGCAGCAGTTTTGCAAGAATGTTATCCATTTGCAAGATCACTATATGGCAGCGCTATTTCCTGCCATGTACTGCTCCAGATGCCTACTTAGGTATCTCTTCAACAAAGAATATCATGGGAACATGGGAACAAATTTGATTTTTTTTTTTAAATGGTATGCTCTGTCTGAATCACAAAATAATTTGGGGGGGTTTCACATCCCTTTAAGCAAACAATATAAAGTCTGCAAATGCACTAGCAGATAACAAACAGATATTGTGATCTGATTTATTACAAGATAATAAACCTGCTGGAGTTTGGCATCTAACTCTCTGGAGTATTTTCCTTTTAGTATTCATTTTGGATATTGCACATTGCACTATTGTGGATTCTCCTCCATAGTGTTGGAAAGAGGCTTCGCACCAGCACCTCCATCCGTCAAGTAAACTCAATGTAAAGCCTCACAGAAGGAAGTTCATCAATTCCAGTTTTCCTTGCTGCTTATTGATCCATGTCTAAAAACACACATACACCAGTATATTTTTCCATTGCCTGATATAAATTTGAATGTACTCGCATGTTAAAAAAGATCATTTACTAAAATAATAGTAGTAATATCTTTTAACAGAAGGAATTTAGCAAACAAAAGTATGTAGCAAAATGTATCTAACTGAATTGTAAAGGGACAGTCTACACCAGAATTGTTATTGTTTATAAAGACCCATTCCCCAGTTTTACATAAACAGCAGTTATATTAATATACTTTTTACCTCTGTGATTACCTTGTATCTAAGCCTCTGCACACTGTCCTCTTATTTCAGTTCTTTTAATAGACTTGAATTTTAGCCAATCAGTGCTGAATCCTAGGTAACTCCACAGGCCTGAGCACAATTTTATCTATATGGCACACATGAACTAATGCCCTCTAGTTGTGAAAAACTGTCAAAATGCATTCAGATTAGAGGCGGCCATTTAAGGGCTAAAATTAGCATATGAGCCTACCTTTGTTTAGCTTTCAACTAAGAATGCCAAGAGAACTAAGCAAAATTTATGAAAAAAGTAAATTGGAAAGTTGTTTAAAATTACATGCCCTATCTGAATCATGAAAGTTTATTTTTGACTAAACTCTCCCTTTAAATACAATTGTAAGTGCCATTCTGTTTGATTAATCCTTCTATGTTAGATATGGTGTATAGTACTAATAATGTTTTACTATTCTAACTAAACCCTAGATTACTAGTGGAGCGCTATTTATTGCTCCCGCTCTTGCATTAACTCCTCTAGAAGTAAGCTTTTGTGCACATCTGTAAATATATAAATACATCTGTATACACACACACACACACACACATATATATATATATATATATATATATATATGCATATACATATTTAGACATGAGTATGTATGCATGTCTATGATAAAGCACTTTGTAGGCCTATTTCTGACAACCTGAGTTGTAGACCATATGCAGGCAGCCAATCAGGACTGGAATGGGACCACAATTAGGCCCCGGCATTGAAAGGTTGAGCAGCCCATATCAGTTAGACCTCTGTTAGCCAGGCAGCCATAACAGACCAGATCTTTTGCCCTGCAGCACCTCTGCTTTAACAGCCAGACAGAAAATGTACTTTCTACTTCTATATATTCTAGCAGCAAGGCCCAAATAATTTGCCCTGTAAGCCCTATGACCAGTCTGGGCCTGTAGCCAATTGTCTCTCTACCTCAGTGTGTACCATTCCCACAGCCCTCCTGGACTACACATAAACATACATACACTCATTTTGATTTACATGCATACGTATTGTGATGTAATTTATATATTTGTGTGTATAGATACTTTCAATTAAAATTGCTGTATGTATTTCGTTATTTTTTTTTTGTCTTTTTTGTGTGCATATTTAATAAGAAATAATTGCCAAAACTTTTTACAATATTTTGTAATTGTTTTTTTTTTTTATAACTTTCCATATAATTGTTCTTCAAGAAGAAGCTCTTTTTGTTCTGGAACAAATGGGGCCCCTAGAGGCGAGCGAAGCTATAGCTGGCAGGGGCCTTTGACTGGAGGAGGAATAGGCCATTCATGGGGGGTTGGTAGTTAAAAGGGGGTGGAGTGAAGGAAGCCATTATTTAAGGGGCTGAGCGGGAAAATGTTGCAGATCATTGATAAAAATTTATGAAGCAGCATCTTTTCTGCACTTTTCCCGTTCAGCCTTTGTAATGGATTCCTTAGAGGAGTTGTTGCGGCGGATCGGGGAGGCAGCTGAGAGCAGGAGACCTGCTTGGCTGGAGGAGAGGATGGAGTCCTTACTTGGGGAGAGGGTCACAGTCCCTGTGGTGGCTTCCGGTGCAGCGGCTGGTGCGGTGAGGCCGAAATCGTTGCGGAGGTCTAAGCCTCCTGTTTGGCTGAGCCCTGAGCCTTGAGGGCGTTTGAGGAAGGAGGGCAAAAGGAGCAGAGTGGTGGCAGGCCGTCGCATTGCTGGTCCGGTTCCAGTATCGGCCCCAGAGGTCCTTGTTGCTGCTGTGGGGGCAGAGCTTGTCGGATCAAATGGCGGCATGGATCCAGTCAGGAGAGACAGTCCCCAGAGGTTTGGAGAACGTAAGTTGCGTTCAGAGTCTACGGCTCACGACCACATGGGGCCTTTAGCTGCAGGAGAGTTGGGTCGGCAGGATCCAGAGGTGATTGATGCTCTGGCTGGGCCTGTGTTGATGGGTGGGAGGGTCCATGGCAGTGTGAGTGTAGTTGAGGATAGCGGTAGTGAGGATTGCTTAATTACAGTTGAGGCCCCTTCTGTTGAGGCCAGTCATGTGTATGTGGTTGGTAGCGGTGTGGAGGGGGGTAACTTGGGGTTTGGGGGGGGGGAGGAGATTTACTCTGAGGGGGAGTTAGATGAGATGTTTAGGGATGTGCAGGATGGGGGGGTTCCACAAAGGGATCTGGCATTGTGCTTGTCTTCTTCTGGGGATGAATATGTCCCTCCTTCTCCAGAAGCTCAGGGGTTTAAGGATAGGGTTTCTTTTCCTGGTCCTGAGGGTAAGGGTTTTCCTGGGCGCATGAGTGGGGTTGTTGTTAGGGCTCCTTTGGGTGGGGCCACATCCTCCAAGGGAGGGAGGGGTGGGGAGCATTTGTCACGTGCTTGTGTGTCTTTTTCAGCGGTGGAGGAGCAGCATGTAAGGCCTGGGGAGCACATGGGATTTTCAGGTGCGGAGCAGGATACCGGTGACGGCCTGGAGGAGGACTCCTTCGGCCTCCACGGTTCTTGGACGGAATCCATTCGTCTGGAAGCTGATGACGGAGTCCATTGGTCTAGGGGTCCTGCACGCTCTGGTCAGATTCGGCAGGTGAGTTCAGCCATTAGAGGGTCCAGGGGACAGGTGCATTGTGGTGGCCTGGTAGCTATGGCCGCTGCTAGAGGTGCCTGTTCCGGTGTGAGACGGCCTCATAGGCCTGGGGAGAACTTGGAGGGTACAGGGCGTTCTCATAGATGGCCTGGTACTGATGTTACAGGGTCTGTGGGTTTTGGGGTGACGGCCCCTAAGAGAGGCAGAGGGTGCGCTGCAGTTGGAGGTATCAATCACTCCAGGGGGCGGCAGGGACGGGGGAGTTATTTGCCTTTGAATGTGGTTACACATGTCCCTGTTTTGCAGCCGGCAGCCACCCCAGGATGAGGTGGCAGTAGGGGATGCTGTTGCCGGGACCTCCAGCGGAGCTTAAGGTAGCAGACACTGCATTGGCACGTTCCTGCCTTTGTACAATTGTCACTTTGGGCATGTACTTGACGGCAGAGCTTAGTGATAAAATATTTAAGAGGGAGTTTATTGAGCTTTTCCCCCTTCTGCCCCTTGACCAATCCTTTGAAATACCTGAGGATTCTAAGAAGGATACGGTTAAAAAAGAGGAGGAGTTGCGAAAGAAACATTATAGAAAGTTGCCGAAAACATTCACCAATTGGTTCCAGGCTTTTGTGATTTACGCCAGCGTCATGTCAGATAAGTTTCCTGAGCAAGGCATGGCGCTGTTCTGCTATCTGGATGAGATAGTGGCGGCCCAGAGGACGTATGGGGGTATGGCCTGGTGGGCTTATGATGAACAGTTTAGGCAGCGTTTGTCAGGGAATCCTTCTATGCGGTGGGACGACCGTGATATGGGTTTATGGTTGAAGATCATGACTCTTTTGAGGGCGGCTCAGTCATCTCGGGCGGGAGCCGGTGGTCGATCTTCTAGGGGGGGGCAGTAGGCTATCGGTAAAAAGGGGTACTGTTTCACCTACAATGAGAAGGTTTGCAAGTGGGGAACTTCATGCAAGTTTTGCCACAAATGTTCAGGATGTGGTGGCTCCCACTCCTATACAAAGTGTTTCCAAAAAGGCAAGCCTGGGGTGGGTTTTGATGCGGTTCAAAAGGGGGGTAACACCGGTGAGGGTAAGCGCGATGGAGCCGTGGCTCGTCCAGTACGCTAGGAAGAAGGGTTGTAAGGAGAAGGCAGCTTTGTTGCTTCATGGTTTTCAGTTTGGCTTTGTTATCCCTTCTCAAGGTGGTCCGCAGTTTTTTAGGGGAAATTTGATTTCGGCCAGGCAATGGCCGGGTGTTGTGCGTCAAATTTTTTTGGAAAGAGGTTGAATTGGGTCGCATGGCAGGCCCCTTTTCAGAGCTGCCTCTTGTTGATTTGAGGATCTCCCCGTTGGGGGTGGTCCCTAAGCGGGAGATGGGGAAATTCCGTTTGATCCATCACTTGTCTTTCCCTAAGGGGGGATCTGTCAATGATGGCATTCCAGACAAACTAGCATTGGTTAAGTATGCTTCTTTTAATCAGGCTGTTCGTTTGGTTCGGGAGGCTGGGCATTTTGCATTATTGGCTAAGATTGATATTGAGGCAGCTTTCCGGTTGTTGCCCGTCCACCCCTCATCGCATCACTTGCTTGGTTGTTGCATGGAGGGTTCCTATTTTGTGGACCTTTGCTTGCCCATGGGCTGTTCCATCTTGTGTTCACTTTTCGAGTGTTTCAGCACATTCTTGGAATGGGTGATTCGTGTCCGGTCGGGTTTCAATTCGATGGTGCACTATCTTGACAGCTTTCTTTTTGTCGGTCCCGATGGCTCTGAGGCATGCCGGATTATGCGTGATGTTTGTTATCAGGTGGCGGGTGAGTTTGAGGTCCTCATTGCTCGTAAGAAGTCTGAGGGGCCGGTTACGGTGATTGTTTTCTTGGGATCACCATTGATTCAGAAAAAATAGTATGTAGGTTTCCAATGGAAAAGATTGAGGATTTGATCTCGATTATTGGAAGGGTTTTGTTGGTCAGGAAGGTCACTTTGAGGGACCTTCAGTCTTTATTGGGCAAGTTGAATTTTGCGTGCCGAATTGGTAGGGTTTTTTGCAGGCGTCTGTCATTGGCCACGGCAGGGGTTAAGCAGCCGCATCATTTTGTGAGGTTGTCTCGGGAATTGAAGGATGATTTGCGGGTGTGGAAGCGCTTTTTATTGGAGTTCAATGGGTCCGCTTTGATTCAGGAAGTTAGGCTTTCTAGCGAGCAATTGGGGTTGGTGACGGATGCTGCTGGCAGTCATGGTTTTGGTGCTTACTTCCAGGGGCATTGGTGTTCCGCTGCTTGGCCGGTCTTGTGCAGTGGGCATGATCTGATTCGTAATTTGTTTTTTCTCAAATTATTTCCAGTAGTGGTGGCTTTGTTCGTATAGGAGGAGGCCCTGGTGAATAAGTCTATCGTTTTCTATTTGGACAATATGGGGTTTGTTTCTGCACTGAATACTTTGTCGGCTTCTTCAATTCCGGTGTTGCGTCTGTTGAGATTGCTGGTGTTGAAGTGTCTTAAGATGAATGTGTTGGTTAGGACGAAACATATTCCTGGTGTTGATAACCCAATTGCTGATGCCTTGTCTCGATTCCAGTGGCAGAGGTTTCGGGAGCTCACGCCTCGGTTGGACTTAGTGGGGTGTCAGTGTCCTGCCTATCCATGGAAGCTTGGAACGGAGGACTGGCTCGATTGGTGAAGGATTCTTTGGCTCCAGGTACTTGGGCGGCTTATAATAGAGTTTGGCGGGAATGGGTGGTTTGGTTGTCTGAGTGTGGCCTGCGGGAGGGCTCTCCTGAGGTTACTGACGGTTTGCTTGAACGGATGTGGTCCTGGAAGTGTACCAATGTTACCCCTTCTGGGATGGATAAGAGGTTAGCCGCTTTAGCTTTCCGTTTTAAGTTGTTGGGCCTGGCTGATGTTACTAAGTCATTTTGTGTTTGTCAGGTTTTGAAGGGTTTAAAAAAAGGGGTAGGAGTTGTGATCACAGAAGACCTATTTCTTTTTCACTTTTGGTAAAGATTTGTGAGGTTTTGCTGGATATTTGTTACTCTAAGTTTGAGGTGTGTCTTTTTCGGTGGCTTTTGTTTTGGCTTTTTTCGGGGCCTTTCGGATATCGGAGTTGGTGAGTAAGACTAGATGGGCCTCAGGTGGCTTGGGTATATCTGATGTTGTTCTGAGTCGCACGTTGAGCTTTTCCTTAGGCGGAGCAAGACTGATCAGTTGGGGAAGGGCAGATCGATTGTGTTGTTTCCTAGCGGTTTGGCAGTTTGTCCATGGGTGTGTTTGGGTGAATACTTGCGTTTTCACCCTTCGATTTCCGGTTCTTTACTGATTCATCAGGAGGGCAGTTCTCTGTCTCAGTTTCAATTTCAGGCCATTCTATCTAGAGCTTTGGGGCAGCTGGGTTTGTCTTCAGTGGATTTTGGGTCTCATTCCTTTTGGATTGGGGCTGCTACTGAAGCGGCTTCCCTAGGTTTAAGTAAGGGTGTGGTTAAAAACATTGGCAGGTGGGGGTCCCAATGCTATCAGTTATATGTTCGTCCTGATTTGAAGGTGTGAAATTATGTTATCTTATTTGTTCTTCCTTGGTTTTTATTTTAGGTGCTAGAAGGTTGTGGCTTGTGGGTCACTCATTCATTTATTGGGCCCGGCGGGCGGCTTCACAGAAGGTTGATGGTCTATAGTTGGGTTTTCCCAGGTCTGAGTGTGACTTTCGATGGTTCGGGGTGCGTGGTCTCCGTTGGGACCAATTACTTTTGATGATTGTGGACTATTGTAAACGGTATCCCCCTCCGGATGTCTTGTTGGTTCACGCTAGAGGCAATGATTTGGGTTTTATGCCTCAACTGGACTTGGTTGAGATGTTAAGAGGGATTTGGGGAGATTGGTTGAACTTTATCCGTTCTTGACTGTTGTTTGGTCTGATATAGTTCCACGCATGGTTTGGAGAACGACTTGGGATCCTGTTAAACTTGACAAGAGTCAGAGGAAGGTAAAAGATTTGGTGGGATCTTTTGTGAGGACACTTGGGGGTTTTGTAATTCATCATTCCGATCTGGAGGAAGTGGGGAGAGGGGAGTTTTATCTCCGTGATGGGGTTCACCGCAATGAGTTTGGCCTGCAGCTCTTCATCCTTGATTTTAAGGAGGCTTTGAGTAAGCATGGGGGTTTGGCGGGACTGGGCTGACTGTATCAGGCCAGTCGTTGGTGGGGA
Source organism: Bombina bombina (assembly GCF_027579735.1). Lineage (NCBI taxonomy): Eukaryota > Metazoa > Chordata > Amphibia > Anura > Bombinatoridae > Bombina > Bombina bombina. Next base: position 1,331,584,325 of record NC_069500.1, on the reverse strand, counting down.
TGCTAGTTCGCTGCAACACAGCGGGTTATGGTCAATTGGAAGGTGTTAAGGTAATTTGTATTCCCATGGGGTGGAATGCTTGTGGAACGTCTCAAGGGACAAGGGGGTCTCTTAGAGGCAGGTTTTTAAAGAGGGTTAACGGACTCAATCTTTAATAAGGTTGTGTCCAGAGAATTGACGGCCATACTTGTGAAGATTTTGGAACTAGCACCGCTTGCTCATATGTTTACAGAAGTTGCTGTTGCAGTTTGTTATTTGCACTTTTTTATAAGGTATTTAAATATTTGAAAAGTTGCTTATTTATATATTTAATAAAAGAGCTGTGGCCAGTTTTATACCTAAAAATGAGTCTGGTGTTTTTTATTTAATGGTTAAGAAAGTGTTAGCTTTGGGGATTGTTGTGAGTGGTCTTTATGGGTAAAAGGCCGGAAATTGACGACCTTAAAGGTCATAAAAATATATATTTGCATGTAGATCTTGTTTGTAATTCATTTTACCTGGACCAACAAAAAACTCTATAGAGCTGTCTTGTTGTCTAAATTATAATTTTAATGATTACTGTCTGCATGTTTGAAGCACTAAGAAACACTGTTTAATTTATGATGTTTCACTTTTAATATTAATCAGACTGAATAAAATACCTTATTAAATAAATTGACTTCCGCTTGCAAGATTGTAAGGTTATTTTAAACAGGACAGTTTTAGGCTAGATACGGAGTGGAGCAATATTTTGTGCTCCTGCTTGCACAATAATTCCGCTTGAAGTAAGCTTTGGTGCGTATTACAAGTTGAAAGTAAAACGTTTTTGCACGAGTGCTAACTTGACACACACAAAAAAACTGAACTTCAAATATCACAGCCCCGTTAACATATTCCACCTATAGACTTCAATGGTGTGTGAAAAGTGGCGGGGGAACTAACACCCAATAAGTCGTGCAAACCCGATCAAATGTAACCAAATTCGCTAACCCGACATGAAATATTAATGTTTCACATTCCAATGTTCTTCACATAGAAGAATATGTTCTATTTGTTCTTAAATACATATATATATATATATATATATATATAATGTTATTTTAGTAAAATATATATCTATACCTACAGTATATATATATATATTTATATATATATATATATATAGCTATGTATGGAAATATCTATTTAAAAATACTTAGAATATATTCCCCTGTGTGAAAAAGTTACAGTAAATACACAGTTATACACTTTATTGAAGAAATGCTAAGCCAGACAGATAGCTCATTGTGCTAATGCACTGTTACAGAGATCTGTGGCAACCCAAGGGTTGTAGGTTCAATCCCTTCAAGGTCCACTCAGCCTTTCATCCTTCTAAGATCGGTAAAATGAGTACCATTAAGTTGGGTAATAATAATACCTGTTATCAGTGCTGTGAGTCGATTAAGTTCGAGGTTGTGCGCTATACAATTATTAAACCCAAATTTTTTCTTAAATGATTCAGATAGAGTATACAATTTTAAACAACATTCTAATTTACGTCTATTATCTAATTTGCTTATTTTTTTAGATATCCTTTGTTAAAGAAATAGCAATCACATGGGTGAGCCAATCACATGAGGCATCTATGTGCAGCCACCACTAAACAGTTACTGAGCATATCTAGATATGCTTTTCAGCAAAGACCATTAAGAGAATTAAGCATATTACATAAGAGAAGTAAATTAGAAAGTTGTTTAAAATTGCATGCTCTTTCTAAATCATGAAATAAAAAATAGGGTTTCATGTCCCTTTAAGTATGAATATTGTATAAAAATATGATTTTTCATGTTTTCAACTTGACTGCAAAGGGCTCCAATACTCTTGTGTACTACTTCCGATACACGCAAAGAGCCGCGATAAACCCCTTTTGGTTTATGAGCAACAGACTATATTGAAAATTAGGGATGGGCTCATGTTAACACATTCGTTCATTCCTTTTGAATTTTTGAATGTTTGCACAACATTCTAACATTCGTTTTATGTAATAGTATTTCTAATGCTTTTTTTAAATGTAATATTTTATTCAAATTTGTAATAATTCGATTTAATTTATACAATATTTGAATTAAAAAATTAGAATCTATATATTTGTAACAGTATTTCTAATGATCTCTTTAAATGTAATATTCGAATTATGCAATCTGGATGAGAGGTATAATATTGTAATGTTGGAATTTCATTTTGGTATATTAGAATTACATTGGCTCATTTCATAGTGTTAGGAAATATTAAGAAAGCAATGTTTTGCACCACTGAGAAACAAGTTTGAAGTATGTGAAATAATATGTAGCCAGGAAGCCTCATCCCATGCAGTCTGGATAATAGATTGGAAATTCTACTTTGATATATTAGAATTGTATTATTCAGCTTAGTTTGGCTAATTTCATAGTGTTAGGACCAGTCTACTATGGGACACCTTGTAAGTGGTGACTGGCTGAGCAGAATATGGCCATATTGTGTGACTAAGATCCCATCTTTATTTTTTTAAAAATTAAGAAATATTAAGGCAATTTTTCGCAGCATTAAGAAAAAAGGAAAAAAGTTTAAATATGTGAAATAATTTGTGGTCTCATGTGTTTTGAGGTGTGCCAATACCTGTTTCTAAATTATATATTCGAATTATGCAATATTCAAAATAGAAACATTTAAATTTGTATCTATTATGTATCAATTTACTAAATTCCCTACCACATGAAGTATTGAACTTCTAAATAGTATTTTAGTTAAATCGAATGTTACATTCAAAATTTTGAATGTGGATATTTGATTTCATTACAAACATTCAAAAATGAAAGTAACATTTTAATGCATTTTCATTCTTATCAACACTCGATTGTTAAAAATGAATATCCACAGGACTATTCGTTCTACCAAATGAATTACACTTTCAGCACATTCGCCCATCCCTATTGAAAATACAGGTCCCAAAGTAGCAACTCAATGCAACAAAAGTAAATACAGCTGTGATCACTGATCTGCAAGTTAGATAATTAAAACAAAAATGAGCCCACCTGTGATTTCCAATTATCCTAATTGTATGAACATGGTTATAAAATGACCTGTGAACACCAGAACTTTATCAATTTTGAAACTATTTGCTGTGTCTATCTGCATGTCTGCATCATAGCTCCACATGGAAAAGAATTTCCAGAGGAACTGACAAATCTGATTGTGAGACTTCAAATATGGAAAGGATACAGGATGATCGGTGACCAGCTAAAAATAAGTCGAAACAACAAGATCTCAGAATGAAAAAACTCAGAATTAAAGTATAAAAACTGGCATTTAAATTGCAACAAACCAATTATGAGGGTTGAGAACAATAAATGTAGTAAAAAAATTTCACGTAAACTTAACGATTACTAGTCCAAATGAGACTACCCTTAACAATACCAAAGATAGTGCAGAGGCATTCAGAAATTATGGGTCTCTCTATAACCTTTCAACGAGAGATATCACCAGATCAGAGAAGTAAACTCAAAAGCCTCTTCACTCTTCAAGAAATCCAACAAGTTATCATGGATTTGCCAACAGAAAAAGTCCCCCCGGCCCGGAGGGGTTCACTAACTATTACTATAAAAAAAATATACAGATATTTTTTAATGCTCTTTGGTTCTATATCTGTCTCCAGTCCTTTTCTTAGCCCAAATTTAGAAGCACACATTTCTATAATTCCTAAAGCAGGCAAAGATCCAACTAAAGTAGAGAATTACAGACCCTTTTTTGGTTCAGAACCCTGGGTAGCACTTGATGATTGGTGGCTAAATGTAGCCACCAAACAGCAAGCACTACCCAGGTGCTGAACCAAAAATGGGCCGGCTCTTAAGCTTACATTCCTGCCTTCAAATAAAAATAGCAAGACGAAGAAATGAACGAAACGCTCTACATCATGTCACATCTTAGGTACAATGCAACCAGTTGCCTAAATTCCCAATGATGAACACCATTGAGTTCGGAAGGAGGGCAAACCAGAGCTAGCAGAGATTTCAAGACAAGCAGCTCACTGTGGACCCCAGTAATTTTCTAACATGGATATAATATGTTTGTTTTTTTAAATAAAAAGGGCTAATAGAAGAGCAGAACACCTGGGTAACATCCCCCGGTGGTGCATAGCCTGATATGCTGCTGGCGCTAAACCGAGAGGGAAGGTGCTCAGGCACATCACTGTGCACCTTAGAGGGAACATTTAGACTGTAGTTTTTTTGTTTTTTTTTGTAGTTAGGTTTTTTATTTTGTGGGGTGGGGGGGTTGTAATGTTAGATGGGTTAGTATTTTTTTTTTTTTAAAGGACATACATAATAAGTAAACAGGTTACATAAGAAAAATGACATAACAGGGAAGTATGCCTGTTGTGATAACAAACGTGAGCAAACTGTCCTCTTTTTGGTCCCTTGCAACATCTATAGTGGTCGCTTTTGGATCGCTGTTACATGAATATTCTTTGAAACATAGGGATGTTAAGACAAAGAAAAAACTAAATTAAAGGTCGCTCCCGAACCACATATCCACAGGTGCTATTACAAACTGAATCGTAAATGACAGTTTAGGAAAACAGCTCGGTAATCAGACTACGATGAAAATAGGTTTTGACCGCAATTGGAGATTTTAAATATATAGGCATAGGTTAATTTCCATGTAGCTGTAAGGTATTGGGGTACACAGTGATTTTGCTCTTATGTAAACCATTAATGTAGTATAGCCTTGGAAATGTTCTGGGTATAGTATGGATTAGCAGTGCACTAACGTGTACTATTACATGAGATGCATTAAGGAGGGAAGAGATATCTAAATAAAAATATATGAGTTGTCCTCATTCATATTATAACTACTGTGCATAACAGTCAAGCAGGAGTAATTCTGTAATGTTTATAACATATAATATATTGGTTTATGTTGTGTTTGTGCGTAGTTACTGCCCACAGCCCCGGCCGCTAGGCAGGTTTTTTACAATATTAAAGTGATTCAAGCCTCAGCTATCTTCTGTTTGACTAATTATTAAATCCAACATATTGAATTGTAAAATAAACTGCCTGAACAGCAATATACAATTAAAAGAGAGATCATCTGAAACTTAAATATGCACATCAAGAAATTCAAGGTTAGAGCATGTACAGAATGTACCGTTATTAAAAGTAAAAGGAAAGTTTGAGATCTAGATAGACAATTTAAACATAAAAAGGCATGCAATATCGTAGCGTTTAAAGATTAACTCCCAGCTCTTTTTTTGCCCAAGATGGTTGGCTTTATAGGACAAATCACTTGCTTGTAGATGACCGGTTGTGGAAGTCTAATCATCAAAATTAGCTGCTAGAGCAGATGTCCCAATTATCTCTGCTGGGTTAGTCCCTGTGATCATCCTCAGGTTAAATGAGACTAGCTTCTGTCTCACATCACTTGTTGTGCAGGGAACTGTGTCAGGGTGCCAGGAATCAGACTGAGACGAGAAGTGCAAAAATAATCACACCTTTATTAATAGCAAAAAATAATAAAAAGTCCACAAAATAAATAACAAGCCAGGAATCAAAACCAGAGCTGGTAGTCAGACGAGCCGAATCAGGAGCCAAAGCGAGTAGTCAGACGAGCCGGAATCAGGAACAAGGAGAACAGCAGAGTCAGGAACAAGCCAGAGATCAGCAACCAGGAGGGACGTCAGACAGCCAGGTAATACCAAACTCTCTCACCAACCTGGTAGGAAGGCGCGGGCAGACGCCTACGATCAGCCTGGAACTTTTGGCGCTGCATAGAACGAAGGCAATCCTGAATCTGCACCCATGTGGAACGGAGTTGCCGGAGATGCTCCTCCAAAGCCGGAATACCCTGAGACATGAATGAATCAGGCAACAAGGATGGTTGAAACCCATAATTCGCCATTAATGGGGATAACTTGGAGGAAGCATTAATAGCACTATTATGAGCAAACTCTGCCCAAGGTAACAGTTCAGACCAATTATTGTGGTGATCTGAGACATAGCAATGGAGGAACTGTTCCAGAGCTTGATTAGACCGTTCTGCAGCCCCATTGGATTGAGGGTGATATGCCGAGGAGAAGGAAAGCTGGATCCCCATTTGAGCACAAAAGGAACGCCAAAATCTGAAGACATACTGGCTACCCCAGTCCGACACTATCTCCTTGGGTTACCCATGTAAATGGAAGACCTCCTGGAAAAAAATTGGAGCAAGCTCCTGAGTGGTAGACATGGGTGGGAATGAACACGTAGGAGACAACGGAACAGGAGGCTTCCGCAAGCGCTCCTTGAAAAAGGGCCTCTCACTTAGTCTGATGTCAATTAGGATCAAAAAAGACTCCAATGCCTCAAGATCTTCTGATAAATCTCTGGCAGCAACTTCGTCTTTAATCGCATCAGAGAGCCCATGAAAGAAGGCGGCAACAAGGGCTTCATTGTTCCAACCTACCTCTGCGGCAAGCATACGGAACTCAATGGCATACTGAGCAACAGATCTTGTACCTTGCTGAATGGACATGAGTCGTTTAGCAGCAGAGGAGGAGCGAGCCGGAACATCAAATACCCTTCGAAAGGAGGCCACAAATTCAGGGTAATTTGAAATCACAGGTTTATTAGTCTCCCACAAGGGATTAGCCCAGGCAAGAGCTGTGCCAGAGAGTAACGAGATGAGAAATCCCACCTTAGCTCTGTCAAAGGGAAACGCCTGAGGTAACATCTCAAAGTAAATGCCCACCTGGTTCAAAAACCCTCTGCACTGATTAGGATCGCCTCCATATCACTGAGTTAGAGGTGCAGAACTCCTGGTAGGACTAGGTGCAGCAGCGAAAAACAGGAGCAGCCATAACTTGCGGGACACTTTGGTCCAAATGTGCAGTGCAAGTCATCAGGGTTTGCAGGGCTAGTGCAAATTGTTCCAAGCAGTGATCCTGTTCATCCATCCTGAAAATGATGGCAGGTAAAAGGTGGATTATTAGCACCATCAGGATTCATGGCCCTTGTGTAATGTCAGGGTGCCAGGAATCAGACTGAGACAAGAAGTGCAAAAATTATCACACCTTTATTAATAGCAAAAAACAATAAAAAGTCCACAAGATAAATAACAAGCCAGGAATCAAAACCAGAGCTGGTAGTCAGATGAGCCGAATCAGGAACCAAAGCGAGTTGTCAGACGAGCCGGAATCAGGAACAAGGAGAACAGCAGAGTCAGGAACAAGTCAGAGATCAGGAACCAGGAGGGACGTCAGACAGCCAGGTAATACACAGGAGCTCTCACAAACAGGTGTAAGATAAATTGTATCTTTTAGAATTGTAGTGTGTTGCTAGTTGCAAACGCCAAGAGATACAAATTATAACCTGGCAATATGCTTCAAGCGTTTTGCTAAGAGTGAACTCACAGGAAATGCTGCTAGACAAATATGATTCTATTCAGACAAACAAGTGTGCAAGTCTGATAAATTCACAGAGGCAAATATGGATAGCTAGATCAAAAATAGAGTTCTTTAGCATAAGATCAATTGTTAATATAAAGACTGAGTAAGTACGGTTGATAATATGAACTAGAAACAACTTGAGAGAATCTGATTAGCAGAGTTATACTTGCGGTAGCCTGTGCTTGGCTTTCCCTTGCAGCATGGAACGCTGTAATGGCGGAGTGAGACTGGAGTTCTTCCTGAGAGCTGAGTGGCTAGTTGCAGTACTGGTCAGGCTGAGAGATTGTTCTGTAGCTTCCGGAAGGAAGGTGAGTTGAAGTCCTAGCGAAGCAGGTGAATGAATCAGCTGCAGCTGGAGATGTGAGAAAATCCTCTGTAATACTGTGGTGGAGCTGCACTTTAGGAGAGAGACTGACAGGCAATCTATGAAATGGATTCAGATGGCTGTGCAGATTAAGTGTCTTTAGTAGAAAGCAGCAATTAGTTAGAAAGTTCCTTTTTGAGGGTTAAATTCAAATAAGCAAAAGTTCAATATCACTCAGTTTGAGATGATAGCAGGAGTGACTTGATTTCTGTGAAGTATTCCAATCAGAACAAACAAAATAATCAAGCAAAGTAGATCTCAGGAAGTGAGGTTTTATAGGCAGGTGAAAAGGTGGAAGTGGAATGTCTTAAAGGGACATTACAGATCCCCCCCCCTCAAAGCATCCGCTCCGAGGATGCAGGCTTAGCAGGATAACGCCTATGGAAAGCATCCAAGAGATGGGTAGCATGAACATGAGACCTTGGTACCCAGGAATCCTCCTCAGGACCGTAGCCCTTCCAACGGATGAGGTACTCCAAATGACCACGGTACATACGGGAGTCGAGTATAGAATCCAACTCAAATTCGTCATGGTCATCCAAGTGAATGGGCGGAGGTGGTTCTTTCGGCCTGCCCCTAAAGGTGCTGGATGTATATGGTTTCAGCAAAGACACATGAAACGTGGGATGCACCTTGTATCTAGGTGGCAGTTGTAGGGTCACAGAGGTTGGATTGAGTATCTTCTTTATAGGAAAGGGGCCAATGTATTGGTTAGCCAACTTCCTTGAAGGAACAGATAATTTCAGATATTTCGTGGATAGCCATACCAAATCACCTAATTTGTAATTCGGACTATCTCTGTGTCTTAAATCGTAGTAATGTTTCTGCGAGGCTTTGGCAACCTGTAGATGTTCCTTTAGTAAGATAAGAGAGTCCTGGAGATTGATGAGATATGAAGTGGCTGCTGGTGAAGTAGAACCTATACGCGAAAGTGGAATGCTTTGTGGGTGGTAACCATAGGTAGCATAGAATGGACTGACTTTAGTCGAGGCTGATATTGAGTTGTTGTATGAATATTCAGCTAGAGGGAGAAGAGAGTACCAATTGTCTTGCAAATGTGTTATATAGCAACGAAGATACTGTTCTAAAATCCCGTTAATTCGTTCGGTTAAACCATTAGCCTGAGGATGGTAAGAAGTTGTTAATCTAGGTCGTATACGTAGAACTGAACATAAAGCTTTCCAAAAATGTGAAGTGAACTGAGTCCCTCGGTCTGTTATGATGGATTGAGGGATTCCATGGAGACGTACTATATGTTTTATGAATGCGTCTGCGGTGTCAGTTGCAGATGGCAAAGACGGTAGGGGAACAAAATGTGCTAATTTTGTGAGATGGTCGACCACCACCATAATGGTGTTATGGTTTTGAGATACTGGCAATTCCACTATAAAATCCATTGAAATTATTGTCCAAGGAATATCCGGAATTGGTAAAGGTGTGAGTAGTCCAATGGGCTTTAGTTTCTGAGTTTTATTTCTAGCACAGACTGTACATGATACTATGTACTGTTGAATGGCATCTGCCATCTTAGGCCACCAAAAATATCTCTGAATTGCTTCCTTAGTCTTATATATACCTTGGTGTCCAGAAAGGGGGTTATCATGGAATTGTTGCAAGATATAAGTCCTAAGTAGTGTAGGTATATAGAGCTTGTCATGGTAAGTATAAAGTCCTGTTTTGTCTTTTTGTAGTTGTGGGATGTCTGGTATGTCATCAGTTTGAAGAGCTTTGAGGATATCGTTTTCAAATGGTGTGAGGTTACCTATAATTTTGTCTGGAGGTATGAGACACATGTTATGTTCTGTCTTTTGATTTTGTTCATATACACGTGAAAGAGCATCAGCTCTAGAATTTAAAGGTCCTGGTCTGTATGTTATTACAAAGTTAAACCTGTCAAGGAATAATGCCCAACGGACCTGTCGTGACGAGAGGGTTCTACTCTGACGTAAATATTGAAGATTTTTATGATCAGTGTATATTGTGAATGGTCTGTTAGTACCTTCTAAGATATGTCTCCAGACTTCTAAAGCAGTCTTAATGGCCAACAGTTCCTTGTCGCCAATCGTATAATTTAGTTCTGCAGGTTGCAAAACTCTTGAATAGTAGGCAACTGGATGAAGCGTAGTATCTGTACTAGTTCTTTGGGAAAGGATTGCTCCTATGCCAATGTCTGATGCATCTGTTTCTACTATAAATTCACAAGTATGATCAGGGATTGACAAGATGGGTGCTGATGAAAATTTCTCTTTCAAGAGTTTAAAAGATGCATCGGCTTCTGTTGACCAAAAGAACTTTGTATTAGTTTTTGTTAGATTGGTCAGAGGTTTCACAATAGCTGAGAAGTTGAATATAAATTTGCGATAAAAGTTGGCAAAACCCAAAAAGCGTTGCACAGCTCTCACTGTTTTAGGTTGTGGCCAATCTTTTATTGCAGATAATTTTTCTGGATCCATTTGAATCCTATCTGGTGTGATGATATACCCAAGAAACTTTATCTCATGCACGTGGAATAAACACTTCTCTAATTTAGCGAACAATCTATGTTCGCGTAAACGTGTCAACACCCACCTAACATGTTTTATGTGTTCAGATGTTGTTCTGGAGTAAATCAGTATATCGTCTAAGTATATTATTACGCATATATCAATGAGATCTTTAAATATTTCATTTATGAAATATTGGAAAGTACCTGGGGCATTGCACAGGCCAAAGGGCGTGACTCTGTATTCAAATAGCCCGTAGCGGGTTCTGAACGCAGTCTTCCACTCATCCCCATCTTTAATCCTGATCAAATTATACGCCCCCTTGAGGTCTAATTTAGTAAATATAGACGCACCGTTAAGGCGCTCAAGGAGTTCAGGGATGAGTGGAAGTGGATACCGGTTTTTAATGGTTACTGCATTCAGAGCTCTATAATCTATAATTGGCCTTAATGTTTGATCTTTGTTCTTTACAAAAAATATACCCGCTGCTGCGGGAGATACAGAAGGTACTATAAAGCCTTTTCTAAGGTTTTCATCTAGGTAGTCTCTGAGATATTGTAGCTCTTGTTGTGATAGTGGGTATATTTTACCAAAGGGGGCAGCTGAACCTGGAACTAAATCAATCGGACAGTCGAAAGTCCTATGGGGTGGTAAGGTCTCAGCCTCTTTGATATCGAACACATCAGATAAATCCTGGTACTCAGGAGGTATGGTAGTCTGTAGTGTAGCTATAGTCTGTTGTGGGAAGCATGTGTTTTTACAGAACTCAGAAGTGAAATGTATGTTACATTTTTCCCAGTTGATACTAGGATTGTGTTTTACCAACCAGGGTAAACCTAAGATGACTGTGTGAATGGCTGTGGGTATGATGTCAAAGCTTTGAAATTCAACATGACCCTCTTCTGTCTGTAACAATAGTGGGATGGTGTGGTGTGTTACCAGTCCTTTCTGGATTAAAGATCCATCTATTACCTTAATAAAAAGAGGGTTTTGCTTTGAAATTATAGGTATTTTATTTTTTCTGACAAAGGAAGCATCCATAAAACAACCATATGCGCCAGAGTCAATAACAGCTTCAGTCTTGAACTGATGTTGATCCCACTGCAAAGATAAAAAAACGGTAAGTGCATGAGTCTGTTTCTGCAGGGATACAGTATAGATATGGGATGGCTTACCCTTCTTAGTACGTTGTAGAATGGGACAAGTACCCACTGTATGATCTTTACTAGCGCAATAAAGACATAGGTTAGAGGTGCGTCTCCTTGCTTTTTCCTCTGGTGTGAGGGGAGCCTTGATAATGCCAATCTCCATGGGGACACTTACTGGTGTGTTTCTGTCGATATAGGTAGCAGTTGGTCTTTTAAATGAGGAGTCAGAAGTCAGTCTCTCAGTGCGGCGTTCCCTTAGCCTGCGGTCTAAGGTGATTGCCAGCTTAATAAGTCCTGTTAGGGTCTCAGGCATCTCTACTCTGGAGATTTCATCTTTTAAGATGTCATTGAGCCCAAGCCTGAATTGATTTCTTAATGTGATGTCGTTCCACAATGTATCTGTGGCCCACATCTGGTATTCTGTGACATAATCCTCAACAGGACGTTTTCCCTGTCTGAGAGATCTAAGTTTGGTTTCTGCATTTATTTGTGTGTTGGCATCTTCATAAAGTGATGCCATTAAGGAAAAAAATGCATCAAGTGAATTCAAAATCTCATCACTGGATTCAAAAAAACGGTTAGCCCAGGTCCTGGGTTCCCCTGTTAAGTATGAAATAACAGTACACACCTTTATTTTTTCTGTATGATAAGTACGGGGTTTCATAGAAAAAAGCAGCAAACAAGAATTTTTGAAGTCTCTGAAATCTGACCTCTTTCCTGAAAAGACTGCAGGAGGGTTAATGTGTGGTTCAGGAGGGTCTAGATTTCTAGGAGTTATTATTTCCTTATAAACATTTTTTAAAGCAGTGTTCTCAGCTTGTAAGTCTGTGAGCGCTCTTGCCAAATAATCAACTTTTTGGTTTAAGGTTTCAAACTCTGTTTTTATGGCTTGGGAGTCCATAATTATATTTAAGGCTTGATTATTATGTAAGATAAATTGTATCTTTTAGAATTGTAGTGTGTTGCTAGTTGCAAACGCCAAGAGATACAAATTATAACCTGGCAATATGCTTCAAGCGTTTTGCTAAGAGTGAACTCACAGGAAATGCTGCTAGACAAATATGATTCTATTCAGACAAACAAGTGTGCAAGTCTGATAAATTCACAGAGGCAAATATGGATAGCTAGATCAAAAATAGAGTTCTTTAGCATAAGATCAATTGTTAATATAAAGACTGAGTAAGTACGGTTGATAATATGAACTAGAAACAACTTGAGAGAATCTGATTAGCAGAGTTATACTTGCGGTAGCCTGTGCTTGGCTTTCCCTTGCAGCATGGAACGCTGTAATGGCGGAGTGAGACTGGAGTTCTTCCTGAGAGCTGAGTGGCTAGTTGCAGTACTGGTCAGGCTGAGAGATTGTTCTGTAGCTTCCGGAAGGAAGGTGAGTTGAAGTCCTAGCGAAGCAGGTGAATGAATCAGCTGCAGCTGGAGATGTGAGAAAATCCTCTGTAATACTGTGGTGGAGCTGCACTTTAGGAGAGAGACTGACAGGCAATCTATGAAATGGATTCAGATGGCTGTGCAGATTAAGTGTCTTTAGTAGAAAGCAGCAATTAGTTAGAAAGTTCCTTTTTGAGGGTTAAATTCAAATAAGCAAAAGTTCAATATCACTCAGTTTGAGATGATAGCAGGAGTGACTTGATTTCTGTGAAGTATTCCAATCAGAACAAACAAAATAATCAAGCAAAGTAGATCTCAGGAAGTGAGGTTTTATAGGCAGGTGAAAAGGTGGAAGTGGAATGTCTTAAAGGGACATTACAACAGGTCTGAGACAACGCAAGGGCAAAGCATACTGAACAGAGGCCCTTTAAATAATAAGCGATGACATCACAATTCTGAGACTGCATCCTGTCTCACACTGATGTACACCAGTCTGGTCATAAAAGGAAGTGCAGGAAAAGAGCAGCATCACACAGTATGCACCAGAGTCAGCAAGAGAGGTGAGTAAAATGGCTGCCAGCAGCACATGGCAAACAAAGCAGGGAAAAATCCCTGACACTCTGAGAGGCCATGTAGGTCTAGGATGGGAGCGGGCTGTGGCAAATTCACGGTATCCTCCGATCTTCCTTTAAAGGGACAGTCTAGTCAAAATTAAACTTTCATGATTCAGATAGGGCATGCAATTTTAAACAACTTTCCATTTGACTTTTATCATCAAATTTGCTTTGTTCCCTTGGTGGTATTTTTTAAAGCTAAACCTAGGTAGGCTCAAACTGATTTCTAAACCATTGAAAACAGCCTCCTAGCTCAGAGCATTTTGAAAGTTTTTCACAGTTAGGCAGTACTAGTTAATGTGTGTCATATAGATAACATTGTGCTCACTCCCGTGGAGTTATTTAGGAGTCTGCACTGATTGGCTAAACTGCATGTCTGTCAAAATGGGGGGCAGTCTGCAGAGGCTTAGATAAAAGGTAATAATAGAGGTAAAACATATATTAATATAACTGTGTTGGATATGCAAAACTGGTGAATGGGTAATAAGGGGATTATCTATCTTTTTAAATAATAAAAATTCTGGTGTAGACTGTCCCTTTTACTACCTCAGAGTTCATTGTAGTGACCGGAAGGTCTGGGGCTTTAGAGAGATGTGTTAGATCTGCGTTTCTTTGTGGATAGTTCTCAGCGGTTTGTAGGCTTTGTGATGAGGAAGTGATGATCCCCAGTTCTATGCTGCCGGTGTGGGCTGTGGGGTTGGTAAGAGGGGGGCTTCGCTTGTTCTGAAGGGTTGCCCCTTCACATGTAAGTACCGCGTTAGCTAAGTGGGTAGACAGTGGTTCAGCTGCATCTGTATAATCGATACTTGGATCATCATATTCTTTCTCATGGACTGCATTGTGCGGTATACGGTCTCCTTCATGTATATGCTGAGTTGGTATTTCAGCAGCTTCTGGTATTGAGGTAAACATTTTTGCATGATCTTAAGCCACATTATCTCCAGTTTGGCAAATCTTTCGTCTGTGGTCAGTTGCTCCACATTTTCTTACTTGTCCGCCATTTTCATGACGCCTTTGCAGCCTGGGGCTATTGAGCATAAAGTCACTATTTGGAGAGAGGGGTTATGACAGTCTGTGGTATTTGGTGGTTGGGAGCAGCTGTTGTAGGCCGCCACCTTAGACCTTATAGTTCCGATCTGTGACCTTGGTGTCATAAAAACAGCAAAGATATGTGGAGATGAAGTCACAAATAATGAGGATGCGATATCTTTATGTAGTTCTTGCTGTTAAAATGCAATAATCGACGGATTATTATGGATTCTGCCGTAACTTTCAGAAAGCGCGTCTTATTCAGAATGCTGCACGGACATGCCCCCCCTTAGTGTTATGGGTTTTTTTTTCAACAAAAGAGCTGTTCTCTTTAGGGCAATACCCTACAAAAGGCACTTTTAAAGGCTATTGGTAGATTATTTTTAGAATAGGGGTTTTTTTTTTGTAAGAGGTATTAGAATATGATTATTATTTTTATTTTATTTTTTGGATAATTACTTTTTTGTTTTCTGTAAATGTATACTTTATTATTTTCTGTAATGTTAGTTTTTTTTTGTAATGTTACGATTTTTTCTTTTTGTAATGTTAGTTTTTTTTATGTTTGGCAATGTTTATTTTTTGTAATATTATGATTTTTCAATTTTTTGTAATGATAGGGTTTTATTTTTAAAGGTAAGATTAGGTTTTTATTTAATTTTACAGGTAAGTTGTTTTTTTAAGGTAGTATTTTTTAGTAAATGTAGGGGTACTTTAATTTGGTTTAAGTTAGGGGTATAAGGTTAGGAGGTTTAGATGTTATTTTATGACTTTGCGTTGTGAGGGGCTGGCGGTTTAGGGGTTTATAGTTTTATTTATTGTTTGCAATGTGGGGGAATGGTAGTTTAGGGTTTAATAGTGTGTTTAGGTACTGTGCAATGTGGGGGAAGGCAGTTTAGGGGTTAATAGTATTATTTATTGTGATGTGGGGGGGTGGTAGTTTATGGGTTAATAGGTTTGGGGCTTATGGTAGGGTTTTTTTCTCCTTTGACTTCTATGGGGAATGACAAAATGTGAGGTTGTTTGCGCTAGTAGGGTGTTAGGTTTTTTTCCTACTTAGAGGAACACATGCACGGCCACACGAAAACTTGGCTTTGTATTTTTGCGATTTTCAGGTTACCGCTACCGCAAAATACTTTTTTTTCCAACTTGTATTACCAGCGGAACTCGAAAAGCGCAAAAAAGCTTAACACTAGCAATATTTTCTCTAAACGCAAAAAAAAAGATTTACCGCGGCACTTGTAATCTAGCCCCATACGTGGTATATGTGTCTCCTTTTCTTTTACATTTTTTATTCTATTCTTAATGGTTTACTAATAAAATTTACTTTTTATTTTTCAGTATGGAGGGTTGTGGGCTAGTAATAATTAATTCACTGTGAGTGAACATGCTGATGGGCTTATTGTAGATATTAGATGATATTTTTCTTATTCTTTTTTCTTCTTTTTCCTTTTTGACCCTAAATCTATCTATCAGAAACACACAAGCATAAGCCAATAGTTTGTAAGAAAACTATATGTTGACGCAATTCATTGGTTCATCACGTCCCTTAGTTAAATTACAAAGAGTAAATATAGTGAATGCACCCTGAGAACTATATACACATCAAACTGTATGGCTGGGAAAATACAATTTTTTTTTATGACTGTAGGGAATATATGCTGAATCTTGAAACGTGCAAGGAGTACTAAATTATGAAGATAATTACTCATAGTGCCAACCTCACAAATGTGTTCATGTCTGAGATTTGAATAGTAGGTAATTCTAGTCAGGCTTCTTAAGCAAGGAAAGCTTTGTTGAACGTTTTCACAAGGAACTAAAACACAATGTCTGTATTTTTTTATGCAGCGCAATATCTTAGTCATTGTAACCACAAATAAGTTAAATAATATTTCCCAGAACAATCCTCAGAAGAAAAAAAAAAACTATTGTAAGCTTTTATAGTTGTTTACTGTATTAAGTGCACCTGCTGCTAACACAGTAATGTAAATTGTACTAACATATAAGACAAGAGCAGGAAATTGTAAAAATGAATAAATGAAGATTCTTTTTCATTGTAATACAATTTATTCTGAGTTTAACACAAATAAAATGAATTGTGTCAGCTCCTGGAATACCCCAAACTATTCCCCCAAGATCAAAATTTTTTTCCTGTCTATAACTGTACATGCTTGCCAGCCATATAGTCTCACTGTCATTGAGGCGCTTAGTTAAAAGGCTTTATTTCTGATTCACATAGATTGTACAACTAAAAAAAAAAGATCTTTGCAGTTATGAAAATGGATGACTTTAATACAGTAAAACTTGCAATACCCCGTAGACTAGGATCTCAACTAATTTAGAGCATCTCAAAGAAAGATGGTTGCATCCAGCAGGATTGCAAACATGATCTATTGATATATAATGCAGTTATATGTGATACAACCAGGGCTACTTCATTACTTTTGTGGGCTCAATGCACATTTGACTTCATAGGCCCTTTCCCCACTTTTTTTTGTTTAAGGTGAGAAGAGAGGGTACACCTGTGTTAAGCTTCTCTTACTGACGGTTTCTGACAATTGGCACTTACTCACACTAAATTATATCTAGGATTGTATAATGCCCTCAACCAATAATAGCAGAGACTTTAAGGAAGAGAAGTCAGCAATTTCCTTTGCATGAGATAAATACTTACCACATATTAATTTTTTTTAAAATTTTTTTGTATACAACTTTTTTATTGAAGTTTTTATACCAATACAACAAATAGAATACAACTTTTTGCATAAATAACAGGATTACAAATTATTTTCAGACCAAGAACAATAAAAGTACAAATTGAGATACCTTAAAGGGACACTGTACCCAAAAATTTTCTTTCGTGATTCAGATTGAGCATGAAATTTTAATCAACTTTCTAATTTACTCCTATTATCAAATTTTCTTCATTCTCTTGGTATCTTTATTTGAAATGCAAGAATGTAAGTTTAGATGCCGGACCATTTTTGGTGAACAACCTGGGTTGTCCTTGCTGATTGGTGGATAAATTCATCCACCAATAAAAAAGTGCTGTCCAGAGTACTGAAACCAAAAAAAAAGCTTAGATGCCTTCTTTTTCAAATAATGATAGCAAGAGAACGAAGAAAAATTGATAATAGGAGTAAATTAGAAAGTTGCTTAAAATTGCATGCTCTTTCTGAATTACAAAATAAAAAAAATTGGGTACAGTGTCCCTTTAAGTGAGAATTAATGCAGGAGCTAAGAGGGTATAAAAAAAAAAGGAAAAAAAAGAAAGAAAAGAGAGAGAAGAAATAAAAAAAAGCATATGCTCCTACTGTCATTGAAATGCCAACAAATACAAACTTTGAATATGACAATATGAAGGTATCTGCTTATACACTGGAAGTCTAATGGATCCTATTTTGAAAAACAATAAGTAGCTAGAATGTTAGCAATAAAGTTGTATTAATGAACTTGAAACCTCTTGGACCGTCTGGTGTATTAAACTAATTGCAGATGATAGATACTTATGAGGCCACTCTTGGGCCATATAGGAAGTGAACAAAAGAAAAATATTTAGGTAGGTCAGCGGACCAAAGCCGCTCAGTAATAGAAGTAGTTATAAATGATATGGGTCTAGCAGTTCAGTAAGGTAATAGCATTCTGATGTACACCTTTAAGAGACATGTTGTATCCTACAGAGGCTGCTAAGCAATAACACAATCCCTAGAGTGTTCTGATATTTCAATTTATCTGGTGATAACTTTCAATAGGCGGGATGCTGCCCCGGCAGCCCCCCCCCCCCCCCTTGGAATTACTTATGTCGTTATGGAGGAAAGATACCCAGTAGATTCTAGTTAAGTGGAAAAACTATCAGCTTTTTTTTGGTTTTGGGCTACCGCCGGTATTTAGAGTCAGTCAGGAAAGGGTCTAACGCTCACTTTCCAGCCGCGACTTTTCCATACCGCAGATCCCCTTACGTCAATTGCGTATCCTATCTTTTCAATGGGATCTTTCTAACGCCGGTATTTAGAGTCGTGGCTGAAGTGAGCGTTAGAAATCTAACGACCAAACTCCAGCCGCAGAAAAAAGTCAGGAGTTAAGAGCTTTCTGGGCTAACGCCGGTTCATAAAGCTCTTAACTACTGTGCCCTAAAGTACACTAACACCCATAAACTACCTATGTACCCCTAAACCGAGGCCCCCCCACATTGCCGCCACTCTATTAAATTTTTTAACCCCTAATCTGCCGCTCCGTATACCGCCGCCATCTACGTTATCCCTATGAACCCCTAATCTGCTGCCCCTAACACCGCCGACCCCTATATTATATTTATTAACCCCTAATCTGCCGTCCCCGCTATCGCTGACCCCTGCATATTATTATTAACCCCTAATCTGCCGACCGCACATTGCCGCCTGCTACGTTATCCCTATGAACCCCTAATCTGCTGCCCCTAACACCGCCGACCCCTATATTATATTTATTAACCCCTAATCTGCCGCCCCCGCTATCGCTGACCCCTGCATATTATTATTAACCCCTAATCTGCCGACCGCACATCGCCGCCAGCTACGTTATCCCTATGTACCCCTAATCTGCTGCCCCTAACACCACCGACCCCTATATTATATTTATTAACCCCTAATCTGCCCCCAACAACGTCGCCTCCACCTACCTACAATAATTAACCCCTAATCTGCCGACCGGACCGCGCCGCTATTATAATAAAGTTATTAACCCCTAATCCGCCTCACTCCCGCCTCAATAACCCTATAATAAATAGTATTAACCCCTAATCTGCCCTCCCTAACATCGCCGACACCTAACTTCAATTATTAACCCCTAATCTGCCGACCGGAGCTCACCGCTATTCTAATAAATGTATTAACCCCTAAAGCTAAGTCTAACCCTAACACTAACACCCCCCTAAGTTAAATATAATTTAAATCTAACGAAATAAATGAACTCTTATTAAATAAATTATTCCTATTTAAAGCTAAATACTTACCTGTAAAATAAACCCTAATATAGCTACAATATAAATTATAATTATATTGTAGCTATTTTAGGATTTATATTTATTTTACTTTGTAATTATTTTAACCAGGTACAATAGCTATTAAATAGTTAATAACTATTTAATAGTTACCTAGTTAAAATAATTACAAAATTACAATTAAAAGTTACAATTAAACCTAACACTACACTATCAATAAATTAATTAAATACAATACCTACAAATAAATACATTTAAATAAACTAACTAAAGTACAAAAAATAAAAAAGAACTAAGTTACAAAAAATAAAAAAATATTTACAAACATTAGAAAAATATTACAACAATTTTAAACTAATTACACCTACTCTAAGCCCCCTAATAAAATAACAAAGACCCCCAAAATAAAAGAATGCCCTACCCTATTCTAAATTAAAAAAGTTCAAAGCTCTTTTACCTTACCAGCCCTGAAAAGGGCCATTTGCGGGGCATGCCCCAAATAATTCAGCTCTTTTGCCTGTAAAAAAAACATACAATACCCCCCCCCCAACATTTACAACCCACCACCCACATACCCCTAATCTAACCCAAACCCCACTTAAATAAACCTAACACTAAGCCCCTGAAGATCTTCCTACCTTATCTTCACCATACCAGGTTCACCGATCCGTCCTCTGAAGTCTTCATCCAAGCCCAAGAGGGGGCTGGCGATCCATAATCCGGCTGAAGTCTTCTATCAAGCGGGGAGTAAACCAATTCTACGGTCAGCACATATGTAATGTTAGGGGTTTACAGAACCCTTCTGTGAGGATACAAATTACATAGGAAACAGTAATGGCTAGGATAGAAAAACATTCAAATATACATATAAGCTTCTAGTTCTTATAATCACTAGGCGTCATATAGACCTAGAAAATTTTAAAAGGAACATAAATGAATGAATTAGAGAGATGTAGCTGCCACCTCTGTTATAACATTAGAATTCTACCAACCGCTGAAAAGAAGAAAGTAAACACAACAATTACACAAAGGTCCGTAGTAATGAGGGCATGAGCTCTTAATCATACAATGTAAATAGTCTGTTTTTAACCAATACCGGACTTATAGGTCCAAAACACTGCCTAGTTGCCCGCAGTGAAGATAGTAACGGGGGGACCGTGCCCTCTGCTTGGGAACTAAGCAGTCTCTCAGTGTCTCTGGGTAAAGTAAAAAACGTTGGTGACCGCTTCTTAGGGCTTCTGCTACTGACCTCCAGTTTGGGGGCTGCGGGTTTACTCTCGCAAACTCTTACGTCTATAAGTGGATTGGCCTCTGGTGACCTGAAGAGAACCGACTCAGATGTAAGGCTCCAGACTCTAGGGCAGGGCAGGTCAGGGACTGTGCACAACGGTTCCCGGCAGTTGTCCTCCTGCACTCCCAGCAGGTCCTTATGATCTCCCTGGCTTGGCGTAGCTGGGGTGTTTGTGGCAATAGGGTTGCGTGTTCCCAGACTTTGATAAGGCTCTGCTTGAGGTCGTCAAAGGATTTGTCTATGCGTAGCAGGATAAGACTTTCCCATCTGTCAATGGACTCCTGAACGTTACCATATTGGTGCGTGGCCTTATGAAGCATGTAGGAGGGTTCATCCACGTGTTCCATCAGAATACAGTGCTGTGACCCAATTAGTAGATGCAATGGAGAAAGTGGGGGTTCTGCAGCCCCGATCCTGGTATCGGAAGTTATAGTTCCCTATGTTCAGGCACTGTAGATTAGAAGCACATATACATGCGGGGCAGAAATGGCCATTTGCGCCAGATTAAAGTGAGATTTCTTATGCGCTTGTCTGTGGCTTACGTACCAGAACTCCGGTTTATTGTCTAGATCCACTAGGAAAGAGTCATAGGGCAGTGATAAGAGTTCAATGCTTCCCAGAATCAGGGCAGCGTCATACAGGAGTTATGTATCGCGTCTCCCACTCAGTAAAAACACTCGACTTGGTTGTTCCTAAGGCTTCAGGTGCTTGTAGGCAGAATCCAAGAGAGTTAGCTGATCTTGTCTCACCTGAATTCTCAGTGAAAATAGGTATAATATAAGTATGAGCGGGAGCTCCCAAAAAACATGTCTGTTCTTGTTCACAGGCTAGCTCCGCCCCAGCACATATTAATTTTTTGTTATTTAAGAAAAAAATCAGTTGTTTTTTTTTTCTTCTGATTTGTATCGACCCTAGGCACTGTGCCTAATGGAGAAGTTGACCCTTTATACAATTACTTTCACTCCCTGGTTAAAGCAACAGATGGCTAGATGATGCTCAAGGCCTATATACTAAATACATAAGCAACAATAGACTTATTGCTGGTAAATAAATGTATCAATTAATAAAGACCGTAAAAGGTACATGAAACCCATTTTTTTTCTTTTATGATTACGATAGTACATACACTTTTAAACAACACTCCAATTTACTTATATTATTAATCTTATTGAAGGAGCAGCAATGCACTAATGGGATCTAAAGCGGAACACATTGGCAAGCCAATAAAAAGAGGCATATATGTTAAGCCACCAATCAGCAGCATGCTTTCAGACCCTGAGCCTACCTAGGTATGCTTTTAAATGAACAATACCAATTGAACCGATCATATTAGATAACGTAAGTAAATTGGAAAGTTGTTTAAAATTATATGATCTATCTGAATCCTGAACGAAAAATGTTGGGTTTCATGTCTCTTTCAAAGGACCATTAAATGTAGTAGAATTGCATAATCAACATATAATAAAAACAGAATGTAAAAGCACTTTGTTTGAATTTAATATGAGCAGTAGATTTTTTTTTGGACAATTTCAATGTTAGTTAAATTTTCCATCCCCCTGCATAAGGGGACAGCCATCAGCCAATCACAAAATGTGTATACATCTATTCTGTGAATTCTTGCACATGCTCAGTAGGATCTGGTGCCTCTGAAAGCATTCATATAAAAAGATTCATGGAAATGAATTGGAAAGTTGTTCAAATTTGCATGCTCTATCTGAATCATTAATTTTGACTAAAGTGTTCCTTTAATCTGTAACTAGGGCGTAGGCATATATAATGAAATAAACTAAAACTACTGGAAATTAGGAAAATAAAAAGATCTGGGTGTGCATTGTATTGTAAGATAAATGTATGTTCTAGATTTTCTGTGATGACGTACAGTCCCAGTGTGGCTATATAATTGCACGTTTTTGTAAGCTTATTGTTATAGAAGGGAAAAATGTACTGAACATTAAAGGGACATGAAAGTCAAATTAAACTTTTATGATTCAGACAGTGCATACAATTAAAAAAAAAACACTTTCCAGTTTTATTGTTAGCAGATTTAGGAGTAGATCATCAACTGTCTATATTTTATTATCAGCCATTTTCATTGTTTATTAGCAGCACTTTTTAATTATCAATCTGGTAAAAAAAAAAATTGTTCTAGGATAACCCCCAAAAATATTTCATGATTCAGAAAGAGAATACATTTTTAAACAACTTTCCAATGTACTTCTATTATCTAATTTGCTTTGTTCTCTTTGTATCATTCTTGGTAAAATATTTTATAAATAAATAAATAAAATAAATCCTGTTGGAAAGCATACCTAGGTAGGCTAAGGAGTTGGGAGCCAGCTGCTAATTGGTGTTTGTGATGTACAGGGTAAACCAACACTGCACTGATCACCAGTTTTGCACAGAAAAGGTAAACTGACCATTTCCACCTTAACCGGTGTATCACAATCTAGCCACACCAGGCAAACCTGTGACTTAGTTCAGTGGGTGCAAGGGTTAACAAACTCTCTAGTCTGTACTAGAAAAATGGCCAAACTCCCCTTTAATGATACCCACACTAAACTATCTCTGCTGCCACCACTTTAAGATTATTATATGGGAAATCCTAAGGAAAAACCCAGTTTACAGATTAAAACTCCCAAAACACAAATTACCAAAAATCAACTATTATTACCAGTCTCTTCAGTAATGTGGTTCAAATATTAGATAAAAACCAAAACGTAATAAAGGAACATTTATTATGAATTAAAATGAGTCACTGTGCATTTATTTATTTATTTTTTAAAAAGAGTGTAAACAATTACACAAAGCAACAGTTTTAAAGACAAAAAGGAAAAATATAACAGAACCTAATGCTGTATATGTTTAGATATCTGTGTTGGGAGTTGGCAAGAAAGATTGTCACCTACCCTGTTCCATGCAGCCTCCCATGTAGAAAGACAAAATGATGTTGCTGAAATCACAGTTAAATGCATTTTTTTCTGAGATCAGGTTTCTGGCCAGGCCCCTTCCAGAGTGGACAAGGAAGGTAGCCACCCTCTTTTACGGCAGGCCAAAAAAAGCCATGCAGCTCTGGCTGAAGTTATTGAATAATTTATCATTTTTAGTTATGCAAATGCAGTACAGATATCCTTATAAGCAATCCCCCTGTGACTTCATGAGGATTATCTTGATACCAAACATGACATGTCTGTCATCTTTGGTCACCCTCTAACGTAAAAGTGATAAAAATAGGTCTTAAGATATCCTGTTGACCTCAGTCTTTGTCTCGATATAGGACATTGTATTCTGTCACCCTGTTCTGACATCTTTTGCCTTAAAAACTGACTTGAGGCACCGGGTCTCTGTAAGTAATAAAGTTTGGTCAAGTGAAACTTAGAAATTATTTATGACATGGTGTCTGTTTTTAAAGGATAAACACAGGGAAATTGTTCTTTTTCATGATTCAGATGGAGCATACAGTGTTAAACAACTTACCAATTGACTTCTATTATCACATTTGCTGCATTCTTTTGGTATCATTTGTTGAAGGAGAAGCAGTGTACTACTGTGAGCTAGTTGAACAAGAGGCATATATGTGCAGTCACTAGTCAGCAGCTAGCTCCCAGTGGTGCATTGCTGCGCCTGAGCCTACCTATGTATGCTTTTCAACAAAGGATATTAAGCGAACAAAGCCAATTAGATAATAGAAGTAAATTGGAAAGTTTTTAAAATTACATGCTCTATCTAAATTATGAAACTTTAATTTTAAACAACTTTTCAGTTTACTTCTAATGTCAATTTTGCTTCATTCTCATAGTATACTTTGCTAAAGGAGCTAGCTGTACACATCAGTAAGCCAACAATAAGCAGTATATATGTGCAGCCACCAATCAGCAGCTATCTTCCAACTCCTGAGCCTACCTAGGTATTCTTTTCAACAAAAGATATAAAGACAACAAAGCAACGTAGATAACAGAAGTACATTTAAAATATTATGCTCTGTTTGAATCATGAAAGAAATTTGGGGGTTTAATGTCCCTTAAAGCAACTATAGATAGCTATTTTATCTACGGCCTCTTTTCTTTTTCGCTATTATAACTAGACTGGTATCAGTCTTACAGGCCAATCATATACACAAACACACACAGTGTTTTTATTTCTAGTGGAATACGTAATTACTTATAAATGCATAAATATTAAAATGACTTTAATGTCCATATAAGGTGTTCCTAAATAAAATAAAAATATAGTTTTAAGCAATCCAGTGTCAATTTCTGCAGCACAGCTGGTCCCTGACAGCACAGTGTGAGTTATGTGCACAGCTGGATGATCAGAAGGGGACCCTGAAAATAAAGGCACAGTGCAAAGTTTTTAAGGCAATGGAATAGTCTGTCCTAAGGATGTGGTTAGTGGAAATGGTTATGGTAAGTGAATAACAGTTGCTGATACCGGTTCCTAGGTGCAAATACTTGCATACTTAGATATCAAGTTAGCAATAAAAACACCTTGCTCCAATGCTCCACAGCTGTGTTCAGACAGTGAGAATTAATATGTTTACCCCATTCATGACCTCCATCGTGTTTGCAAAAAAAGCAGCATTGCACGTGACACTCACTTTGTTTATACAAGACACAGTCCCTTACTACAAGTCTCATAATTTATTACTACTACAAATAAAACATCAGTGCAGCTCACCCTGGGTCTTCAAATTTGCTGTTTTAAGCAGCTAAGCGTTTATTGCTGCTCCCGCGCTCTTCCTCTTGCATTGCTGCTTCCTGCTGCTCCTCCCTCTTCTTCCGGTCGCGTACCTGATGCTGCGTAACTATAAGGAACATTATCATGTGGTTGGACAGAGAAAGACAGCAGGGTGGGTGTGGCACGGCACAAGTGTGTGGCCCCATAGTCACACCGGGATTCACTGCTAAAACTTATTGTCCCCCCACCTGCGTTGGCTCCCAGAGTTCCTGAATCCTGCACTGGACCCGAGTATCCGGGAGTTTACACGCGCCTGCGTGGGTGGGTCTAGGTCGATATTGGTTGGTCGGGATCATGGGGGGGGGGGATGTGCCATGTGCTGCGTGCACTATTACCCAGTTTGCATTGGAAGTTAATGCAAATTGGCTGAGCCGGAGCCAAATTTTTTTTTAAAATATGGGACATAAAAAGTAAAAATAAAAAATCAGGCTGCTCTAAATTGCGCCCCCCTGCTGAGGCACCCTAAGGCGGTTGCCTTATACCAAACGCCGGCCCTGCCTGCAAAAGTGCTGCACTGGTGCTGTTAGCTTTAACTGCAGTAAAGATACTTGCAGAAACAGGAGTAGATTAAAATAAATTTATTAAAATACATATATTTAAATAAAAATAAATACAAAAAGTGTTGCTATTCCTAAATAATTTGCTTTTAATCTACTCCTGGTTCAGCAAGTACAAGTGGCTGGTTAAATTTAATACGAGCTCGCGGTAGCAATTAGCGCTTATAAAATTAACCACAGATCAGATCTCTGGTTAATTTTATAAATGTGTCCCAAAAATACAGTGACGTGTATTTTAATTAAAAAATAAAGATAGCAGCATCTTTATTTTTGAATAAAAGTACTGCACTAGGCAGTATTTTGGGGGTAAAGTTTGCAGGAGTGGGGTGTTAGAAAAAAAATGGCACTGAAAAGGGCCTTTACATAGCGGGGAACTGTGTGTTCCCAGTATATATATATATATATATATATATATATATATATATATATATATATATATATATATATATATATATACACATACATACATACATATACATACACTTATATATTTATGTGTTAATATGTGTATATACACATAAATATATATGTATATAGTCATATACATATATATTTATATTTGCTGCCATCGCTGCACTACTTACCCCCTTCGCTGCACTTAGGTTCTGTGCCGTCTGACGGCATGACAATAAGGCTCCCATTGGAGCCTATGGAAGCACGCTCTCATGAGCGCAATGCTTGCCAACAATGCGAACGCAAGCTCGCATTCCCGAGAATTTTAGCGTGGGCTGGTATTACATAGTGGAGTGCAAACATAACTTTCGCTAAAATATTTAGCGCTCTACTTGTAATCTGGACCTTAGTATGTAGCTTTTTTAGGCAAATTACAGCAGACTTACAGAATCTGACTTCTAGGCTCTTTTTAAAGACAAGCACAGGTTTTACAGCAAAAGCGAATAATGTATATTCATTATTATTAATTTGGCTTAACTAGCTAATGTATGGGGAATTACATTTTGAGATAACGAATATCAACATTCTTTTAAACTTCTAGTTGTTTGAGAAGGGGTTTAGTTAATGCCTAAATGGCCATCAGACATTCGTTATTTCATTAAATGTTGTTTATGTGCAGTTTGATCTCATCTAGATATGTTTTATAAAAATAAATAAAAATCAGCAGTAGATATTTACTGTGCTCCTTTTTATATGTACAGTGACTGATAAATAATTTAAACAATAATACTATGCTACATTAGAACACGTCTGAATTTTTATCTACATTAATCTAAACTAATCCAAATTAATATAAGCATATTTTAAGAATCAATAAAAGCAGACACTCTATGTTTGTCTCAAGAAGAAAAAAAAACACCATTAAATAAATAATGTTTTATTATAAAAATATGATTTTATATATGCTTAGAATAAATAAATAAGAATTATACAAGTAAAAACACAGATGAAACATAAAAATACAGTAACAAAGAAAATATTCAGTGCAAATTATGTTATTTTAAAAAAATATATATCATTTTCTACAATTTCATTACATAAAAATAGTGACATAACCCTATCACACATTACTAGGAACACATTTGCTTAAGAAACATACAGCTTTCCACTTATAATAATCCCAGCCATACACAGGAGATGTGCAAATACACAAGGGTTGTACAAGCGAGTTAACAATATTGGGAATCACACTATAGAATAGTGCTTAGTTTTCACATTACAATATGGAAACAAAAAGACCATTTCCAGCAACCAAAACAAATATTAAAGAACCTTTGAGCAGCAGTTGGCTATAAAAGTGGGTTTAAATCCCTTCTAGTTGTTTATTGGATAACAAGTTAACTAGGTATCGCCCGTTTGCTTTTTAGAAATCAGCACAGACTGTTGCATGTTTTGAAACTTGTATTTGGCTTTATATGCTGGCTCTTTAATTTTGTTTTCCTAAAGCATGTTTTTGTAGTGCTAATAAAGGCACATAAATTAAAGAATTTGTCAGTGTACAAGCAAAGGAAACTGGGAGGAAATTCGTTCTTCTAGTACTGTACATTGCGTACTTTAAGAGGATTTCCTGTTCTAATAATGTAGTTCTAGAAAGCACAGTATTTCACAGCAGATAACCTATTGGCCTATCTGCTCTGTCAGTTCTACAAGTCTTTTTTTTTTTAAATATTGTTGTGTTGGTTATATTCTTCTATCTATTCAAAGTATGTCCACTTTCATTTAATGTATTAGTTATTATAATCTCTTTATATGAAAGGTTCCATGTACCCACTGTTTTTAAACATATTTCATATCCTCCAATAACCGTTCTTTCATAGTATTTTTTGCTCCCGCTTCTCTAAAGTGTACTTCCCATTTGTTATTTGAGGTAAAAAAATAAAGTCACAGTACTTTTATATCAAAAGAGCAGCAGATGTATGGACATTGACATGCCCACACCAGGTAGTGGTTGTATAGAGTGGTTACCAGCTTTGCAATTGTCACTGGCAACATTCAGAGATGTGCTCAAGAAAATTTTCACCTAACTTGTCCTGAAAGAATCTCAGGCAGCGAGGACACTGAAGTTCGTCCTGTCCCCGTCTTTCTGAGTTAGAATGTTTGTGAACTGCGGTTTGTTCTGTCAGTGTATTCTGCCTCCTTGCATCCACTGTATCTGAGCTGTTTTTCCTAACCGGTTCAGTTGCATTTTTCTGGATGAACATTTTATTCTTGTTGCCGATATGAATCTGAAACTGTCCGGCTTCTGCTCTTTCACTCTAAAGAATGAAAAATATTTAAAGAATTGTTAAACACAAAGACTATAACTAGAATCCACAATAATCAAAGTGTTGATTATATTTTCTAGTGTCCGCGTCTAATGCATGCACATATTGTGTAGCAATTTACAGGTTTAGGAATACAGCAAGTTCCATTTAGTTAGTGAGAGCTATCACTTACAACCACCATGGAACCAGTTAACATATGTTAAAGGGACAGTCTAGTCAAAATTAACCCTCCATGATTCAGATAGGGCACGCACTTTTAAACAACTATCCAATTTACTTTTGTCATCAATTTTTCTTTGTACTCTTGGTATTCTTTGTTGAAAGCTAAACCTAGGTAGGCTCATATGCTAATTTCTAAGCCCTTGAAGGCTGCCTCTTATCTTAGTGTATTTTGACAGTTATTCACAGTTAGACAGCGCTAGTTCATGTGTGCCGTATAGATAACATCATGCTCACTCCTGTGGAGTTATTTATGGGTCAGCATTGATTGGCTAAACTGCAAGTCTGTCAAAATAACTGAGATAAGGGGACAGTCTGCTGAGGCTTAGATAATCACAGAGGTAAAAAGTATAATATAACCGTTGCTTGTGCAAAACTGTGGAATGGCTAATAAAGGGATTTGGGACACAGGCCATGTCTCTTTAAAGCTAGCTGCAATATTCTGACACATTTTTAATCTTTCCTTCCATTAGCTTATAAAGGCCTGTTTGCAATTCCAGTTTAACTTTAGTCAGTTGGAAGATGCATAAAATAAGAAATACTCTCATATTCAATAAAATAAATCCTTTACTTTTTAAATACGATTATGCTCTTTCCTAAAAAATATTTTCGTGTCAGTAATTTTATTAACAAATGTCTATTATATCAAACTACAATATAACCATAACTTGTGCCAACAAATAGTAATCAGCAAGTTGTAGTTTTTTGTGCAAACTTTTTAGCAAAACAATTGGAAATGAACCAGCAGGGAGACATAGGTCACCCTATATAACTCAGTATATTTAATAAGGGCTGCAGTGCATTAGACAACAATTCTTTTCTTACCGATCTCGTTGTTTGACATCGCAGACAAGTAATTTCCTCCATGAGCTCCTGGATTCTGCTTTGTGCTCTTTCCCGATCTGCTCTTTCTGACGTGAAATCATCTTTGTAAACGAGTAACTGTGAAAAAATAAACAAAAGACATATTATGGTTTTGTTCAGATTTTCTCTACAATCAGAAATATTTATTATACAGGCACGCACAGGGATTATAAAAATTGATATAATATATATATATATCTCATATATGTTGCTGGTAAAGTCAGATATTGGGTAATCCTAGCAAAGCCCCCCGTTTAAACCAAGGTTCACTTTGGGCAGGATGCCAGAGGATCAGTGGGGCGCATTCCTTGAACCCCCCAGGCAGAGGCAAAATAAGTAGTGTAGATGGGGGAAATTACATCAGGCTTTACCCACAGCCGCTTGGGTAGAGTATGCTTTATGATGAGTAATTGCCATTACAGATGAAATGTAGGTTTTGCATATCCAATTAAAATACAAGGACAAAATTAAATATAGAATCTGGTGTCATCAATAAACAACCACCAAACTACACAAAGTGATGTGAAGATTTCCGACATACCTGTTGTTCCAGCATTTGTATACGCTCCCCATCTGCAATTCTTGTATTGGCCGTTTCTTCGATTTCTTGTTTAAGTTTACTTTCTTCATTCATCTTCTCTTCCAGCAAATTGTTCAGCCTAATGATTTCTTTCTGCACAAGGTCTGCATGAGTCTGAGCACTGTGCGATGATTTTTGCTGTTCGCTTTTCACCTTCATCTCTTTTAGCTGCATATGAAGCCCCTTTACATACTCTTCCCGGCTTGCGTCATACCTCTGCCACTTGGCATTTAAATCTTCCACCTGCCATAGGAATTAAAAAGTATAATCAGCATCATCACGCACATCAGACGTAAGCAGTGCATTATTTTTTAAAATTATTTTTTGACCCAGTGACTTACAAGTATCATCATTTGATGCAAATTGAAAACAATGACAATTTAAAGGGACACTGAACCCAAAACTTTTATTTTATAATTCAGATAGAGTGTGCAGTTTTAAGCAACTTTCAAATTTACTCCTATTATCAATTTTTCTTCGTTCTCTTGCTAACTTTATTTGAAAAAGAAGGCATCTTAGCTTTTTTTGTTGGGTTCAGAACTCCGGACAGCACTTTTTTATTGGTGGATGAATTTATCCACCAACCAGCAAGGACAACGCAGGTTGTTCACCAAAAATGGGCCGGCATCTAAACTTACATTTCAAATAAAGATACCAAGAGAATGAAGACAATTTGATAATAGGAGTAAATTAGAAAGTTGCTTAAAATTTCATGCTCAATCTGAATCACGAAAGAATTTTTTTGAGTACAGTGTCCCTTTAAGTAAATGTTTCTCTTTCATGTAAAGTTTGATTTCCTATGTCCGATGCAGTTTATTGTAAAGGAGCACAGACTGACAGCTATTAAAATGACCTGAAGATCCAAGTTTTTCTTTCATGATTCAGATAAAAAAAAAAAAAAAGCTTTCCTACTCAATTTTATTTGTTAAACTCTCTTTCTTTATCATGTTCAATAGACATTCACCCAAAGAGGATGTTACAGTAATAATCAAAGAGGAACTTTGTTACAGAAATATGGCTCCAAATTTGCATTGACTTACCCGAGCAATTTTCTGTTTTAATAATCTGTTTTCTTCTTGGAGTTTGTGTAGAGATATCTCTGCGTCGCTGTCCGTGTGAGGGATCTGTAAAATAAAAACATAAAAAGAGAGGGGTTATTTACAAGTAAATGTCAAAGAGAAAATGCTGTAATGTTTAAGAGCATTAAGTTTTTTGCATTGTTGCTTGTGTATAAATTATGTGTATAAACCCATAGTTAAAGTAAAATAAATAAATATAAAAAAAAAATTAGATAATGAGCTAAAGTTATAGACAAAAATAATGATAAAATTACTAGGATTTCCTCTTTGCTATTATTGTTTTCATCATTATTTTTCTCCTACTATTTAAACTAAAATGACTTAGATTTAACTATTTTAAACTACATTTAGAAAACTTTGATTAGGAGAAATTAATAAATATTGTTAACAGGGGATTATTAAATCTGAGGAGCCAGCTAGATCTAAAAATTAAATGTGTGGCTTTTAAAATGCTTTGATTATTCTTAAAGGGACAGGCAAAATCAAAATTAAACTTTTGTGATTCAGATAGAGTTTATATCTATTTTATCATTTGCTTTGTTTTCTTGATATCTTTTTTAGACTCAGAAGCAGCAATACTCTATTTGGAGCTAGCTTCTGATTGGTGGCTGCACATGTGACTGTTGTCACTAGCTCAACCTATTTTCAGCTAGCTCTTAGCTGTGCATTGCTGTCCCTTTATTCCTATTATCAAATTTTCTTCATTCTCTTGCTATCTTTATTTGAAAAATCAGGAATCTAAGCTATAGTCTCGGCCCATTTTTGGTCCAGCACGTTGGATAGCACTTGCTGATTGGTGGGTACATTTTAAGCAACTTTCTAATTTACTCCTATTATCAATTTTTCTTTGTTCTCTTGGTATCTTTATTTGAATGTAAGCATAAGAACCGGCCCATTTTTGGTTCAGCATTTGGGTAGCGTTTTCTGACTGGTGGTTACATTTCAGACACCAATCAGAAAGTGCTACCCTGGTTCTGAACCAAAAATGGACTCGCTACTATGCTTACATTCTTGCTTTTTCAAGTAAAGATATCAAGAGAACGAAGAAAAATTGATAATAGGAGTAAATTAGAAAGTTGCTTAAAATTACATGCTTCTATATATATATGAATCATGAAAGAAAAAAAATGGGTTTAGTGTCCCTTTAATAATAAAAATACTAATAGAATGAAGCAAATTTGATCATAGTGTAAAGCTGTTTAAAACTGTGCACTGAATCATAAAATAAAAAAGGGCTTCATGTCCCTTTAAGCTCCTACATATTGGTTTCTCAATATTCTACCTGGCTCCTAGGTTTCATATACATTTTGTCAACCCCTGATTTAACCCCTTAACTACCAATATGTTGTCATTCCCATCTGAGAGCATTAAAATGTCGCTCTATACACAATTCTTACTTTACAGGGTCTTTCGGTGTTTTCTTCATTTGTACTTTCTTTTCTATGAGTTTCCTCAAGGGCCTTGACCAACTGCTGACACATTTCCGCGGTGGCTGCCAGTTTGCGACGGAGCTGATGGGTCTCATCTGATAGTGATCGGCACAAAACCTCGCTAGTCGCCTGTACTCGCTCCTTCTCGGCCAGCGTCCTTTGGAGTCGACAGATTTCCATCTCCTTCTCATGCTGAGGCCAACTGGTGATTTGTTCCATTTGATTTGCTTTCTGTTCCAGCTGTTGGCGGAGTCTCTGCGCTTCCTGTAATGGGCAGACACGCAAATACACATCTTTAGATTCATGGTACATTAACATTTTATAAATACAACATTAATTATTCCTCGCAAAGACATAGAACATAAACGTTTCCTTATTGCTCCTAACTTTGTGAATTACTCTACATATATCAATCTATGCATATTTATATCAATGTTAAAAAAAGGGGGGTTTGTTTCTTAAAAATTCTGGTTGACAGAGACAGGGATGTCAACATTAAATGGACAGTGTACTGTAAAAATGGGTTCACATTATAGCGTTCTCAATAACTTGTTATACCAGCTGCATGGTATGAAATGTATTGAAATGTGTTCTTTTAGGTTTATTTTTAGAATTTAAATGACTGGTATTGTGCATTGAAACCACACCTAAAATGTACATTTAAATGCCTAAATACGGTATTTGTGAATAGAGGCAAGACAAACTTAATTTGGTAAAAAAAAGTACATTGGTTATTTGTTTATTTTATTGCATGCTCTCTGAATAACAAAGGTTTATGTCAAAATTAAACTTTCATTCTTCAGATAGATCATGCAATTTTAAACAAATATTCATTTTATTCCATTAACAAAATGTGCAGTCATTTTATATTTACTTTTTTTTTTTTTTAAATCACCAGCTTCTACTGAGCATGTGCAAGAATTCACAGAATATACGTATATGCATTTGTGATTGGTTGATGGCTGTCACATGATAAAGGGGAGAGGAAATAGACAGAAATTTGTCCGAAAAAAAATAATCTACTACTCATTTGAAGTTCAGACTAAGTAATATTGTCTTGTCTTATTATTATTATTATTATGTATTTGTTAATTATGCAAATCTACTGTATTTACCGGTCCTTTCATTTAGACTTTCATGTCCATGTAAATGATTGCATTAAGTCAATATACTAATATATATATATATGTTAGTATATTGACTTAATGCAATCACCTTACAGGAGTGTAATGCAGAAAATATGCCCCAGGCAAATAGGCTATTAATGAAGTCATTCATGAAAATCTAGGAGTCACATTTTGATAATACAAATATTTACAGATCTGACGTAAATGCAGCACCATTAATATTTAACTACTACTCTTGCTGCTGTAACAAACTTGCTCTGAATAAATGTGCGGGCTGTATTTAAAAGGAAAGCATTAGGCCCATTGGTAAACACTAATCACGTACAACATGTAGTGAGAATGATGAATCATACCACTCCACCAAAAATTTGCATTTTAAATGCAGGTCACTCGAGTTAATGCATTCGATAGATTCACAGATCTTTATTAAATAAATACTCCCCAAATGCAAAACCCCTTACAAAAAGGGACTTGAGTAACGCCAGAAAAAATACACCCCTTTCTTTGTTTACAGGAATATATATATATTTTTTTTTTTTTATTTTTTTTTTATTATGAGGTAAATTTGCATTTAAAATATTTCCAAATGTTTATATTAAAAAGACACTTTTTTAAAAGGAAATAAAAAAATAAAAAATAAAAAAGGTATAAATGCAACTTTATACAAAGCACTCTGGGTGAAATATAGATAGCAGATAGATAGATATAGTAAAATGTTATTTATCTATGTTTTATGTAGTAGTGATTCAAATCTTTATCCGATTATGTCAATGCATTTATTAAAAAGATCCACAGCTCAGAATGCAACATATTCTAAAGTTTTACAGTGAAAAAATAATAAATAATTAATGAAAACACTGCAACCCAGAAAGGGTTAACAACTATTCCTGAGTATAAAGTGAAAATTAATGTTCTGGATTAAGTTCCAAAATTACTTGGAAAGATGATTCACTGTGCTTGAGGTGTGGCTAAGCTTATCATAGGATAGAGTGGAACAAAAATGTAAACACAAATAGTAATTGAGGAGTTTCCAAAAAAAGTCACAAGGAATGTGACAGTGGTGAGAAAGAATAAAATGTATTCATTCAAGCTAGAAAGAAAAAAAAAGAACCTGTTTAAAAAATACCAATGAATTTGTAGTGTTAGGGGCTTGATATTTTAGTTTTTTGTATTCAGAATTCATGTTTTTTTAAACAATATTCATGCTATAAACCAATATTTTAAAAGTCTTCAAAACAGTTCAAATACAATTTATATAATTTAACAAGCACAAATTAAAATGTACAATGACAGCCAATATTTATATTCCAATTATAAAAAAGGTGTAAAATACTATAAAATCTAATTAGAATCATTTCTAATACAATTCATTTTGTTCAATAAAATAATAATAAATATAAAAAAACAAATACAGGTTACTTAATGAAGTTTCAGATCTTAAAATATTTCTCATGCTATCTGAGTGTGATTAAGCCTTGTATTGTGTAATTACCTGGGTGAGAGTCGCCACCTTCTCTTCTGAAGTCCTCTCTGTCTCCTTCAGGTGCCCCTTTACTTTGTTTAGCTGATCCAGCAAACTTTCCACTAGTGACTTAGAAGGATCCAAATGAGGTCCTTCCGAGCTGCCCTGAGCAGCCTTCAGTCCCTGAATTATGTTGTCCTTTGTTGCCATCTGCATGTTTAGGCTCTTGATCTGCTGTCTGGCTTCGTGGTAAAAAGTGCTGAGTGTGTTGAAGCTCTGTAATTTGTTTTTCAGGGTCCTGTTTTCCTTGTGTAGCTTCTCCACTGACTCTTCCAGCTGTTTAAACCTGGCAACCAGTGGATCTGTGCTCCCATCACTTATAGATGATGACATTCTTTGTATAGTCCCAAAAAGCAACACAAATCCACGTGTGATAAAAGGCAAACACAGCACAAACCCCTGTGTACTGTGTGCGCCCTGATCCTGTATGCACGTCTGACTGACACTGAGCAAGTTAGCTCATTATTTATGCTTATAGGCGGAGCTATCTCGCTCTAGCACTCACTGGAATTTCCTCTTTGCAGACGGGAGTTTCTCAGTACTTTTTTGTTTCGTGGGACAGAATAGACCCCATCAAGTGGGTTCATTAAGAAAAAATAAACTTTCTCTCCCACCGTAGCTGCACTACTCCGGCAGATCCTGGAAGTCCTTTCCCCATATCCTCCACTGTACACAACAGCAGGAACTTGCTATGTACCCACTGCTCACTTTACGTGGGTTTGGCTACTTGACACATCCTTAGTCTGTCACGTTCCTTTGCTTCATCTCCAGTGTATGTATATTTGTGTATATATATATATATATATATATATATATATATATATATATATATATATATATATATAGATAGATATAGATATATATATCTATATATATATATATATATATATAGATAGATATAGATATATATATCTATATATCTATCTATATATATATACATACATTATGTATGTATGTATGAATGTGTATGAATGTACAGTATATAAGTAAATTGTATGTATGTATATATATATATATATATATATATATGTATATTGTATGTATCTATATATGTATGTATATATACATATATATGTATGTATGTATATAGGTATGTATGTATACATATATATATATATATATATATATGTATGTATATATGTTTGTATGTATGTGTATATTAATGTATGTATTTATATATATATATATATATATATATATATATATATATATATATATATATATATATATATATATATATATGTTTCAGTAAAAAAAAAAGCATCTGTAACATTTGCAGGTTCTCAGATAAATAAAAGTTGCATTGTGGCCACTCGTTTCAAAAGTTTGAAAATATAGTTTTTAAAAAGTTACATATGTAAACAGTGTGCTACAAAATGCTCTACTGACACTATACAGCCTACAAATTCTGTAATAGCAACTATGTGTATTAATACATCGTTACTTTAATACCTATCTATCTATCTGTCATCTATCCATCGTCTATCTATCTATCTATCTATCTATCTATCTATCTATCTGTCAATATATATATATATATCTATCTGTCATATATATATATATATATATATATATATATATATATATCTGTCATATTTATATCTATCTGTTATATATATATATATATATATATATATATATATCTGTCATATTTATATCTATCTGTCATAAATCTATCTGTTATCTATCTATCTAGGACATAAGTGTGCAAAAATAATATGAGCTAATGTATTGAAGCATTTTATTATTGATCTGTTGCACCCTGCAAAGGAATTAAACATACAGGGCTAGATTACAAGTGAGGTGCAAACGATTTCGCTAGCATTATTGCGATCATAGGCTCCCACTTTCAATGGTAT
Source organism: Bombina bombina (assembly GCF_027579735.1). Taxonomy (NCBI): domain Eukaryota; kingdom Metazoa; phylum Chordata; class Amphibia; order Anura; family Bombinatoridae; genus Bombina; species Bombina bombina. The sequence goes on along the minus strand of NC_069500.1, from coordinate 1,331,546,936 downwards.
TACAATTTTACACGAAAACTCAAGTTAGGGTTTTTGCGCTTTTCGTGCTAACGCTTGCAAATTATAAAAATTTTTTAACTTGTAATATGAACGCAACCCGACTAGCGCAAAAAGCTTAATTCTAGCGGAGTTTTTGCGACCACAATAAAAAAGAATGATTGCGCTACTTGTAATCCAGCCCATAGTTGGTGTCAGCTCAAGTGGGAGCTAGCTCAACACATGGTGAGCCAATTAAAAAAATTAGCTCCCAGTAATGCATTGCCTACCTATAATTTAATCCCATAAAAAAGCGTTGGAAAAACATTCATCATATGTTGTAGTGATGTTTGGTCCTTAAACTAGACTGCTAGAGAGACACATGCAAGAGGAAATTTAACATCATTTTAATATGCAGAAATTGACATCAGAAATCTACTACACGGCTCAACCAATCTGTAATCTTGATAACTGGCATTTTTGTAGCATGAAACTTAGTGGTATATTTAGTTTTTAAGCTGCCCTGGCACCTGTAAATCTGCTGCCCCCCAAAGTGCCCTATACCCAACAATTTTACTTCATATTGGCCCTATAAACTATGACCAATGATGCATTCATGGGTCACAACACCCCCTCCCCCCTATTAGACAACCAGTGATCCTTGATTTTTAATAAAATTAATAAATAACATATTTGGAGAGAACAGTGGTGTCATAGACCTACTCCCCAAAATTTGCTGCTCCCTCAATTTCAACTGTCGTAAGCACAAAGGTCTAATTGACATAGGCCAAAATGCACTGTGGATGCTACCTAAAACATAAATACTGTAGTTTATTCAAGGACTGAGATTTAAACTAGATTTAATTGTTTATGTGCAGGGTAGTGCCCAGAAGGTGGCAGCACTCAACTTCATATCATTTGCTTTTTTGCTTAATTTATCTGTATTATAACAGGAAACAAAACATATTGTGCTGATATCGCACCACACTAGAAGTATTTATGTAGATGAATAACAGATGGAAGAGAATATAAACAAAGATCTTTTAGAAATAAAGCATTTTCATTTTCAGTACCCCCTTGCTTAAATTAAAGGGATATTCTGGTCAAAATTTAAAGGATTACTGTGAAAAGATTTTTTGTATGTACAACGATTATATAAAAACATTTTTTAATATGATACTAACAAAATGCACTTACATTCAATGTGAAACGATCCGTTTATCATATTAAAAAATGTTTTTATATTTTTAGTCATGACGTAATGAACGACAACCCACTAATATGGGCTGTGCAATCGTTCATTGCTTCCTCCAATCAGCGGCCGTCTAGTTGCATATCATTAATATGTAATTGTCAGCTTGCGCATGCGCATTACGCCCTTGAGCTCACGCATCTGCTTCTGAAGCCAATATTATGCAGGCATAGACGTCTTTAATGATATTCCGCAAGTCTGCGCATGTGCATTGCGGCTAGGTGCCGCCATATTCCAACCTGGGTTCTCCGTCCGGATTGCACACCCAGCAACAGCACCCACTGAGTGGGTTTGGAAAATATTTAAAAAATTAAATATAATAGCGGCGAAAAGGTAAATTTTTGAAAATTAGAGTGATTTGAAAAGTGTATTTTTTCAAATCTTTTAATTGATTTATGCTAAGTTTATTTTTGGTTACAGTGTCCCTTTAAGTGCACATAGATGAATTACATTTTTGAATAAAAACATATTTGCAATATACAACTATAGGCAAAACATGCTTCTAGTAAAAGTAACTACAGTTTTAGTGTTAACATTTTTCTCTGCACGTGTATGTGAAGCATAGTTAGAAATTCTCAGTGCACCAGCTTTTTAAATACTGCAGCTGCTCAGAATGTCAGTGGGGCTTGTATCATGTCAGCAATTAACAAATTGAGCCATTGCCAGATGGTAAAAGCACCTTAGGCTCTCTAAACAAGTGCTTTGTTTAAAATGATATTGCACGGTGCATATTTAAATACAATTTTGAAGCAGCTATAGCTTTTATTGGAAGCATTTTTGCTAATACGTGTATATTACAAAAATGCTTCTATTCAAAACTGAAGTGCATAATGTGGATTCCAATTTTGTCTGGAATGTCCCTTTAACGGAGTATTAATTTACTTCAAGCATTTGGAGCATGTGCTCCTATAACCAATGCATGTGTATGAGTAAAGCTATCATACCAAGTCTGGTTTAGACATAAGATAAGCTCTAATTCCAATATACCCATATGCCAGACAAGTGCACTGCTGTTAGTTTATTGCTCTGCATGACCAGTGTATGTTAAAAGTAAAATGTAAAAGCACTTTTTTAAAAAGGTTTCTCTGTGCTAAATAAACTTCATGCTTTTGGAGGTTAGTTGATCTTTACTACTGCAGTTTTGCACTTTTTTTCATGCAAAACACACATGCACACACATACATACATAGAGGCATACATGCACACACATACATACACATGCACACACACAGCAGCACACATGCACACACACAGCGGCACACATGCACACACACAACACACAGAGGCACACACGCATACATACACAAACACACACATGCGCACGCATACATTCACATGCATGCACACACACAGAGGCACACATGCACACACAAACACACACAGAGGCACACATGCACACACAACAGAGGCACACATATACACACACAGGCATACACACAGATGCACCCAAGCACACATATACACACAGAGGCACACACATTAGGGTTGCCACCTCAGCCATGTTTTCCTGGACACTTGCTGCAGGATGTTCAGAGGGAAACATGCATTGTGCTGCTGGACAATATAGTGATCCTGGACAGCATTATTCATGTTCCTCCCTGCACACCCTGCAGAATGTGTAACTCATAAGTGTCCAGGAAAACATGGCCGAGGTGGCAACCCTAACACATATACATACACATTCACACGCACATTATAGGTATGCACGCGCACACAACATTTCCATGTGATGCTCTTTGATCTGCATTTTTATTTAAATTCACAGACCAGCGACTCAGGAACTTTCCTTTCCTTTTTTTTTTTCTCTTACAGCATCTTTAATGGTTCACATGTGGACAGCCCTGTTGCATGTTGGGTTGTTACCAGTAAAAACAATGAACAACATATGTTTCAACAAAATTGTGCATGAATCATGTTACCCTGACGTGTTTTAATGTGGTCACAGAGGTATTACTTTTAATTAAAGGGACAGTCTACACCAGAATTGTTATTGTTTTAAAAGATAGATAATCCCTTTATTACCCATTCCCCAGTTTTGCATAACCAACACAGTTATAATAATACTGTATACTTTTAACCTCTGTGATTATCTTGTATCTAAGCCTCTGCAAACTGCCCCTATATTTCAGTTCTTTTGACAGACTTGCAGTTTAGCCAATCAGTGCCTGCTCCCAGATAACTTCACGTGCACGAGCACAGTGTTATCTATATGAAATACGTGAACTAACACCCTCTAGTGGTGAAAAACTGTTAAAATGCATTCTGAAAAGAGGTGGCCTTCAAGGTCTAAGAAATTAGCATATGAACCTCCTAGGTTAAGCTTTCAACTAAGAATACCAAGAGAACAAAGCAAAATTTGATAAAAGTAAACTGGAAAATTGTTTAAAATTACATGCCCTATCTGAATCATGAAAGTTTATTTTGGCCTAGACTGTCCCTTTAAGATATCTTCAGGGTAGTAATACACTTTGGTGGAATGCCTTTAAATTTAATGTTTTATGCACTTCGTGGTTGCAGGAAACAACTAAACACAAAACATCTTGCCTGCTCTTTCTAATATGCTGCATTACATAGTAGGAGTTCCATATCCTTTTAAAACATAATTGAAATTATTTTTATATGGTAGCAATAATATTTTGTCAATGTCAACAACCAAATTACTTTATTCCCATGAGATAATGTTACCAACTTAACCTGGAACTCATAATCTGACACATTACTGCAAACGGCCACTCTTACTGTGTCTTTATGTTCAATGAATTGCACCAAGTTTTTATCCACAGTGTAAAAAATAAACACAAAAATATTTCTGATTCACTGTGCCAAGCAACAGTGTTAACATTGCACAGGTTCTGATTGGCTCCACCAGACAAGACCATTTGCAGTACACAGGTTCTGATTGGCTCCACCAGACAAGACCATTTGCAGTACACAGGTTCTGATTGGCTCCACCAAACAAGACCATTTGCAGTACACAGGTTCTGATTGGCTCCACCAGACAAGCCCATTTGCAGTACACTGGTTCTGATTGGCTCCACCAAACAAGACCATTTGCAATACACTGGTTCTGATTGGCTCCACCAAACAAGACCATTTGCAGTACACTGGTTCTGATTGGCTCCACCAAACAAGACCATTTGCAGTACACAGGTTCTGATTGGCTTTACCAAGCAGAAACATTTGCATTATAAGGGTTTTAAAACAAGCGGGATAAGAATAATAAATTACAAAGATCAATCATGAGCTCCTTCAGGCAGACAGAGGACGTAAAGGGACATGGAACACAAAACATTTATTTGTTTTTTAAAAAAAATCCAATTTACTGTTATCAAATTTGCTTTTCTCTCATGGTATTCTTTGCCTAGGTAGGCATCTGGAGCAGGAAATAATGCTGCCATCTAGTGCTATGCAAATGGACAACACTCTTACAAAACTACTGCCATATAGGGCTCCAGGCACGTGCATGCTCCTGCTATTCAAAAAAAGATACCAAAAGAATGAAGAACATTTAATAATAGAAGTAAAATAGAAAGTTTATTTTTAAAAAATTGCATCCTCACGATACCTCGCCCCATCTGAAGCATACAGAGTGGTGACTCAATCCACTGAATGTGTTTATGGGAAGGTTTGTGGCACTTGGCTTCCATAGGGTCTGATGGGATCAGTACTGAAAGATCCCTTAAATCATTTTAGAAAGGCTAATTTTAACTTAAGAGCATGAGTTAGAGCATGTCATTTTTTTGCACTATCGCCTAGATTACGAGTGGTGCGCTAACTGTAGTGCAAGTGCGATATCGTTTTTTTTTAAGGCTCCCTAGAGCATCTTCAGCTTCTCTAGCTTCACCAGTCCTTATGTTATTAAATAATATTAAATAACATAAGGACTGGTGAGTCTAGAGAGGCTGAAGATGCTCTAGGGAGCCTAAAAAATAATAATATCGCACTTGCGCTGCTGTTAGCGCACCACTCGTAATCTAGGTGTAAGTGAGCCTGCTGCTACACATTTAAGAAGCAGAAACCACTTCTTTTTCTTCTCCCCCACCTCAGAAGAATCCTCTTGTGCAATGTTAAACTTTGCTGTGCAATGCAACATAGCGAGTGGCGATTGCAGGCAGACAGATTTATTACTTGTGAGCGTGTCCGCCTGCAGGGATAGTAAATCTAGCCCTCAGTGATTGTTATTGGCAGATGTAGCCAATAAGCCAATCAGCAACAGCAGTTGTACAATCCTGCCAATAACTGTCCATGGACATTGCAAATATTGCTAATAAAATTATAGTTTGAAATGGTTTAAAACATTTATTTTGTATGCAAATCTTTTGCAACCAGGGCTTTCCTAACCTTTCCTGTTTATATTGAATGTTGAAATTCAAAGTCTCTTGAGCACATACTTTCCCCATGCACTGGTCAGGGTAACATTACAAGGAAAGACAAATAAACGTGTTCTTACATGTGTGCATATACCAAGGCAGTACTGATCAAAGGACTAAATGCATTTCCCCAACCCCTTAGATACCTTTCCTGCTAACTCTCTCTGACTAACCTCTATGTGTAGATTTTTAATGTTACGTTCGGTTCACAAAGTTTACAACTGGAATATAAACAAGAACTTACATAAAACATAAGCGTATGTTTCCCCTTCTAGTGCTGACTTAGAGACAAACACCAGTATCACTTAAAGGGATATGAAACCTTAATTATATCTTTTGTGATTCAGAGCATACAATTTAAAAAAAGTTTCTAATTTACTGTTCTAATATCAAATTTGCTTAGTTCTCATGGTATTCTTTGTTGAAGAGATACCTAGGTAGGTGTCTGGAGCACTATATAGCAGGAAATAATGCTGCCATCTGGTGCTCTTGCAAATGGATAACATTCTTGTAAAACTGCTGCTAAATAGTGCTGCAGACACGTGCACAATTCTGAGCTTATGCCACTGCTATTTAGCAAATGATGCCAAGTGAACAAAAACAATTTGATAATAGAAGGGAATTAGAAAGTTGTTTAAAATTGCATGCTCTGTTTGAATCATGAAATAATTTTTTTGGGTTTCATGTCCCTTTAAAAACTCCCAACTGTCCTGATTTGCGTGGGACAGTCCTGATTTTAGGGGTCTGTCCCACTGTCCTGTGTTGCTTGCCATCTGTCCTGCAATGCCCCATGCATTTTTTTTTTATTCTATTGGGCCCATACTCAGAAGCAGCTGGCTTTTCTCTCCCAGGGTTTGATACCTGTTAGATTCCCTGTGGAAAAGGAATGGTGTGTGGGTTAAGCAGGAGTAAGAAGGCTGTATACCCTCTGACCTCAGGTAATAGTGACCTCTAATCTCTGGTAGTGATGACTTCTAACCCCTGGTGATAATACTAGCATGCCTTCAGTTTTATACGATGAGCAGTGCTAATACCAGGGTAACAAACAGTGGCAGCCGCAGACTGCCAGCTAATGTGCTTGTCAACCCCAGGACCCCATACAATGAATTACAGATACACACACATACTACATTATATATGGGTATCTGTATGTATAAGTGTGTGTGTGTATCTGCATGTATAAGTGTATGCTATGTAGTTTGTGTATCTGCATGTATAAGTGTGTGTGTGTGTATCTGCATGTATAAGTGTATGCTATGTAGTTTGTGTATCTGCATGTATAAGTGTATGCTATGTAGTTTGTGTATCTGCATGTATAAGTGTGTGTGTGTATCTGCATGTATAAGTGTATGCTATGTAGTTTGTGTATCTGCATGTATAAGTGTAAGCTATGTAGTGTGTGTGTGTATCTGCATGTATAAGTGTATGCTATGTAGTGTGTGTATCTGCATGTATAAGTGTGTGTGTGTGTATCTGCATGTATAAGTGTATGCTATGTAGTTTGTGTATCTGCATGTATAAGTGTATGCTATGTAGTGTGTGTATCTGCATGTATAAGTGTGTGTGTGTGTGTGTGTATCTGCATGTATAAGTGTGTGTGTGTGTATCTGCATGTAAAAGTGTATGCTATGTAGTTTGTGTATCTGCATGTATAAGTGTGTGTGTGTGTATCTGCATGTATAAGTGTATGCTATGTAGTTTGTGTATCTGCATGTATAAGTGTAAGCTATGTAGTGTGTGTGTGTATCTGCATGTATACGTGTACGCTATGTAGTGTGTATCTGCATGTATAAATGCATGCTATTTAGTGTGTGTGTGTGTGTGTGTATCTGCATGTATAAGTGTATGCTATGTAATGTGTGTGTGTGTGTATCTGCATGTATAAGTGTATGCTATGTAGTTTGTGTATCTGCATGTATAAGTGTGTGTGTGTGTATCTGCATGTATAAGTGTATGCTATGTAGTTTGTGTATCTGCATGTATAAGTGTAAGCTATGTAGTGTGTGTGTGTATCTGCATGTATACGTGTACGCTATGTAGTGTGTATCTGCATGTATAAATGCATGCTATTTAGTGTGTGTGTGTGTGTGTATCTGCATGTATAAGTGTAAGTTATGTTGTGTATCCCTCTTTTGAATTTTGAAATGTTGGAGGTATTAAGTCTGTAAATGTGTAAAGAATAAAAAATGCATCTGTTTTTCTAAATATAAATTATTGCTGTGGTGCACATATTTTTTTCTAATCTGGTGTGCATACTTTTTGTAAAAGTACATGCTGTAATCTTCTTATTTTGGGAAAGGCCTGCAAAATTACTAAACAATGTTATGTAAAGTATACTAACAATGTACTTTTTAAAGGGAGTGTTTAGCTTGACATGCCCCAGGGCTGCAATTCATAGGTATCTCATTTAAGCATATGTTTCTTCTTAAAATAGAAATTCCAAATCATGACCTCATAAACAAACTTGCATCTTTAACGTGGATTTACTGTAGGGTGACCAGATCTGAGTAAAAAAGGGACACTTATTTTAAATAATGGATGAAAATAAAAGCAGTCACTATTATTATCGGCTAGATTACGAGTTTTGCGTTATGAGTGAAAAAGCCTCATAACGCTGCTTTTTCACTACCGCTGCTATTACGAGTCTTGTCACAATAGCTGTACCGCACACTTTTTTGGCCATAACGCAACGTAACTACCGCACCTTTCAAAAAACATAATTTATGTAAGAACTTACCTGATAAATTCATTTCTTTCATATTGGCAAGAGTCCATGAGCTAGTGACGTATGGGATATACAATCCTACCAGGAGGGGCAAACTTTTCCAAACCTCAAAATGCCTATAAATACACGCCTCACCACACCCACAATTCAGTTTAACGAATAGCCAAGTAGTGGGGTGATAAGGAAATGAGTAAAAAGCATCAACAAAGGAATTCGGAATAATTGTGCTTTATACAAAAAATCATAACCAGCATAAAAGGGTGGGCCTCATGGACTCTTGCCAATATGAAAGAAATGAATTTATCAGGTAAGTTCTTACATAAATTATGTTTTCTTTCATGTAATTGGCAAGAGTCCATAAGCTAGTGACGTATGGGATATAAAATACCCAAGAAGAGTCAGTAGAGAGGGAGGGATAAAAATAAACAACAGCGAAATGCTGAAAAAATAATCCACAACCCAAATATAAGTTATTCTTATGAAAAAAAGAAAAACTTAAAATAGCAGCAAAAGAATCAAACTGAAACGGCCTGAAGAACATTTCTACCAAAAACTGCTTCAGAAGAAGCAAATACATCTAAATAGTAGAATTTAGTAAATGTATGCAAAGAGGACCAAGTCGCTGCTTTGCAAATCTGATCAACTGAGGCTTCATTCTAAAAAGCCCACGAAGTGGAGACTGATCTAGTAGAATGAGCTGTAATTCTCTGAGGCGGGGCTTGACCCGACTCCAAATAAGCTTGATGAATCAGAAGCTTTAACCAAGAGGCCAAGGAAATAGCAGAGGCCTTCTGACCTTTCCTAGGACCAGAAAATATAACAAATAGACTAGAAGTCTTCCTGAAATCTTTAGTAGCTTCAACATAATATTTCAAAGCTCTTTCCACATACAAAGAATGTAAGGATCTTTCCAAAGGATTCTTAGGATTAGGACACAAGGAAGGGACAACAATTTCTCTACTAATGTTGTTAGAATTCACAACCTTAGGTAAAAATTCAAATGAAGTCCACAAAACCACCTTATTCTGATGAAAAATCAGAAAAGGAGATTCACAAGAAAGAGCAGATAGCTCAGAAACTCTTCTAGCAGAAGAGATGGCTTAAAGGAACAACACTTTCCAAGAAAGTAGTTTAATGTCCAAAGAGTGCATAGGCTCAAACGGAGGAGCCTGTAACGCCTTCAAAACCAAATTAAGACTCCAAGTAGGAGAAATTGATTTAATGACGGGCTTAATACAAACTAAAGTCTGTACAAAACAGTGAATTTCAGGAAGTTTAGCAATCTTTCTGTGAAATAAAACTAAAAGAGCAGAGATTTGTCCCTTCAAGGAACTTGCAGACAAACCCCTATCCAAACCATCCTGGAGAAACTGTAAAATTCTAGGAATTCTAAAAGAATGCCAAGAGAATTTATGAGAAGAACACCATGAAATGTAAATCTTTCAAACTCGATAATAAATCTTTCTAGAGACAGATTTACGAGCTTGTAACATAGAAACCTCTATGACTTAATACTAAGCGTTCAATTTCCATACCTTCAAATTTAATGATTTGAGATCCTGATGGAAAAACGGACCTTGAGACAGTAGGTCCGGCCTTAACGGAAGTGGCCAAGGTTGGCAACTGGACATCCGAACAAGATCCACATACCAAAACCTGTGGGGCCATGCTGGAGCCACCAGCAACACAAACGATTGTTCCATGATGATCTTGGAGATCACTCTCGGAAGAAGAATTAGAGGCGGGAAGATATAAGCAGGTTGATAACACCAAGGAAGTGTCAACGCATCCACGGCTTCCGCCTGAGAATCCCTGGACCTGGACAGGTATCTGTGAAGTTTCTTGTTTAGATGAGAAGCCATCAGATCTATTTCTGGAAGACTCCACATCTGAACAATCTGAGAAAACACATCCGGATGGAGAGACCACTCCCCTGGATGTAAAGTCTGATGGCTGAGATAATCCGCCTCCCAATTGTCTACACCTGGGATATGAACCGCAGAAATAAGACAAGAGCTGGATTCCGCCCAAACAAGTATCCAAAATACTTCTTTCATAGCTAGGGGACTGTGAGTCCCACCCTGATGATTGACATATGCCACCGTTGTGATATTGTCTGTCTGAAAACAAATGAACGGTTCTCTCTTCAACAGAGGCCAAAACTGAAGAGCTCTGAGAATTGCACGGAGTTCTAAAATATTGATTGGTAATCTTGCCTCTTGAGATTTCCAAACTCCTTGTGCTGTCAGAGATCCCCAGACAGCTCCCCAACCTGAAAGACTTGCATCTGTTGTGATCACAGTCCAGGTTGGCCGAACAAAAGAGGCCCCTTGAACTAAACGCCGGGGATTTAACCACCACGTCAGAGAGTGTCGAACATTGGGATTTAAGGATATTAATTGTGATATCTTTGAATAATCCTGGCACCATTGATTCAGCATGCAAAGCTGGAGATGTCTCATGTGAAAATGAGCAAAAGGAATAGCGTCCGATGCTGCAGTCATGAGGCCTAAAACTTCCATGCACATAGCCACTGAAGGGAATGACTGAGACTGAAGGTGCCGACATGCTGCAACCAATTTCAAACGTCTCTTGTCTGTTAGAGACATGGACACTGAATCTATCTGGAAACCTAAAAAGGTGACCCTTGTCTGAGTAATCAAAAAACTTTTTGGTAAATTGATCCTCCAACCATGTTCTCGAAGAAACAACACAAGTTGTTGAAAAGATTCTTGGAGCTGTTGCTAAGCCAAATGGAAGAGCAACAAATTGGTTTTGCTTGTCTAGAAAAGAGAATCTCAGGCACTGATAATGTTCTGGATGAATCGGAATATGAAGGTAAGCATCCTGCAAGTCTATTATAGACATATAATGTCCTTGCTGAACAAAACGCAGAATAGTCCTTATAGTCACCATCTTGAAAGTTGGTACTCTTACATAACGATTCAAAATTTTCAGATCCAGAACTGGTCTGAATGAATTTTCTTTCTTCGGGACAATGAATAGATTTAAATAAAACCCCAGGCCTTGTTCCTGAAAGGGAACCGGCATGATAACCCCTGAAACCTCCAGATCTGAAACACACTTCAGGAAAGCCTGAGCTTTTACTGGATTCACTGGGATGCGTGAGAGAAAAAATCTTCTCACAGGAGGTCTTACTCTGAATCCTATTCGGTACCCCTGAGAGACAATGCTCTAAATCCATTGATTTTGGACAGAATTTGCCCAAACATCCTTGAAAAACCTTAATCTGCCCCCTACCAGCTGAACTGGAATGAGGGCCGCACCTTCATGCGGACTTAGGGGCTGACTTTGGTTTCTTAAAAGGCTTGGATTTATTCCAATTTGAGAAAGGCTTCTAATTGGAAACAGATTCCTTGGGGGAAGGATTAGGTTTTTGTTCCTTATTTTGACGAAAGGAACGAAAACAATTAGAAGCCTTAGATTTACCCTTAGGTTTTTTATCCTGAGACAAAAAAACTCCTTTTCCCCCAGTAACAGTTGAAATAATAGAATCCAACTGAGAACCAAATAAATTATTACCTTGGAAAGAAAGAGATAGCAATCTAGACTTAGATGTCATATCAGCATTCCAAGATTTAAGCCACAAAGCTCTTCTAGCTAAAATAGCTAAAGACATGGATCTAACATCAATTTTGATAATATCAAAAATGGCATCACAAATAAAATGATTAGCATGTTGTAGTAAGCAAACAATGCTAGATATGTCAGAATCTAATTCTTGTTGCGCTAAATGCTCCAACCAAAAAGTTGAAGCAGCTTCAACATCAGCCAAAGTAATTGCAGGCCTAAGAAGATGACCTGAATATAAATAGGCTTTCCTTAGATAAGATTCAAGCTTCCTATCTAAAGGATCTTTAAAGGAAGTACTATCTTCCATAGGAATAGTGGTTCATTTAGCAAGAGTAGAAATAGCCCCATCAACTTTGGGGATCTTTTACCAAAACTCTATTGAAATTGCTGGTAAAGGATACAATTTTGTAAACCTTGCAGAAGGATTAAAAGGAGTACCTGGCTTATTCCATTCCTTAGAAATCATGTCAGAAATAGCATCAGGAATAGGAAAAAACCTCTGGAGTAACCACAGTAGGCTTAAAAACAGCATTTAAACGTTTACTGGTTTTAATATCAAGATGACTAGCTTCCTCAATATCCAAAGTAATTAACACTTCTTTTAACAAAGAACACATATACTCTATTTTAAATAAATAAGTAGATTTGTCAGTGTCAATGTCTGAGGAAGGATTTTCTGAATCAGATAGATCCTCATCAGAGGTGGATAATTCATTATGCTGTCGGTCATTTGAAATTTCATCAACTTTATGAGAAGTTTTAAAAGACCTCTTACGCTTATTAGAAGGTGGAAATGCAGAGAAAGCCTTCTAAATAGAATTAATAACAAATTCTTTAAAATTCATAGGTATATCATGTACATTAGAAGTTGAAGAAACTGCAACCGGCAATGTACTATTACAGATGGACACTCCATCTGCATGTAAAAGTTTATCATGACAACTAATACAAATGACATTAGGAGATATAATCTCCACAATTTTACAACAAATGCACTTAGCTTTGGTAGAACCGATGTCAGGCAGCAAAGTTCCAGCAGATACTTCTGAAGCAGGATCAGATTGAGAAATCTTGCAAAATGTAAAAGAAAAAACAACATATAAAGCAAAATTATCAATTTCCTTATATGACAGTTTCAGGAATGGGAAAAAATGCAAATAGCATAACCCTCTGACATAGAAAAAGGCAAGAGGCAAAAGCAATTGGGCAATAAATAATGAAAAAAGTTTGGCGCCAAGTATGACGCACAACGTAACTGAAATTGTTTTTGGCGCCAACCATGTCCAGAAATGACACACTCGCCTCACTAATGACGCAACCCTGTGTGAACCCCTGCGTCAAGTACGACGCCGGAAATGACGAACTTGCGTCAACAGACGTGTCTTTCACGCCAAAAAATTCTCGCGCCAAGAATGACGCAATAAAGTGTAGCATTTAGCGCACCCGTGAGCCTAAGATAGCCCGCAATTTGAAACAAGTAGTCAATTGAAAAAAAGACTAAACCCCAGGTAAGAAAAATATTTCTCAATATTAACTTTCCCAAATATGAAACTGACAATCTGCAAAAGGAAATACATGAACCTGACTCATGGCAAATATAAGTACAATACATATATTTAGAACTTTATATAAATGCATAAAGTGCCAAACCATAGCTGAGGTGTCTTTAAGAAATAAAAACATACTTACCAAAAGACACCCATCCACATATAGTAGATAGCCAAAGCAGTACTGATCAGTAGAGGTAATGGTATATGAGAGTATATCGTCGATCTGAAAAGGGAGGTATGAGATGAATCTCTACGACCGATAACAGAGAACCTATGAAAAAGACCCTCGTTAGGAAAATCATTGCATTCAATAGATAATACTCTCTACGTCCCTCTGACATTCGCTGTACTCTGAGAGGAATCGGGCTTCAAAATGCTGAGAAGCGCATGTCAACGTAGAAATCTTAGCTCAAACTTACTTCACCACCTCCATAGGAGGCAACGTTTGTAAAACTGAATTGTGGGTGTGGTGAGGGGTGTATTTATAGGCATTTTGAGGTTTGGGAAACTTTGCCCCTCCTGGTAGGATTATATATCCCATACATGAAAGAAAATCCTTTTTCAATGGCACTTCCATAGTGCAGGTATTACGAGTTTTGCCTGGGAGGCCAAAGAGTGAGCGGTACAGCCTAAAATGACAAGATTCGTACCGCCATCTAAAATCAGTAGTTATGGGTTTTGCGCTACAAAGCTGTAGCATAAAACTCATAACTAAAGTGTTACAAAGTACACTAACACCCATAAACTACCTATTAACCCCTAAACCGAGGCCCTCCCACATCGCAAACACTATAATAAAATATTAACCCCTAATCTGCCACTCCGGACATCGCCGCCACTATAATAAACATATTAACCCCTAAACCGCCGCCCTCCCGCATCGCAAACACTGGTTAAATATTATGAACCCCTAATCTGCCACCCCAACGTCACCGCCACCACTATACTAAAGTTATTAACCCCTAAACCTAACCCTAACACCCCTAACTTTAATATAATTAAAATACATCTAAATAAAAATTACTATCATTAAAGGAACACTGAACCCAATTTTTTCTTTCGCTCAACGCTGCCATATTGCCTGCTAACGCCGGGTTTTTGCAAACCTGTAATAGCAGCGCTATTAAAGGTGAGCGGTGGAAATAACTTGCAAAGTGTTATTAATAGAGTTTCACATGCAGATAACAATATATACCAGCTATACTCAACTGTAAGTCCTACCAGTCTTAACTAGTGATTCTCCAAGTTGGTTAGGCAGAAGACTCCCACTATGTGTGGCCCTTTTTATTTTATATTTTCAAAGGTGTTTCTTCTACTTCTCTTACACCCTAACATATTTGGTTTTATAAATATAATATTCACAACAGATATCACTTCACAATAAAGTACTTTAGTAGTCATTAACCATAAATTCACATTTATCTCTCTGCTGTTTGACTATTTCTTTATCTGCTGTTCAGCCCTGTCTCTAGTTTTAGACTCTCTCTGGGATGTCTGTTCACCCCATTGTACTGGCCCCTCACTTGAGATATTTTTTTTCCTTTTAATTGATAACCAGTACAGCCACAGGACATACCACTACTCATAGACTATTACAGCACTCTCCCTCGCACATCTATGAGCCTAGGAAGGTTCTAGCTCATCTGCAAATTGTAATCCTGTAAATTTAGCTCATCTGTAAAACTGAAATTCCGTGAATAGTAGTTTATCTGCCAGTGCCTTGTCGCAATCCTGTGAGTACTAGCTAATCTGCCAAATTGTAATCCTTTGAATACTAGGTCACCTGCCATGTTGTAATCCTGTGAGTTCCAGCTCTTCTGTCAAGTTGCAATCCTGTGAATTCTAAGCTCTTCTGCTAGGTGGTAATCCTGTGAGCTGTCATCTCTACTGCTAGGTGGCAATCATGTGAGTTCTCAGTTCTTCTGCTAGGTGGTAATCCTGTGAGCTGTCATCTCTTCTGGTAGGTGGTAATCCTGTGAGTTCTCAGTTCTTCTGCTAGGTGGTAATCCTGTGAGTTCTCAGTTCTTCTGCTAGGTGGTAATCCTGTGTGCTGTCATCTCTTCTGCTAGGTAATAATCCTGTGAGTTCTCTGCTCTTCTGCTAGTTGGTAATCCTGTGAGTTCTCAGCTCTTCTGCTAGTTGGTAATCCTGTGAGTTCTCAGATCTTCTGCTAATTGGTAATCCTGTGAGTTCTCGGCTCTTCTGCTAGGTGTTAATCCTGTGAGTTCTCAGATCTTCTATTAGGTGATAATCCTGTGAGTTCTCAGCTCTTCTACTATGGGATAATACTGTGAGTTTGCAGCTTTTCTGCTAGTTGGTAATCCTGTAAGTGTAATGCTCGTGGGATACTCCAGTAGTCTTCTTATTCCGGCGTCGAGCCAGAATGATAGGGAATATCCCAGAGCAGAGAAAGTTCGCAAGATGAGAAAAGTAGCACTCTCCACAGGCAGGATATTCTTCAGCGGCAACGGTAAAGCAGTCCAAAGGTAAACCACTAGAATGGTCAGACAGGCAGGGTTTGGCAACGGTAAAGCATTCCAAGGGTATACCACTAGAATGGTCAAGCAGGCAGGGTTTGGCAACAGTAAAGCAGTCCAAGGGTAAACTACTAGAATGGTCAGGCAGGCAGGGTTTGGCAACAGAGAGGCAATCCAGAACAATAGGGGTTAATTAAGCAGAGTAGTCAGACAAGCAGAGTTCAGTAGCAGTATATCAATCCAGAAAATTAGGGGTTCAACAGGCAGAGTAGTCAGACAGGCAGGGTTCATCAATGATAAGGCAAATAGCTGTAATGATCTATCACACCCAGGAGCACACAAAGTAACACAAATACTTGGGCAGTGATAGGTCATTACTGTGGAACTTACATAGGCGCAGGATTCGCAGCACAGGAATCAGGACCGGCATGGACAGAGGAGCGTGCGGTGATGAAGTCAGCGGCGCACGCATCCCGACCTGACACAGCCCCCGACAACAAGCACGGAAGGAGAAGCCGCACTCCTAGCCCCTCCGAGAACCAGAGTCAGCTTAAAAGGATGAGCAACATGGAATCTGGAGACCAAAGATGGAGCATGTACGTCACGGGCAGGAACCCAGGAACGATCAACCACAGAATAACCCTTCCAATGTACAAGATACTGCAGTTGTCTGCGCCTGTATCTGGAGTCCAGGATCTTAGTAACCTCATATTCAGGGTCGCCACGGACCAGAAGTGGAGGAGGAGGAGTTCTGAGTCGGGTATATCTATTCCTGATGTAAGGCTTAAGTAGAGAGATGTGGAAGATTGGGTGTATGCTTAAGGTTTTGGGCAAGGCCACTTGTGTAGGCAACAGGATATGGTCTCTTCAGGATTTTGTAAGGACCGATAAACCTAGACCCTAATTTGTGACAGGGTTGACGTAGACGAATATGTCGAGTAGAGACCCAAAGATGTTTACCTACCGAGAAGGCACGTACAGAGGCTCTATGAAGATCAGCAAACTTCTTGTATCTAGAGACAGCTGAACGTAGCTGAGAGCGTATGCATCGCCAATGAGTGGTGAGTTCAGTAACGTGACGGTCTGCAGCAGGAGCCCCAGTGGACTGAGCAGAAAGAGGGAAGACACGAGGTTGATACCCTGCTGTGGCTTGAAATGGAGAACATTGTAGAGAAGAGTGCCAATGAGTGTTTCTTGCCAGCTCGGCTAAGGGCAGCAAGTCAGACCAATTGGCATGGAGAGAATTGCCAAAGCTCTAAGGTAGGCCTCGAGATCCTGGTTTACTCTCTTAGTTAGTCCGTTGGTTTGAGGATGGTAGCCAGAAGACAAGGAAACAGTGGTTCCAATCAATTTGTAAAAGGCTCTCCAAAAGGTAGAGATGAATTGTGGACCTCTGTCGAAAACAATATTTACAGGAATGCCATGAAGTCGTACCACATGCAAGAGAAAGAGAGATGATAATTCCTGGTCCGATGGCAGTTTCATTAAGGGCACAAAATGAGCCACTCTGGAGAACCAATCCACCACAACCCAAATAACTGTATGGTGGTCAGAAGGTGGGAGGTCCACAATGAAGTCCATAGTTATGTGTGTCCATGGTTGTTTGGGAATGGACAATGGTTGGAGCAAGCCAGGAGGCAAGGATCGGGGAGTTTGTTGGCAGCACAAGTTGTGCAGGCTTTCACATAATCCTGAGCATCAGACTTCACCACCATACATGTTGGGGAAGATGCTTAAAAGTCCTAGTCAAACCAGGATGCCCTGAGAGTTTACTATTATGAGCCCATGATAGTACGGGGGTGCATAGGTTCAGAGGCACAAAGAGGATATCGGAGGCCACGGGGGCTCCAGGAGGTTTACTGTACTGGGCACGTTGCAGTCTTTGCAGAAGGGTGGTATTTAGTTGAGCAACCACACAGGAGGGAGGTATGATGTGTTCAATAGAAGCTTCAGAGGAATCACTTGAGTGAGGGAACTGACGAGAAAGGGCGTCCGCCTTCTTGTTCTCGGTCCCAGGAAGATAAGAGACCACAAAGTTAAAACGGGAAAAGAACAAGGACCACCTGGCCTGTCGAGGTTTGAGTCGATGAACAGTCTCTAGGTAAGTTAGATTCTTGTGGTCGGTGAGAATCTGAATGGGATTGGCAGTGCCCTCTAACCAATGACGCCATTCAGTCAAAGCTATCTTAATGGCTAAGAGTTCACGATTACCCACATCGTAATTCCTCTCTGCAGGAGTAAAGCGTTTTGAGAAAAAGGCTACAGGGTGTGACTTAGAAGTCAAAGGATCCCTTTGAGTTAGAACTGCTCCAGCCCCTATCTCGGAGGCATTAACCTCTAAAGTGAACTGTAGGTCAGGATCAGGATGGCGGAGCACAGGAGCAGAACAGAAGGACTTTTTCAGACAAGAGAAGGCATTTATGGCTTCAGGAGGCCAATGTTTACAGTCTTTGTTCTGTTTTGTCAATTCAGTGAGTGGAGCAACTGTTTGAGAAAAGTTCTTTATAAACTTGCGATAATAATTGGAGAACCCCAAGAACCTCTGTAATTCTATTAATGAAGTTGGTTGAGGCCATTCTAGAACTGTGGTGAGTTTAGCAGGATCCATGACAAAACCCTCCTTGGAGATGACATAACCAAGGAATTGGATCTGAACTTGATCAAACTCACATTTTTCTAGCTTGGCTACCAAATAATTGTCTCTGAGACATAGAAGTACCTGTCTCATGTGTTTATGATGTTCCTCCAAAGTGGAAAAGAAAACAAGGATGTCATCCAGATAGACAATGACAGTGTGGTTAAGGAGGTCACCGGAGACATCGTTGACAAATGCCTGGAAGACTGCAGGGGCATTACAAAGCCCAAGGGCATTACAAGGTATTCGTAATGCCCAGATCTTGTGTTGAAGGTGGTCTTCCATTCGTGGCCTGGGAAGATACAAATCAGATTGTATGCCCCACATAAGTCCAGCTTGGTGAAGAAGTGAGCATCCTGGAGTGAGTCATACAGTTTGGTGATCAAAGGAATGGGATCGCGATTCTTGATAGTTAATGTTGTTCAAGGCCCTGTAGTCGATGCAGGGTCTGAGCCCACCATCCTTCTTACTGACGAAGAAGAAACCTGCCCCAGCAGAAGAGGAGGAAGAGCGAATGAAACCTTTAGCTAGGTTCTCTTGGATGTACTCCTCCATGGATTTGGTTTTAGCTTTGGAGAGTGGATAGGTCCTCCCTTTAGAAAGTGGGGCTCTGGGAAAGAGGTCGGTGGGGTGGCAGCACGTTGGCTGCTTTTTTCTCAAACACATCTGCGAAATCCGCATATACTGAGGGAAGGTTTGGAGGAGTCTGTATACTGGCTATGGGGATGCAGAGCAGAGGAGTGACTTTAGCATGGCAGGAGTGGAAACAGGAGGTACCCCAGGAGGCCAGTTGTCCTTCAGCCCAGTCGAAATGTGGATTGTGTATCCGAAGCATAATCTCCTTCTTCTCTGTCTTTCAGACTTTGAGGGTTTGAAGGAGGAAAGATCCATGGGTTCCTCTACTGGGGTGGCTGGAGAAGTTGAAGGGGTAGAGGATACTGCAGAAACCAGACAAATAGAAGGAAGGGAGGGAAGGAAGGACTCTCCGAGTTCTGTCTCTCTCGGCTTGTCTCTCCTGGAAGCGAGAGTCTAGACTTATGCAAAGTGTTATAAAGTCATCCAAAGAAGAGGGAATATCATGATAAGTGAGTTCATCTTTGATGCGTTCATGCAGACCCCTCCTAAAGGCTGCCTTGAGGGCACTGCCATCCCAACTGGTCTCTTGTGCCAAGGTGCAAAACTTGATAGCAAATTGTGCCACAGTTCTTTTGCTCTGGCAGAGATCTTGGAGAGAAAATTCTGCATAAGAAGTACGGCCAGAAGTCGCAAACACAGAAGAAAGTGCAGAAATTAAGGCATCAGCATTGTTCAGGAGTTGAGCATTCTGTTCCAAAAGGGGAGAGACCCAGGCTAGGGCCTTGTCTTTTAGTAAAGAAATTATAAAGTTGACCCTTGACTGGTGAAACTGAAAGGTGGGAGGATCATTGCGGAAGTGCAGCCTGCATTGGTTAAGAAAACCCCTGCAATCAGTAGTACCTTCATACTTGTCAGGCAATGGTATCCAGGGTATACTTCCAGAAGCAGAGGAAGAAGCCGCAGTACCAGGAGCAGAGACTAGCGGTACAACAACAGGGGTGGTATTCCTCGCTGTAACTAGTAGAGTTAAGCGGTTATAGCCTCTAGCTTGGAATCCATATTCTGCAACTGTGTGGTATGGGTTCCCAACATCTGTCCCTCAAGATAAACTGCTCGTGCCACCTCATCTGGCTCCATGACCCAAGTATAATGTAATGCTCATGGGATACTCCACTATCAGACCGAACTCGGCAAGTAGTCTTCTTATCCCAGCGTCGAGGGAATATCACAGAGCAGAGTAAGTTCTCAAGATGAGAAAAGTAGCACTCACCACAGGCAGGATAGTCTTCAGTGGCAACAGTAAAGCAGTCCAAAGGTAAACCACTAGAATTGTCAGGCAGGCAGGGTTTGCCAACAGAGGGGAAATCCAGAACAATAGGGGTTAATCAAGCAGAGTAGTCAGACAAGTAGAGTTCAGTATCAGTATATCAATCCAACAAATTAGGAGTTAATCAGGCAGAATGGTCTGACAAGCAGAGTTCAGTAGCAGTATATCAATCCAGCAAATTAGGGGTTCAACAGGCAGAGTAGTCAGACAGGCAGCGTTCATCAACAATAAGGCAAATAGTAACGATCTATCACACCCAGGAGCACACAAAGTAACACCTATACTTAGGCAGTGATAGATTGTTACTGTGGAACTTACATAGGCGCAGTAGTCAGACAGGCAGCGTTCATCAACAATAAGGCAAATAGTAACGATCTATCACACCCAGGAGCACACAAAGTAACACCTATACTTAGGCAGTGATAGATTGTTACTGTGGAACTTACATAGGCGCAGGATCGCGTCACAAGAATCCGGACTGGCATGGACAGAGTAGCGTGCGGCGATGACGTCAGCGCCTAGATGACGTATGAGCTCTCAGCTCTTTTGCTAGGTGGTAATCCTGTGAGTTCTCAGTTTCTCTGCTAGGTGGTAACCCTGTGAGTTCTCAGCTCTTCTGCTAGATGGTAATCCTGTGAGTTCTCATTTCTTCTGCTAGGTAGTAATCCTGTGAGTTCTCAGCTCTTCTGCTAGGTGGTAATCCTGTGAGTTCTCATTTCCTCTGTTAGGTGGTAATCATGTGAGTTCTCAGCTCTTCTGCTAGGTGGTAATCCTGTGAGCTCTCAGCTCTTCTGCTAGGTGGTAATACTGTGCGTTCTTAGCTCTTCTGCTAAGTGGTAATCCTGTGAGCTCTCAGTTATCCTGCTAGGTGGTAATCCAGTGAGTTCTAAGATCTTCTGCTAGGTGATAATCCTGTGAGTTCTCAGCTCTTCTACTAGGTGGTAATCCTGTGAGTTTGCAGCTCTTCAGCTAGGTGGTAATTCTGTGAGTTCTCAGATCTTCTGCTAGGTGGTAATCCTGTGAGTTCTCAGCTCTTCTGCTAGGTGTTAATCCTGTGAGTTACCAGTTCTTCTGCTAGGTGGTAATCCTGTGAGTTATGAGTTCTTCTGCTAGGCGGTAATCTTGTAAATTCTCAGATCTTCTACTCGGTGGTAATCCTGTGCGTTCTCAGCTCTTCTATCAAATTGCAATCCTTCGAGTTCTCATCTCTTCTGCTAGGTGGTAATTCTGTGAGTTCTCAGATCTTCTGCTAGGTGGTAATCCTGTGAGTTCTCAGCTCTTCTGCTAGGTCTTAATCCTGTGAGTTCTCAGCTCTTCTGCTATGTAGTAATCCTGTGAGTTCTCAGCTCTTCTGCTAGGTAATAATCCTGTGAGTTCTCAGCTCTTTTGCTAGGTGATAATCATGTGAGTTCTCAGTTTTTCTGGTAGGTGGTAATCCTGCGAGTTCTCATTTCTTCTGTCAGGTGCTAATCCTGTGAGTTATCAGCTCTTCTGCTAGGTGGTAATCCTCTGAGTTCCAGTTGCTCTGCTAGGTGGTATTCCTGTGAGTTCTCAGTTCTTCTGCTAGGTGGTAATCCTGTGAATTCTCAGCTCCTTTGCTAGGTGGTAATCTTGTGAGTTCTCAATATTTCTGCTAGGTGGTAACCTTGTGAGTTCTCAGCTCTTCTGCTAGGTAGTAATTCTGTGAGTTTTAATTTCTTCTGCTAGGTGGTAATCCTGTGAGTTCTCAGATCTTCTGCTAGTTGGTAATCCTGTGAGTTCTCATTTTCTTGGCTAGGGGGTAATCGTGTGAGTTCTCAGCTCTTCTGCTAGGTAGTAATCCTTTGAGCGTTCAGCTCTTCTGCTAAATGGTAATCCTGTGAATTCTCAGCTCTTCTGCTAGGTGGTAATCCTGTGAGTTCTCAGCTCTTCTGTCAAGTTGCAATCCTTCGAGTTCTCAGTTCTTTTGCTAGGTGGTAATTCTGTGAATTCTCAGATCTTCTGATAGGTGGTAATCCTGTGAGCTCTCAGTTATCCTGTTAGGTGGTAATCATGTGAGTTCTCAGCTTTTCTGCTAGGTGGTAATCATGTGTGTTCTCAGCTCTTCTGCTAGGTGGTAATTCTGTGAGTTCTCAGATCTTCTGATAGGTGGTAACCCTATGAGTTCTCAGTTCTTCTGCTAGGTGGTAACCCTGTGAGTTTTAAGTTTTTCTACTAGGTGGTAATCCTGTGAGTTCTCAGCTCTTCTGCTAGTAGTTAATCCTTTGAGTTGTCAGCTTTTATGCTAGGTGGTAATCCTGTGAGTTCTCAGTTTGTTTGCTAGGTGGTAATCCTGTGAGTTCTCAGCTCTTCTGCTAATTGGTAAGCCTGTGAGCTCTCAGCTCTTCTGCTCTGTGGTGACCCTGTGAGTTCTCAGTTTTTCTGCTAGGTGGTAATCCTGTGTGTTCTCAGCTCTTATGCTAGGTGGTAATCCTTTGAGTTCTCAGCTCTTTTTCTAGGTGGTAACCCTGTGAGTTCTCAGCTCTTTTGCTAGGGGGTTATCCTGTGCGTTCTCAGATCTTCTGCAAGGTGGTAACCCTGTGAGTTCTCAGTTCTTCTGCTAGGTGGTATCCTTTTGAGTTCTCAGCTCTTCTGCTAGGTTGTAATCCTATGAATTCTCAGTTCTTCTGCTTGATGGTAATCCTGTGAGTTCTCAGCTCTTCTGCTAGGTGGTAATCCTGTGAATTCTTAGTTCTTCTAATAGGTGGTAACCCTGTGAGTTCTCAGTTCTTCTTCAAGGTGGTACCCTGTGAGTTTTCAGTTCTTTTGCTAGGTGGTAACACTGTGAGTTCACAGCTCTTCTGCAAGGTGGTAATCCAGTGAGTTCTCAGTTCTTCTGCTAGGTGGTAATCCTGTGAGTTTGCAACTCTTCTGCTAGGTGGTAATCCTGTGAGTTCTCAGATCTTCTGCTAGATGGTAACCTTGTGAGTTCCTGCCCTTCTGTCAAATTGTAATCCTGTGAGTTTTCAGCTCTTCTGCTAGGTGGTAATCCTGTGAGTTCTCAGCTCTTATGTTAGGTGGTAATCTTGTGAGTTCTCAGCTCTTCTGCTAGGTGGTAATCCTGTGCATTCTCATTTCTTCTGCTAGGTGGTAATCCTGTGAGTTATCAGTTCTTCTGCTAGGTGGTAATCCTGTGAGTTCTCATTTCTTCAGCTAAGTGGTAATCCTGTGAGTTATCAGTTCTTCTGCTAGGCGGTAATCCTGTGAGTTCCAGTTCTTCTGCTAGGAGGTAATCCTGTGAGTTCTCAGGTCTTCTGCTAGGTGGTAATTCTGTGAGTTCTCAGATCTTCTGCTAGGTGGTACTCCTGTGAGTTCTTATTTCTTCTGCTAGGTGGTAACTCTGTGAGTTCTCAGCTCTTCTGCTAGGTGGTAATCCTGTGAGTTCTCAGCTCTTATGTTAGGTGGTAATCTTGTGAGTTTTCTGCTCTTCTGCTAGGTGGTAATCATGTGAGTTCTTATTTCTTCTGCTAGGTGGTAACTCTGTGAGTTCTCAGCTCTTCTGCTAGGTGGTAATCCTGTGAGTTCTCATTTCTTCAGCTAAGTGGTAATCCTGTGAGTTATCAGTTCTTCTGCTAGGCGGTAATCCTGTGAGTTCCAGTTCTTCTGCTAGGAGGTAATCCTGTGAGTTCTCAGGTCTTCTGCTAGGTGGTAATTCTGTGAGTTCTCAGATCTTCTGCTAGGTGGTACTCCTGTGAGTTCTCAAATCTTTTGTTAGGTGGTAATCTTTTGAGTTCTCAGCTCTCTTCTGCTAGGTGGTAATCTTCTGAGTTCTTAGCTCTTCTGCTAGGTGGTAATCCTGTGAGTTTTCAGCTATTCTGCTAGGTGTTAATTATGTGAGTTCTCATTTCTTCTGCTAGGTTTTAATCCTGTGAGTTCTCAACTCTTTTGCTAGGTGTGAATCATGTGAGTTCTAAGATCTTCTGCTAGGTGGTAATCATATGAGTTCTCATTTCTTCTGCTAGATGTTAATCTTGTGATATCTCAGCTCTTCTGCTAGGTGTTAATCCTGTGAGCTGTCAGCTTTTCTGCTAGGTGGTAATCCTGTGAGTTCTCAGATCTTCTGCTAGGTGGTAACCCTGTGAGTTCTCAGATCTTCTGCTAGATGGTAACCCTGTGAGTTCTCAGATCTTCTGCTAGATGGTAACCCTGTGAGTTCCTGCCCTTCTGTCAAATTGTAATCCTGTGAGTTTTCAGCTCTTCTGCTAGGTGGTAATCCTGTGAGTTCTCAGCTCTTATGTTAGGTGGTAATCTTGTGAGTTCTCAGCTCTTCTGCTAGGTGGTAATCCTGTGCGTTCTCATTTCTTCTGCTTGGTGGTAATCTTCTGAGTTCTTAGATCTTCTGCTAGGTGGTAATCCTGTGAGTTTTCAGCTATTCTGCTAGGTGTTAATTCTGTGAGTTCTCATTTCTTCTGCTAGGTTTTAATCCTGTGAGTTCTGAACTCTTTTGCTAGGTGTGAATCATGTGAGTTCTAAGATCTTCTGCTAGGTGGTAATCATATGAGTTCTCATTTCCTCTGCTAGATTTTAATCTTGTGAGATCTCAGCTCTTCTGCTAGGTGGTAATCCTGTGAGCTGTCAGCTTTTCTGCTAGGTGGTAATCCTGTGATTTCTCAGATCTTCTGCTAGGTGGTAACCCTGTGAGTTCTCAGATCTTCTGCTAGGTGGTAACCCTGTGAGTTCTCAGCTCTTCTGCTAGGTGGTGATCCTGTTAGTTAGCAGTTCATCTGCTAGGTGGTAATCCTGTGAGTTCTCAGTTCATCTGCTAGGTGGTAATCCTGTGATTTCTCAGTTCATCTGCTAGGTGGTAATCCTGTGAGTTCTCAGTTAATTTGCTAGGTGGTAATCCTTTGATTTCTCAGTTCTTCTGCTAGGTGGTAATCCTATGAGTTCTCAGTTCTTCTTCTAGGTGGTCTGAGCTCTTCTTGCTATGTGATAATCTTGTGAGTTCTCATTTCTTCTGCTAGGTGGTAATCCTGCGAGTTCTCAGTTCTTCTGCTAGGTGGTAATTCTGTGAGTTCTCAGCTCTTCTGCTAGGTGGTAATCCTGTGAGTTCTCAGCTCTTTTGCTATGTGGTAATCCTGTGAGTTCGCAGTTTTTCTGCTAAGTGGTAATCCTGTGAGTTCTCAGCTCTTCTGCTAGGTGGTAATCCTGTGAGTTCTCAGCTCTTCTGCTAGGTGGTAATCTTGTGAGTTCTCAGATCTTCTGCTAGGTGGTAATCCTGTGTCTTCTTAGCTGTTGTGCTAGGTGGTAATACTGTGAGTTCTCAGCTATTCTGTTAGGTGTTAATACTGTGAGTTCTCAGCTCTTCTGCTTGGTGGTAATCCTGTGAGTTCTCAGTTCATCTGCTAGGTGGT
Source organism: Bombina bombina (assembly GCF_027579735.1). Taxonomy (NCBI): domain Eukaryota; kingdom Metazoa; phylum Chordata; class Amphibia; order Anura; family Bombinatoridae; genus Bombina; species Bombina bombina. Next base: position 1,331,521,082 of record NC_069500.1, on the reverse strand, counting down.
AATCCTGTGTCTTCTTAGCTGTTGTGTTAGGTGGTAATACTGTGAGTTCTCAGCTATTCTGTTAGGTGTTAATACTGTGAGTTCTCAGCTCTTCTGCTTGGTGGTAATCCTGTGAGTTTTCAGCTCTTCTGATAGGTGGTAATCTTGTAAATTCTCTGTTCTTCTGCTAGGTGGTAATCCTGTAATTTATCAGCTCTTCTGCTAGGTGTTAATCCTGTGAGTTCTTATGTCTTCTGCTAGGTAGTAATCCTGTGAGTTCTCAGCTCTTCTTCTAGGTGTTAATCCTTTGAGTTTTCAGATCTTCTGCTAGGTGGTAATCCTGTTAGTTTTCATTTCCTCTGCTAGGTGGTAATCGTGTGAGTTGTCAGCTGTTCTGCTAGGTTGTAATCCTGTGAGTTTTCAGCTCTTCTGCTAGGTGGTAATCCTGTGAGTTCTCAACTCTTCTGCCAGGTGGTAACCTTGTGAGTTCCATCTCTTCTATCAAATTGTAATCCTGTGAGTTCTCAGCTCTTCTGCTAGGTGGTAATCCTGTGAGTTCTCAGCTCTTCTACAAATTGTAATCCTGTGAGTTCTCAGCTCTTCTACAAATTGTAATCCTGTGAGTTCTCAGCTCTTCTGCTAGGTGGTAAGCCTGTGAGTTCTCAATTTATCTGCTAGGTGGTAATCCTGTGAGTTCTCAGTTCACCTGCTAGGTGGTAATCCTTTGCATTCTCAGTTCTTCTGCTAGGTGGTAATCCTTTAAATTGTAGCTAATCTGCCAAATTGTAGTTCTGTGATTACTAACTCTTCTGCCAAGTTGGAATCCTATCAATGTTAGGTCTTCTTTCAAATTCCTTCCTTTCTGCACGCTTCTTTGCCATGTCAGGCATGTTAACTTTTTTGAATGTCAGGTATTCTGCAATGTTGTGGTTTCATCCTCTCTGGCAACTTACACTCCGTGAATGCAAGCTTTTCTGTCAAGCAGTGATCTGTGACTTCCAGCTCTTCTGCCAAGTCACAATCCTATAATTGTAAGATTATCTGCCCAGCTTACTTTTGCTGCTTCCAGTGGGGTGGGAATGAGTACATGCCACATCACCCCACGCACTGTACCACCAATAATGAGGTGTTACTGGGGGCCCAAAAAATAAATCAGGGGGCATTTCCCTGGCGGCAAATATTTCTATGTTTTCTATGGCACGTTCATATTGCTTACTTACTGCACAAATAGTAAATTATGACTACGCATTTATGCTTAAAAAATTAAATAACAAATGCATAATAATAAGACATTAGAATAGCTCTAACTTTTTTTTGCAAATGACAGATCTCATCTTAGATATCTAATCCTTTTTTCACAAAGTAATAATTTCATAACAACTAATTATGCATACTTTATATTATTTTTACTTTCACTGAAATTATTATAAGAAAATTATAGTTACAATACACAAGTATATAATAATAATAGGTGTCAACACTAATAGATCTACCTATAGTCTCCCCAATCCCACAATAGGATAGAAAATGGTATTGGTAGCCACCAATCAGCAAGAGCTACCCAGGTACTGAACCAAAAATGGGCCGGCTCCTAAGCTTACATTCAAATAAAGATACCAAGAGAACAAAGAAAAAATGATAATAGAAGTAAATGAGAAAGTTGCTTAAAATAGCTTGCTCTATCTATCAAAGTTTTATTTTGACGACATCCAAATAATACAATTATCCCCACTACTGTAGGAGACACGAAATAAAAGGTCCCTCTCTCACCGTCTTTGAATTGGTAACAATAAATGCCCCATATAGGGCAACATAAAGGGTATGAGGCCAAATTATCAATAAGCTCTCTGTATTCAGCATTGCACCAGAAGCTCACAAGAGCTGCTGGTGCAACGCCGCCCCCTGCAGACTCGCGGCCAATCGGCCACCAGCAGGGAGGTGTCAATCATTTCGATCGTACTTGATCGGGTTGAATTGTGGTGAATCCTGTCCGCCTGAGGAGGCCGACAGGGTTATGGAGCAGCGGTCTTTAGACTTCTGCTTAATAACTGTTGTTTCTGGCGAGTCTGAAGACTCGCCAGAAACACAGGCCCACAAGCTCCATACAGAGCTTGATAAATGGGCCTCAATGGCTTTATCTAACTCGTCAGCGTACTGCTCTCCGCATTCAGCGAGGAATACTCAGAGTGATGGGTTAACCCATTATGACAACTTATGCATTCTCCTACCCCTGTCCAAACTCAAAGAAAAAAAACATAAAATAGTTCCACCAAAAGTCATCTTTTATAGATTTTTTACAAAATAGCACATATTGTTTTCATTTTCCCAATCCTCTCATTTATTTTGATTCATAAAAGTTTCTTATTAGTTCAGAGAAACATGGCTCTATAAACCATAACACCCACAACTTAACAAAATGAGGCTAGTGGCTACTGCCAGGTTATTATTATTACTATGACAATCACTTCATATCTATAAGGATATGAAACCCTTTATTTGAATCATGGGACATTACTCTTTTAAATGAGGGGCGTTATGGTATATTTTTGTGGTGAATGAGTAATAAAAACTTCAAAAAAATTGCCAGAACCCCCAAAATAGAACCAATGTTGTGAGGTATTTGTCATTGCTATGGCAATCATCTGGCAGTGTGATGGACACAGGACCACTCATTTGAAAGAGCAGGATTGCTGACTTCATATCACTCTGTGTTTTATAGGGGGGTAGGGGCCCTTAAAGTGCCCCCTCCTCCCCATCAAACATTTTACAGGTGTGTTCTTTTAGTATTACCAATGTTATAACCTGAATTTTAGTGTGTGTGGGGGGGTTGACCCCTTCATTTAAAAGAATTGGTCACATATCCCTGTAATAAGCAGGTGATCACTCTAAAAGTGGCAATAATCTGCAGATGCACTTAAAGAGTAGGCCCATTTAAAAGGGCAGACTCCACACTTTAAAGTAAGGGGTCTATTGTTCCTTTAAAATTCAGATGATCACAGACAAATAGAAGTTGCCTAAAAAGGCAGGTAAAGCACTTAAAGTGCCATTTAACCTGAGGGAGGTGCGAACTAACAGAGCCCATTTATCCCCCTGTTTGTGCTAGAGGGAAAAGTGAATCCTTATTTAATGGGCATACTCCCTGATATTCAAATGAGGGCTCAATGTTTCCTCTAACATAAACAGTTGGGGGAGATATGGGCTCCGTCAGTGCCTTCCCTTCACTCCCTAAGGTTAAAGTGCACTTTAAGTCTTTTGCAGGTAATCACTGTTTTTACTTAAAGGTACTGTTTCCCTGAGCGGGAGGGCGTCTCTAACAGAGACCCTATGTCCCACATAGTTTGTACTAGGAACAAGTGACCCCTCTTATGACAGTGCAGACTCTCCTCCCCTCTTTTAAATGTGGGGGAAATAGGGGCCCTATTTGAGCTCCCTACCTCATCAGGTTAAACAGCACTTTTAAGTGTAGAATATTGATGCTTTAAAGTTGGTTATCTGCATCTTACAGGGGCATGCAACCCCTCATTTCAAAGGGTAGACTCCCCTCTTTTAAATGAGGTACAAGTGTCCTGGGGGCTGAGATATGGGTTTGCAAAGCCCTTCTCCCAGCCTCCTGGCTTAAACTCCACAATTCCCTGTGCTAATTGTGAGTTCTCACCCCTTGTGACATTACCATATGCAACTGTGGGGACATCACACTGCCTACCAGGAAGTGGCAGCAATGGGAAGGGAGACTGCATTCCCCTTTCCCCTCTCCAGTGCAGGGGATCCCCAAATTCAGAGCAGAAGGAAAACATATCTGTCATCCGCATTGAGAAATGGATGTGCTTGAGGACCATGGGTCATCATGCGCATCCAAGGGGTTAAAATTGCACACTCACTAACTGAATCATGAAAGTTTAATATTGATTATACTGTCCCTTTAACACCTTTTTCTATGACAACATACTGAAGTAAAGCTCTTGAGTTTACAGTGAATTTACAGTAGGTGGACCATGGGTCCAGGTGGACCGTGGATTGAAAAAAATGAGATTAATGCACTAATGCACAAAAAATCCCATAGGGGCGCTTCCTATCTAGTACTAAAACATACACCAATCAGACATATATAAAATATACAAAATGTCCATATAATCCAGACAAAAGGCAGCTCTCTGTCAAAGGACGGTCAAATCCTGATGAACGGTGAGAACAGCCTGAGGAAACAGTCCTATAGAGGCTGAGAAACGCGTTGCTTTTTAAATAAAGAAATTGTTTCTTATATATACACTTGCTATTGCGGTGGATTTTGTTATATCACTTCTAAGAATTTGGAGCATATCCAGTTTCTTGCTGTGGAGTTCAGTCAGCTGGGCGGCTGTGAAGTCCCGGTCTGCCTATATTGCACCTGGAGGCGTTTTCCTTCTTGTAAGTGCAATTACTCCATACCTTTGTGTTCCTGTTATTACTGTACTGGGCTATGGTTGTTTGCTCTTCATCCCTATATAGGTGTCGGGGGTGATTCTTCAGGAAGTCCTGGCCTTGCACTACAGTCGGTATGATACAGTGAGCTGGACTACTGTGAAGTTCCAGCCTGCCTCATTAGCACCATTGGGTGCATCATGTTTGTGAGTACATTTTCGTTTAATCCATATATCTACTTGTTTTGGTGGTACTAGGACCGTGGATTGAGTCTGCAGCCTGTATAAATTGGATCCATTTAAAAAAAAAAGTTGTCACTCCCTCCCTGGTCTCCTTCAATTGAGATGCATGTTTCTGAATTGCGCATGCGCTATTGGTTTAAAGCAGAGTGCCAGAAGAGATTAACTAGCTAATGGCCAGAGAGGCAGTCTTAATTAGAGAGACCAGGCTAATGCCACTTATCTTGCATGCACTATTGTTTGGATGCAGAGGCAGAAGAGTGCAATTGATACAGTCCCATTTATATTTTATTGAGATACATGAGAAGGCTTAATTAAAAAAAAATACTTTTCATATCTAATTTAGATGTTATGGGAAAAACTGGACGATTTTGCATTCTATCTCTTCCACAGTCTTTATGCAGACTCCAGGTAATTAATGCATGGAGAGAAATCCTCATTTTATTTTACTGAGCATTATATTGTATAAGTAAGTGTCTCTCCTCAGCATAAAGATTATTAGTGAACTCTCCTTAAAGGGATAGGAAAGTCAACATTATACTTGCATGATTCAGATAGAGCATGTCATTTTAAGGCACTTTTAAATTCACTTCTATTTTCAAATATGCTTTGTTCTCTTGGTATCCCTTGTTGAAAAAGAATATGCACATATCCTACACTAGTGGGAGCTGCTGCTAATTGGTGCCTGTACATATTTGTCTTTTGTGATTGGCTGCCAGTAATGCATTGCTGTATCTTCAGCAAAGAATACCAAGAGAACAAAGCAAATTTGATAATGAAAGTACAATGGAAATTTGTTTTAAATTGTATGTTCTATTCAAATCATGAAACAAAAGTATGGGGTTTCCTGTCCCTTTAATAAGATACACTGTTCCAAAGGTGAAAATTGCCTTTAAAACAATCCCTTATGAGCCTAGTAATACTGACAATGCATGTTATAAAATCTCACCAGACCAGAGAGCTCGGGCCCCATATCTCCCACTCCTCTCTACCAAAATATTATTAGAATAGCCTATGACACAGGATATGCCTCCAGATTCCAGGGCTGGACTGAGTTCATGGCAGTTTAATCAATTAGGTGCTCCCTGACTTGGGTATCCATGCACAATACAGAGTCTGTTGACAATACTGAAGCCAAAAGCTATAATTTCAATTACAGAGTATGACAGCCAACATGTTTTGTCAACGTCGCCTATGGTTACGATTAGGGCGAGGCACCCTATATCTATAGTATATAGATACAGGCATTTTTATAAGGGATTAAAAAAGCAGTCTCATATACTGTGAATCATCAAATGATGTATGTATTGCACACGACCTGCATTGCACATTTGGAAATGTTTAAATTGAAAATGTACACACCCTCTGCTAAATAGCCAATTTAAAAATAATAACAATGTATGCACTTATCACTTTTACTTTCCCTATAATTGATATGGGAAAAATAGGTGCAATAAGATAATCAGAATCAAAATACATTTAAAGTAGAAAAAAAAAGATTTTCTCTGGTAATTTCTGCTATGAATCTTTCTCTTGTCGCTGTATGTTTCTTTTTTATCTTGCTTGTGAAAGCACCTAAGGCATATAGTATCTGCCTGTGGTGATTTCCACTACTCTCCAAAAGTGCATTTCCAAAGATTACACCTGTATCATCTCTGGATTGTCTGAGAGGGTGTCTATAGTATGCATAACTATTGCAGAGAAAGATCCATCTCTGATTTCACTTGGAAAACTTAAACGGACACTAAACACCAAATAAATGTTAGATAGAATGATACATTCAAAGAAAAGATTAGTCTGAGGATAACATATAGGGGATTTTTTAAAGTTTCATTAACTGTTTAAATATTGACAAAATAAGTGTAAAATTATAGGGGCCAATTTATTATTGTGCTGACGGACATGGTCCGCTGTAGCGGACCATGTCCGCTGCACATCAATTAATGCTGACAGCATACGCTGTCGGCATTTATTATTGCACAAGCATTTCACTAGAAATGCTTGTGCAATGCTGCCCCCTGCACATTTGTGGCCAATTTGCCGCCAGAAGGGGGTGTCAATCAACCCGATCGTATTGCTGTCCCCCTTCTCAGTGGTAGTGGACGAGTTAAGGAGCAGCGGTCTTCACTCCTGTTTCCAGCGAGCATTGGGGCTTGATAAATCGTCCCCTTACTGTCTATAAAACAATGGGAGCCGCAATGTTGTAACTTTGGTTACCTTCTCTGCTGTGGCCAATGGCTGGGTGGAATATGACAGTGTTCTGCACTTCCATTTCTAACAGGCTAAAAGCTCACAATTTCAGAAAATAAATAATGAAAGTATATTGCAAAGTTTGTATATTTATATATACGATTTATCATTTTATATTACCAAATCAAAAGTGTTTAATGTCACTTTAAGGGAGGGCACTTATGAAAAATACATGTCAGGGGCTGTTAAAAGAAATGTTTGAATAATGATCCATTATAAGAACCCTGACATAAGTATTTTTCATATGTGTGTCCCCCTTAAAGTGATTGTAAATCCTAGCGTTTGTGAAACCCTAGGATTTACCATTGGAACAAATAAAGGGGACTTTCCGTCATGAAGTATAAAATACTTCATGCTGAAAGTCGTTTTATTTGTTTGAAGTGTTCACCGCACTGAGCTGCTCAGACAGCCCATGGCAGAACACTATTTTTCTACCTCTTAGCAAATAGCTGTGCAGACCAGCTGGTGCAATTTCCGGACAGCCCGCACAGCTATTGGCTAAGAGGTGGAAATGCCACCTCTCAGCAAAATAGCATTCTGCTGTGGGCTGCCTGAGTAGCTCAGTGCGGCGAGCGCTTCGAACAAATAAAGGGACTTTCAGCATGAAGTATTTTATACTTTATAAAGTATACTTCATCACTGAAAGTCCCCTTTATTTGTTCCAATGGTAAATCCTAGCATTTCACAAACGCTAGAATTTACAATCACCTTAACCCCTTAATGACAACTGACGTACCAGGTACGTCATGCATTAACAAGCAGTTAATGACAATGGACGTACCTGGTACGTCAGTTGTCTAAGAGAGTGCTGGAAGCGATCGCAATCGCTTCCAGCAGCTCTCAGGGTATTGCAGTGATGCCTCCATATGGAGGCATCCTGCAATACCTTTTTAGAAGACTCCGATGCAGAGAGGGCCACTCTGTGGCCCTCTCTGCACCGGTAGCGATGGTGCCGGTTCGTTGGTGGGTGGGAGCGCAACAGGGAGGCGGGTGGGCGGCCCATCGCTACCCGGCATCCGGTTCCTAGAAGTGCAATGTGCACGCTGGGTGCCGGGAGCGTGAGGGGGGGCGCGCGTGCGTGTGCGCGCGCGCGCACATTAGCTGACCACTGACACCAATGAGGAGGGAAGAGGGGGGGGGGGAAAGATTTTTTTTTTAAATAATATAAAAGGATCTGGGAGGGGGAGGGGGGTAGGGGTATTGTGGGGGGCTGCTACACTACAGAAAACCCCCCAAAAAAGCAAAAGAGCAAAAAATACTTTTGTTTTTGGGCAAATTGGGTACTGGCAGACAGCTGCCAGTACCCAAGATGGCCGCAATTAGATAGGGGAGAGGGTTAGAGAGCTGGGGGGGGGATCATGGAGGTTGGGGCTAAGGCAGGAGTCCATCACAGCTAAAATATTTTATTTTTTTTATAAAAAAAAAAAAAAAAAACTCCTTTTATTTAGTACTGGCAGACTTTCTGCCAGTACTTAAGATGGCGGGGACATTTGTGGGGTGGGGGAGGGAAGAGAGCTGTTTGGGAGGAATCAGGGGGTGGGATGTGTCAGGTGGGAGGCTGATCTCTACCCTAAAGCTAAAATTAACCCTGCAAGCTCCCTACAACCTACCTAATTAACCCCTTCACTGCTGGGCATAATTTACGTGTGGTGCGCAGCAGCATTTAGCGGCCTTCTAATTACCAAAAAGCAATGCCAAAGCCATATAAGTCTGCTATTTCTGAACAAAGGGGATCCCAAAGAAGCTTTTACAACAATTTGTGCCATAATAGCACAAGCTGTTTGTAAATAATTTCAGTGAGAAACCTAAAATTGTGAAAAATGTAAAGTTTTTTTTTTATTTGCTCGCATTTGGCAGTGAAATGGTGGAATAAAATATACCAAAATGTGCCTAGATCAATACTTTGGGTTGTCTTCTAACAAAAAATATATACATGTCAAGGGATATTCAGGTATTCCTGACAGATATCAGGGTTCCAATGTAACTAGCGCTAATTTTGAAAAAAAGTGGTTTGGAAATAGCGAAGTGCTACTTGTATTTATGGCCCTATAACTTGCAAAAAAAGCTAAGAACATGTAAACATTGAGTATTTCTAAACTCAGGACAAAATTTAGAAACTATTTAGCATGGGTGTTTTTTGGTGATTGTAGATGTGTAACAGATTTTGGGGGTCAAAGTTAGAAAAAGTGTGTTTTTTTCCCTTTTTTCCTCATATTTTATTTTTTTTTTGTAGTAAATTATAAGACATGATGAAAATAATGGTATCTTTAGAAAGTCCATTTAATGGCGAGAAAAACGGTATATAATATGTGTGGGTACAGTAAATGAGTAAGAGGAAAATTACAGCTAAACACAAACACCGCAGAAATGTAAAAATAGCCATTGTCATTAAGGGTAAGAAAATTGAAAAATGGTCCGGTCATTAAGGGGTTAAAGCGGCAATATGGCACCCCTAACTATATCAGCGATTTATAAAAAATTACAGAAGTGTGCAATTTGAAATTTAGACATTGGGGTCGATTTAACAAAGGCTTATGGCCCCTGTTACCCTTGTTTCCGCGCAAGCCTTCATTGGCCGCAAATCTGCAGGGGGCAGCATGGCACAAGCAGTTCACTAGAATTGCATGTGCAATGCTGAATGCAGACAGACGGTGATGTCTGGCTGACATGATACGCTGCAGCGTATTAAAACCTGAATAATTAAGAGATACAGTGGCACAAATATAAGCAGGTCATCTGATGTGTTTGTGCCTGGAACAACTGGCGCTTTTTCAAAGATATTGTTTTTAACATTGTTGGGTATAAAGCAAGGTACAAGCCACATGCAAACTTTGTATTTTGATGGAATGAGAAAGGTGACAAAATGGACCCTTGCCTTAAATATTATAATAAGATAACTTGCGTGTGCATTTCTCAAAGTTGTTGTATTTAAAATCAATTAATATAAACTAGTTTATTCGAATAACACATGATAATGAAGAGGCATTTTAAACTGATTAAATGACCAACAGCAAAGGTTATGTATTTGTGTGACTAACGTTATCAAGGTGCTGTAAATGGGACATTAAAGTGCCATAAAATATTTTGAGCCTTAATTGATAAGGAACCTGGTAGTTAAAGGACCACTAAATGCATTAGATTTGCATAACCAACAAATGCATAATAAAAAGGCATTGCAATAGGGGGGGCGGAGCTAGCCGTTATACAGATCAGACGCACATCCAGGAGGCTCCTAGGCCAAATAGAATCTTTTAGTCATTAAAGTTGGCAATTCTTGGAAAATAACAATTCAACCTAGCTAGAAACCTGCCAGAGTCCTGATCGGAACACAACATATCAGGCACTAAGTTCCGGTAGCAACTTCAGAGGACAAAGATCTTGCCACGCTACATCAGACCACTATACTACTGATAGAACTCCGGAGGGTCGGGGCTCCGCTCCGGAGTTAGCTCATACTCACTCACAAGTTACATCAGTAACATTGGTCCCTGGAACGACTAGACTACGATCCTTAAACTTACACATCAGGGGCACAAGTACGCCTACATCGTCGGACCATCCCCGGTGCACAGAGACTCAGACCATAAGCAGCAAAAAGTACAGGTACGGCCAACACATATTGTCTAACTGTCGGCAACACGAAACCTTACAATACCCGGCCATAGTCCAAGTGTAGACCTTACTGATCAGATGCAAAATTAAGGCGCGCACACAGGAGGCAATTTTCTGTTCCTCGCTCCTACAAGAAGAGCCGCCATATTGTCCAGCTAGTGCGTACTATACTGTAGATGAAGCGGCTGCCACACACACACTTACAGCTGCGTTAAGCAATAACTCCTGTCACACTGATCTCAGCTCAAATTAAGGTTACACGCTGGGGACTGTCTTAGCTAACGTGTATAACCCTCAACAGCCTGCCTAGAGATATAAGTACCGCTACAGGAAATCTATGCATACAGTTTAGCAGGTCTCCTCCATCCCACTCCATAACACACTGGCTATATATCAGACAGCGGATGCAGCAACACAGTTAACAGGGGCCAACAATTTTGATTTTTGAAGACACAAGTGACCCCCTTTGCTTTTGTGCCTGATAACCCTGAGTACACTGCATTACCGACCACGATTCCCGGCAACGCTGTGACCCTGAGGCTAACTTCCCGCACTAAGGCTACTTTCCATGCAAAGAGGAAAGACTCTTCCCCTTTGTCAGTCGGTGGCCGCCATATTGCCTTGCTGATGCGTAGTAAGCTCAGGCCGTTAGAAGCCGGTAGCTGCATATACCTACACAGGAACCTAATAAAAACTGCACGGTTCTCTCACAGCTACATGAAGTGAACTTTGTCATTCCACTAACCACTATCCCCCATCAACTCCCTGGAAAGAGAACCTTTACTCAAAGTCCTCCTATAAACAGCTCTACAGGGTCATTTCAGCCTAATTGACTGTGCTCCAGATAACTAGCAGGCTGAGGGGATTACAATTTAGATGACACAGGCCGCCAACTTTAAAACTACAGGAGGTCTTTATTGTATTTGTGCATGATAACTTCAACCCTGAACAACATTATATCTGTCTGTGCAGATTCAGTGACATTTTGGAGACACACTATATGCCCTAACTCATTATGGAGGATACCATATTAGCCACATACTATTAGACACAGGGTGTACAAGGAATTATACAGTATAATACAGTATTCTTCAGCAACCTGCTTTACGTGTGAAACCAGGGGTGTACCCATTTAACTTCCCTTGAAAAGGGAACCAAAGTGCCTCTCCTCCCCTTTCCCGCTCCCAGTCCTAGAGCGGGTCATATCCCTCCTCCTTTTCCCGGCTGGGCCCAGTGGTGGCAATATCCCTGAGGAGAGACACACCTCCAGGACTAATAAACACCAAAGTACACTCTCAACTACATCAGGGCTCCATGTTATTCTCGCCATATCTGTAAAACAAGGCTAAGTCAGCTCACTATCTAACCCAAACTACTGATCTTTAGCCTCCTGTGGAAAACTTGTGGACTATACTCATTGACACTTAGGTTATACCAGGGTACTCAACAAGGGACCTCCAGGCCTGCCATAGACCACTATCTTCTAATTCCAGACTGAAGCCTCAACACCCTAAAGCTTGAGCGCGCTGTATCAACACCCCAGGAGGATAGTTGGGGTACAGATTTCTTCGTTTAACTACAGCTCTCTCACAGGTCTCTCCCCTCCCTTTCCCGCCGGCCCTGATTGCCTGTGGGTCATACCCCTATACCTTCTCCCACATCGTCCTAAGGGGGCAACCCCCCAGGGGAGAGACTAGACTAGAATATACGCCTTAGTGAAAACCACCACCTCAGCTCCCAAGCCTCACGACACAGCTCTTAACTAGCTTAGCCTCAATTTATACGTGATGTCAGGAACTGTGTAAATAATGTGCTAGCTCTATGCACTGATGCCATAGCCCCAGTCGGCCTTGAAGCAGATATCTTTATAGTGCAAAACAGTCTTTTCCTTTTCCCACTATTTGCCTTCTATATCTCATGCCACTACAATTGCAAAAGCACAAGATGCCACAATCCTTTAAAAGAAAACAAAATTCCCACAAAACTCCGAAGAGAACAGTGGCAGACCACTTTAGCCAACACACATCCAGACAACAATCTGGTTCGGAAGAGGATGCCTCAGACACAAGCAGCCTTAACGATGCTCGCATCAGAACAACACTATCCCAGGCCACAGGCCGTCTACCACACCAAGATGCTGACACAGATAACAACATAATGGACTCTATCAGGTCGCTCCTAGCCTCGCATCACGACTCCCTCTCCAAGAAGTTTGATAAGGGACATGCTGATCTGAAAAGGGACATAGCCCTTATAGGAGAAAGAACAGATGCGTTGGAACGCAAGCAGGAAGATCTCAGGGTAGACCACGGCAATCTCTTAGATTACTCGCAGAGTCTGGCAGAGCAGATCACTGACCTCGAACTTAAACTTGCAGACCTTGAAGACAGGACTCGCCGCAACAATATTAGGGTGAAAGGTATCCCTGAATCTGTGCCCCCACAGGAGCTTGAAAAATTCCTCCAAGATTTTTTTGTTGCAGTCCTTGGTCCGGAGATTGAGAAAGAGATGCTCCTCGATAGAGCCCATAGAGCCCTGAGGCCGAGGACGGCCGAGGGCGATAAACCAAGAGATGTTGTTGCCCGCCTACATTATTACACATTTCGAGAGAAACTTCTGAGAACCCTGGCGGGGGACAAGTCACTCCCGGAGCAGTATGCTGGCATTCAGGTATTCCAAGATCTCTCTCCCCACACTCTCCAGATAAGAAGACATTACCAACCCTACACTAAAATCTTGAGAGACAAGGGCATTAAATACAGGTGGGGCTTCCCTGTTAAGCTCTACATCAATAAAGATGGACAACAATATGCGGCATCCTCACCTCAACAGGCAAGGGAATTACTCCAAAGATGGAGCCTACTGCCACAAGACCCACTGATACCACCCCAAGCAATCGTACCTGGTAGAGGCCTGAGAGCATCAGCCCCGGAGTGGGGCTCCCTTCCACAGAGACCCAGCAGTGACCAGAGGAATACCTCAATATCTAAGACTAGAGACGCTCCCTCGTGAGATACTCCATTCTGGTCATTGCTCTGATGTGCATATAGTTATCCCCCCAATTGGGGACTTATAATTGAGAGACTCTTTACTACTACAGAGACTGACTCGTGTGTACCGAGGGTACACGAAGATTGGTGAGACTGCTAAGACATAATGGATGTTTTCTCTTGTTTACATTAATGTTCTCTGGCTATCTCTCCTCCTCGTCTCCCCTCCACTCCCTTCCTGTTTCTCTTTTCTTTTCCCTTTTTTACACTACTCTTCTTCTCTTCTTCCTTTTTCCCTCCCTTTCATACTCTACCTCTAAGTGCCTGTAATTATTCGTAAATTGTACTTATCTAACTCATTAAGGTCAATCAAGTGATATTGTAGCTTGTGGCTTACTATGTTCTAGCACTTTACTTAGATGACCACTGCCTAGAGAGGCACATGCCCTAATTACACTAAAGAGATATCCCACGGTAGTAGAGTACATTAACAACAGCTCTACACTCCCACTCTAGACTGCCTACTCCCTCTAGATTAATGAGTGCTACGAAAGAGAGTGAATCCCCACCCCTTTTTACCCCAACGCTTAGGTGTGCGCTATCCAGAGCCGCGCTTGCCTTAATCTTCAGTTAAGAGACACAACTAAGAAGTAACGTGTACAGTAAATAGCTTTACACCCCCGCCTTGGGTAGCATACCGCCTAGAATTAAAAAAGACTACACACGCTTGAATACCCATGCCCCCCTAAACTACAACTATTGAAGCAGCCGTCTTTCTCCCTACTGGGGTAGGCAGGAGTTGGGTCACTTGAACACCTATTTGGCATTCATCTCCCATCAAATAGCAGCCTGAGTTCCCAGAACTATATAATCCCTAAGTTGGTTTTTTTTGGGCTGATGGTTATCACTATGTGATGTTATTTGTTTCCATGTTGTTACTGTTTACTCTGTTGATGTTTTTTCTGATGTTTATGTATGTACCTCAAGTTATATAAGATGTACAGTAACCAATATCTATCCAGAAACGATATCACCTGTGGTTTAATATGTTTTTGCCTAAAGTGTAGATTGCCGCCATCAAGCGTTGCACATAATTCAACCCCCTCTTGTGACCAATATTGCAAATTTTAAGTACAACGTTTATAGCCACTCACTATCGTCTTCGAATATATACCCTCTTACCTAAGACGATCTTATGCCACTTAAATTACCAACCACCCCCGCCTCTGCCTGACTAATCAGGAATTTGATTAGTCCTCAACCTGGCGACCACCTGTCCCCATGTTGTTGCTGTCCTAACTGATATTTATGTATATACCTCACAAAGGTTAGATGGCTATCGTCAGGAGCTACACACTTTTTAATCCCCACTTGTGACCAATATCCCTAATGTTAAGTACACCATTTATAGCTGTTCATAATCACTTTCAATATATGCCCCATCGACAGTGTTGATCTCATACCAGGTATACTAACAGCCCCCCCCGCTTGTACCTGACCAACCAGGTATTAGATTAGTTCTCAACCTGGCGAAAATCAGACTTACATGAGAAATTAGCGCTAAGGTTCAAGATCGACACCCCTCCCAACCTTAACCCCTGCGAACTGACGATGGCCATCATATATTGTCTGTTTATAAGGATGTTGATGTTGGTTATGGTTGTTTTTCTTTTTA
The DNA here is from genome assembly GCF_027579735.1 of Bombina bombina. Taxonomy (NCBI): domain Eukaryota; kingdom Metazoa; phylum Chordata; class Amphibia; order Anura; family Bombinatoridae; genus Bombina; species Bombina bombina. The sequence goes on along the minus strand of NC_069500.1, from coordinate 1,331,505,939 downwards.
ATGCTTTGGACTGTCCATCCTAATACCTCTGTTCACAATAGCGGAAATTTGGGGCCTGGAATGCCTCCCCCCACAAGAGCACCTTGTATGCACATAACCTCCCCTGAGGAGACATTATATACAGAGAACCATTAATACAGACTAACACACGAGTCTTCCACTCTCTCCCCCACTCTCTCCCCCAATCTTCATTCTGGCTGAACTGAGACTAGACTTCCCTTACCCCAACTTTTTCTTTTTTTTTTTTTTTTCTTCTCTCTTAGCCTTATACCAGAGATAACGATATGCACCCACTACAGTAATATAACATAAGACCCTCGCTTACAGCGAGAAAATTACAATAGTGACTGGGGGCGTGAGAGAGGGGGGGAAGGGATTTCTCTTTTTCTCTCTTTCCCTCTCTCTCTCTCTCCCTATTCTTGCACGTTTTAAACTGACTGACTGGGGCTCGGCTATCTCTGCTGGCTTCTCCCCCCCCACACATCTATAGTTGTGCTCTCCAACTGTTAGTTGCGAGATCACTCATTGTGATAGTGTTTATATACACATCGACATACGCTAGTAGTGTTTGAATCTCAAGACATCCTGTTCGTGGCCTGAAGTGCTCCAATACCCGCCTCCCTCCTTTTCCCGCCCATATCCCCTCGTCCCCACTTACCTGCGCCACCCGTCTTAAAACCTTTACCCTTACCCGCAACTGAGGTCCTCACTTGTTGCCCAGGAGGCGCACGCTCATAACATGGCTCCCGTTTTGGCTGCCACCCTGAACGTCCAGGGACTTAACACACCTACTAAAAGGAGTCTCCTGAATAACTACCTATTTGCCCACAAAATACACTTAATGTTTTTACAGGAGACCCACTGGGAAAGGGGCTCTAAACAGCCCAGGAGTTCCCCTTTATATCCGATCTGTGAAACTGCCTCCTATACGAAAAAAAAAAGAGGAGTTGCCATAATGATCCACCGCGATGTAAGTTGTAAGATAGACCATATTGAACGAGACCCTGAGGGTAGGTTCCTCATTCTAGTTTGCGCCCTGAATGGAGCCCTCTACACGTTGGCATCCATCTATCCCCTTTCTCCGAAAATTCTTGAACAAGCTAGATCCAATCGAGAGAGGACATCTCTTGGTGGGGGGCGATCTGAATCTGGTCTGGAACCCAGTGCTAGACAAGAAAAAAAACACAAACCACCCAACTGACCGCAACCTAATTTCACTGTCATTGGCCTTTCGTAGGCTAATGTATCAATTTGGGCTGTTTGATGTCTGGAGATGCCTAGCTCCGACCGAACTAGACTACACACACCACTCGGTGCCCCATAATTCATACTCTCGGTTGGATTATCTGCTCTGCGACTCATGGACACTTGACATATTTGCTATGTCAAAAATCAGGCCCTGTCCGTGGTCGGACCATGATATGGTTAGTGCCCAACTCTTAGTCTTACAGTCCCCTGAATGTAGGCCGTCCTGGAAACTTCCAGACCAGTGTCTCGCGGAAACAAAGATTCCACTCCTAAATGAAATCATCCTAGATTTCTTAGCACACAATGACACTGGGGATACGAGTCTTGAAATAGTCTGGGCCTCCCTTAAGGCGTACCTGAGAGGTCATTTCATAAAGAAAAAGGCCCAATGGAAAGCGGCTCATAAGACTCCCTTATCAAAACTGTATGCAGAACTAAGACTCCTAGAGATGGCCAACAAAAAAGCCCCGGACCCCGCTCTTGCCACCCAGGTGGGCGCGATAAGGTCTGAGATCAACCAACGAGAGCTTTTAAAAGTGCAGACCAACCTATTCAAATTAAAACAAATATACTATAGCAAAGGGAACAAAGCCGATAGGCTTTTGGCCCGCAAACTTCGTAATAGGGCGGTTGCCAGTAGGATCCCGGCCATCAATTCTGTCCGTGGCATGGTCTGCTCTCCTAAAGAGATTGGTCAAGCCTTCTCAGACTATTATGCTGCCCTCTATGATCTAGACAGCGGTTCTAATGACCCACCGGTGAGCGGTGGGGAGTTGGGGCAATTCCTAACCAAGTTACGTCTACCACAACTGAGTGAGGAGTCTGTTGCAGACCTGGATAGACCATTCACCCTAGAGGAAGTGAAGGCGGCCGTCCTGTCCCTTAAACCTCACAAGGCCCCTGGTCCGGATGGCTTCTCCACCCTCTTCTATAGAACATTTGTCTCGCTTCTTTCTCCTCTTCTACTCCGAATGTTTAACGATGTGGCTAAAGGAGGCAAGATGTTAAGGGAATTCTTGGAGGCTAATATTATGACCATCCCTAAAGAAGGGAAGGACCCCAAGGAATGCGGGAGCTATAGACCTATTTCCCTTATCAATGTCGACATCAAGATATATTCTAAAGTTCTTGCGACAAGACTAGGGAAACACCTCCCTTCTATAATCCATCTGGACCAAGTCGGGTTTGTTCAAGGCAGACAGGGCTCTGACAATACCCGTAGACTGCTGAACATCTTCGCTGAATCCCACGACATGGGCTTGCCCCTTCTCACCCTGTCATTAGATGCCGAAAAGGCCTTCGACAGGGTGAGATGGGAGTATATGTTTGAGACTTTGAGAACATTTGGGATCCCGCTCTCTTTCTGTAGGGCTGTTGAGGCCCTATATACCCTTCCCACAGCGGTGGTCAAGGGGTTAGGTTTTTGCTCCCCTAAAATACACATCCGAAATGGAACGAGGCAGGGATGCCCCCTGTCGCCGCTCCTCTTTGCGATGGTTATGGAGCCATTAGCGGAAGCCATTAGGCAAGATGCTCAAATCCAGGGTCTGTTACTACATGATTCAGTACAAAAGGTAGCATTATTCGCTGATGATCTTACACTTTTCATTGCCGAGCCGACCTTATCGCTCCCACCGCTGATGGCTCTTATTGAAAGATTCGGTGTACTCTCTAACTACAAAATAAATGTAGCCAAGACGGAGGCGTTCCCGATTCATCTGGACCATCAAGAACAGAGAACTTTGCGACAGCAATACTCCTTCAAATGGTCTACCAGAGGTATCCGGCACCTTGGGGTCTTCTTGTCTCATGACAAGGAGACGGTCCTCCATGAGAACTACCACACCTTGTTGAAGGTAGTTGACAAACACCTGAGAGCAAAGAAATATGACGAACTCTCCTGGATGGGTAGAATTGCAGCCCTGAAAATGATGCTATTACCCAAGCTAACGTACATTATGCGATGTATTCCTCTCCCAGTCCCAGATAAACTTCTGAAAAATTTTCAGACCCTTTTTAATAGATATGTCTGGAACAACAAGAAACCCAGAGTGGCGGCCTCAATCTTACAGTCCCCCCTAGATCAGGGAGGGCTGGGATTGCCAAGCGTGAAGATGTAATATGAGGCGGCAATGATCTCTCATGTCTCAGCTTGGGGACGAGACCTCCCTCCCACGAGATGGAGGGACCTGGAACAGGCATCATTGCCCGCCTATATAGATCTATCTGATTTGCTGTGGTTCCCCCCGCATCTTGCTACCGTACACACCATCTCTAACTCCATTGTTAGAGGATGCCAAATGCTATGGTATAAATTGCGACACCACACTCAGATCGCCCCCCATCCTTCTCCTATCCAACCTGTGCTCCCCATACTCCAGACCCTCCCCAATATGAGACTGAACTGGTGGCGGCGGATCGGAATTTTGACAGTAGGCGACTTTTACGTAGAAGATCGGCTTCTAGCGCAGGACGAGATGGTGGCAAATTTTGAGGTCCCGCGGCAATTGGAATTTGAACTCCTAAGATTAAGATCTCTACTAAATGCCTGGGGGTTCCTGAGAGATGCCCCACGGCCTCTCACGGCTTGGGAAGCTCGATGGAAAACGGGCCTCCAGACCTATAAACCCCTCACGACACACTATCGATGCCTACTAGTTCCCCCCACAATTCCTAAGACGAGACACATGCTCTCCTGGGAGGCAGAGCTACAAACGGTATACTCGCCTAAGAAATGGACTCTGGCCATCGCCAAGACCAAGGCTGCCTTACATTGCACCACGATGTACGAGCTCTACTTTAAAATACTCACTAGGTGGCATCTGGTCCCAACCAGACTGCAGACCCTCTATCCTAATCACCCCCCCTCCTGTTGGAGAAACTGTGGTGGCATTGGCACCCCACTGCACACCTGGTGGACTTGTCCTAACCTAAAGACACTCTGGGGTAAGACCAGTAAGATCTGTTTCTCGATGGGTCTTCCAGAGATAAAGGACCCCGGAATGGCTCTTCTACACTTGGGTATGGAGAAAGTGCCTCCGCACCAGAGAACCCTTCTCATATACATACTCACCTCAGTTAAAATGGCAATTGCCAGGAACTGGAAAAAAGTGCACCCTCCAAAATGGCAGAGTGTAATGGAATACCTGAATTATGTCAAGTCCATGGAAGACTTTGTCTACAGAGTCCGGCGCAAGTCGGATACTTTCTGTCTTGTCTGGGAACCCTGGGAAGCTTACCTACAGAGCATCAGAGCTAAATCTTAGGATTCCCTGCCCCTTAGTGTCACTGGCCCCTGATACGAGACCAGGACGGTCTGTCCACCCCTCCCCCCCCCTCCTCCACTCAATGAGCCCCTCCCCCCCCCTCCCCCCCCCCTCATCTAATATCCTCTCCCCCCTCAAGGAGGTACTTTAGCCCACGACAGCGCAAGGACGGCTGAATTTTGACTTCACTCCTTTGGAGCAGTGGCCCTTGTTGGCCCCTCGCGTCCGCCCAACTGCCTATATAGGCAATACCCACATAACAACCGACTACTAGCGTAATTCCGCTTTTAAAAAGCAGATCAAAAGGTGGAAAAAACGCCAAAACCTTAACCTATCAACTGACAACGACTCTCCTACCCTGTAAACGCTCCTACTCACTCCTCATTTCACCTCCCACTCAGGTATAGTTTGACCTTTGGATCTGTTAAGAATGGAGATGAAAACCTGGTTATATTATGTAATATCTATGTCATATCAATGTAATGCGAGATACCATTCTTGTGATTTCTGTGTTTACTTCATATTTGTAACGTTTGAAAGAGTTGTGATACCCTATGTTTATAATAAAAAAAAAATATTTAATAAAAAAAAAAAAAGACATTGCAATAGCACTTAGTCTGAATTTCAAATGAGTAGTAGATTTTTTTTTCTTAAAAATTTCAGTTATGTCTATTTCCACTCCTTCTGTATCATGTGACAGCCATCACCCAATCACAAATGTATATACGTATATTCTGTGAATTCTTTTAGGATCTGGTGACTGAAAAAGTGTAAATATAAAAAGGTTGCACACTTTATTAAAGGGACACTGTACCCAAAAATTTTATTTCGTGATTCAGATTGAGCATGAAATTTTAAGAAAATTTCGAATTTACTCCTATTATCAAAATTTCTTCATTCTCTTGGTATCTTTATTTGAAATGCAAGAATTTAAGTTTAGATGCCGGCCCATTTTTGGTGAACAACCTGGGTTGTCCTTGCTGATTGGTGGATAAATTCATCCACCAATAAAAAAGTGCTGTCCAGAGTACTGAAACCAAAAAAAAGCTTAGATGCCTTCTTTTTCAAATAATGATAGCAAGAGAACGAAAAAAAATTGATAATAGGAGTAAATTAGAAAGTTGCTTAAAATTGCATGCTCTTTCTGAATTACAAAAGAAAAAATTTGGGTTCAGTGTCCCTTTAATGGAAGTCATTTGTAAAGTTATTTAAAATTGCATGCTCTATCTGAATCATGAAAGTTTAACTTTGATTTGAATGTCCCTTTAAGACTGCAACAAGTATAGTCTGTGAAGTAAAAAGTTAACAAAAAGTTTATAAGTAATTTTAAATGTTTTCCTCCAAAAGTGCCAAAAAACCCTGTACATTTTACAGTATTCATGAGCCCCAGGATCGGTCCCCCTTATCAGTAACTTGGAACGTTTACTGTATAACCTGCTGTGTGTTAGCGTGCGCATGCGCTTCTTCATCAGCCATGACTGTCGTGCATGGGAGAGAGAAGTCCACGCTATATAAACGGAGATCTCCATCTTGTTTTTAGAGGTGATATGTCACATGTAAGTTTGCAGAAGCTGAATGCGCATGTGCGCTTGCTCACATTGCGGCAGTAGAAGTGTCTGGCATTTCCTTATAAGGTGATTGCTTGGGGGAAGAGTTATGAGGTATATTTATCAATGTGCGAGCGGACATGATACAAAGTAGCGTATCATGTCCGCCAGACATCGATAAATGCTGACAGCACATGCTGTCGGCATTTATCATTACACTAGCAGTTCTTGTGAACTGCTGGTGCAATGCCGCCCCCTGCAAATTTGCGGCCAATCGGGGGTGTCAATCAACCCGATTGTATTTGATCGGGTTGATTTTTCTGTCCGATGCCTCAGAACAGGCAGACAAGTTATGGAGCTTCTTAACTACTGTTTCCGGCGAGCTTGAAGGCTCACTGGAAACAAGGGGCTCCATACGGAGCTTGCTAAATATGCCCCTATATGTCTTAGCGCTGAAGTGATATTGAAGGAGTTAATAGTACCTACTATAGTACAAACTTTGCAGGCACACTTTTCTAACGTATACTTTTAGAATATATTTTCATCTGCAGATATTTTATGGCCATTTAAAACAAAAAATATATAAATGAAATCAATAAATATATGCTCGAAAAAAATTGAGGTTAAATGGATATTCAGCTTAATTGTTTATTTACGCTTTAGAAAGTATTCGCTGTACTGCAAAAGGTCTACATGCAAAATAAATAAAACTGTATTTTGCTAGAAAAATATGCATTGTTTTGCAACCCCAGGACACCCCTTTGAAAAGCCTATTGAATGTTGTTTTTCTCACTTCCTTTACTGTGGCCAATTAGGGACAGAGATATAAATGAGCTCCTGCACTTATCATCCAATCATTGTGCAGCATGTAGTAGGGTCAGGGTACTGCATTCCATGGAATGCACCCCAGCCTCTCTATGATTTTTAGAGTTAAATTGCAGGTGGAGCAGGCAAAATAATTAATGGAATTGCAGTGCAAAGTTTTTTTTATATTGTGCATAATTACATATTTATGGCCAGATTACAAGTGGAGCGCTATGTAACACTCCCTTACTAGCGTTAACTCTGCTAGAAGTAAGCTTTTTGCGCGTGTTCGATAACGCTCGATAACTTATTCCCCCATAGAACTCAATAGAGCAAAATATGTGGAAAATACACTGCGCGCAAATACGATTGCATATACTCAGTGTTTAAATAAATACTCAGTATACAGTTGTGCTCATAAGTTTACATACCCTGGCAGGCAGAATTTATGATTTATTGGCCATTTTTCAGAGAATATGAATGATAACACAAAAACTTTTCTTTCACTCATGGTTAGTGTTTGGCTGAAGCCATTTATTATCAATCAACTGTGTTTAATCTTTTTATATCATAATGACAACAGAAACTACCCAAATTACCCTGATAAAAAGTTTACATACCCTGGTGATTTTGGCCTGATAACATGCACACATGTTGACACAAAGGGGTTTGAATGGCTATTAAAGGTAACCATCCTCACCTGTGATCTCTTTGCTTGTAATTAGTGTGTGTGTATAAAAGGTCAATGAGTTTCTGGACTCCTGACAGACCCCTGCATCTTTCATCCAGTGCTGCACTGACGATTCGGGATTCTGAGTCATGGGGAAAGCAAAAGAATTGTCAAAGGATCTGTGGGAAAAGGTAGTTGAACTGTATAAAACAGGAAAGGGATATAAAAAGATATCCAAGGAATTGAGAAAACAAATCAGCAGTGTTAAAACTCTAATAAAGAAGTGGAAAATGAGGGGTTCTGTTGAAACCAAACCACGGTCAGGTAGACCAACTAAAATTTCAGTCACAACTGCCAGGAAAATTGTTCGGGATGCAAAGACAAACCCACAAATAACTTCAGGTGAAATACAGGAATGTGGTGTGGCTGTTTCAAGATGCACAATAAGGAGGCACTTAAAGAAAGATGGGCTGCATGGTTGAGTCGCCAGAAGAAAGCCATTACTACGCAAATGACACAAAGTATCCAGCTTACAATAAGCCAAACAGCACAGAGACAAGCCTCAATCCTTCTGGCACAAAGTCATTTGGAGTGATGAGACCAAAATTGAGCTTTTTGGCCACAACCATAAACGCTACATTTGGAGAGGAGTCGACAAGGCCTATGATGAAAGGTAAACCATTCCTACTGTGAAACACGGAGGTGGATCGCTGATGTTTTGGGAATGTGTGAGCTACAAAGGCACAGAAAATTTGGTCAGAATTGATGGCAAGATGAATGCAGTATGTTATCAAACAGAATGCCTCATTTTCCACTTCTTGATTAGAGTTTGAACACTGCTGATTTGCATTCTCAATTCCTTGGATATCTTTTTATATCCCTTTCCTGTTTTATTCAGTTCAACTACCTTTTTCCCACAGATCCTTTGACAATTCTTTTTCTTTCCCCATGACTCAGAATCCAGAAACGTCAGTGCAGCAGTGGATGAAAGATGCAAGAGTGTGTCAGGAGTCCAGAAACTCATTGACCTTTTATACACACACACTAATTACAAGCAAACAGATCACAGGTGAGGATGGTTACCTTTAATAGCCATTCAAACCCCTTTGTGTCAACTTGTGCGCATGTTATCAGGCCAAAATCACCAGGGTATGTAAACTTTTGATCAGGGTCATTTGGGTAGTTTATGTTGTCATTATGATTTAAAAAGAGTAAACACGGTTGATTGATAATAAATGGCTTCAGCCAAACAATAACCATTAATGAAAGAAAATGTTTTGTGTTATCATTCATATTCTCTGAAAAATGGCCAAGAAATCATTAATTCTGCCAGGGTATGTAAACTTATGAGCACAACTGTATGCATATATATATGTATATATATATATATATATATATATATATATATATATATATATATATATATATATATATATTCATTAAAATTATGGGGGGAGATAAAAAATTGAAATTAAAATCCTCCATGTCTCAAAATTAAATCAATGTAAATATTTGCATAGGAAATGAGCACATCTAGGCAAGATTCCCCGCTTGCTTTTTCCCAGAAATACCTCATATACAATGTTATCAATGCACAAGAGAATTCTGGGTAAGATATGCAAAAAAAAAAAAAAACTGAGAATTTGCATATCTAATTTGCATATCGTACCCAGAATTCTCTTGTGCATTGGTAACATTGTATATGAGGTATTTCTGGGAAAAAGCAAGCGGGGAATCTTGCCTAGATGTGCTAATTTCCTATGCAAATATTTCCATTGATTTAATTTTGAGACATGGAGGATTTTAATTTCAGTTTTTTATCCCCCCCCCCCCATAATTTTAATGAATTTTGGTTTAACCTTGAAAATAGCTTTACCAATGCAACAACCAGAAATCTATCTCGTACTGATGAGTTCCAAAAACAACAAAACAGGCTGTCTAGTGAGTGATTTCTGGTTTGCTGCAATAATCCTGTTAAAAGGATAGCTGTGTTAAAACAGTATTTTGAAGCGAAAAAACTGAGAATTTGCATATCTTACCCAGAATTCTCTTGTGCATTGGTAACATTGTATATGAGGTATTTCTGGGAAAAAGCAAGCGGGGAATCTTGCCTAGATGTGCTAATTTTCTATGCAAATATTTACATTGATTTAATTTTGAGACATGGAGGATTTTAATTTCAGTTTTTTATCTCCCCCCATAATTTTAATGAATTTTGATTTTTTTTTTTTAATAGCTTTTTATTGACCATAACAGAATGCAATTCCATACCTTTTAAAGTCACAGAGGCAGGACAGTAAAACAAAAAGAAAAACCATATCACACAATGGTTCCAAAAAAATTATACAGTTAAATCCTGCATTATCGTTAGTTACAACTTTCAATAAACATTTATATGAGAAAAAAAAGAAAAAACAAACAAACAAATACTATTACCAATAAACTTACAAGAAACTTGCATTAACTTGCATTAGCTTGCATTCTGTATGGTATTTTCCTTGATATATAAAACTATAACAAAAAAAGAAGAGAGAAAAAAAAAAAAAAAACAAGCAAACAAAACGAGCCTCCACACCCCTCTAAACCTCCCACCATCCCCAATTCTACTCTTAACATTAATCAGGGAATTCGCCGTTTGCTATGGCGGTTTCCATATAGATAGAGCCCTTAAATGGAGAAATTATTTGTTTTTGTATTTCTGTAGGGAAGCTGTAGATTATGCTTTTCCATTTATAGAAAAATTGTTTAATTCTATGCTCTGAGTCTATTGATGTATCCAATTGTTCTAGGATTAATTGGTTTTTGAGTTTTTGTATAAATTCTTTCAGACTTGGAACTTGGTGCGATTTCCAATGTTTCAAAATCAGTAATCTACCCGTAATGATTAGCGTATTTAATTGGCGAATATTTTTATATTCTAACTCCTCCTGGTTTATTAAAAAGAAAATACTCTTATCATTGAATTGTATCTTGCTTTGATTTATTTTGCTTGCCCAATTTGTTACTTTAAACCAGAATTTTTTAATTTTTGTACAGCTCCAAAAACAGTGATCTAAGTCAGCGTTAATAGTTTTGCATTTGTGACAACGTGCCAATGTTTTGTCCCATCTAGCCTTTACTTGAGGTGTAATATAGATGCGATTTATAATTTTTGTATGTGATTCTCTCCACGAAGAAGCAATTGTTGCTCTGTCTACCAGATTAAAGCTAGTCTGTATTTTTGCAGTTGAAACTTGCCAACTGTCTGCTATTCTTTCAATATTACGCTGTCCATACGTGCTATTAATTATTTTGTAGATGGTTGAAATACTATACTTCCCTGCCCTAAAGAGAATTATGGCCGGGTCCAATTTATCCCATGTCTCTACCATTATATTTGTCTGTAGTGTTCCCTGGAGATAGTGTCTTATTTGCAGGTATGCATAAAATTCTTTGCTTGATAACTCAAATTCCTGTTGTATTTGAGAAAAAGACTTACAGACCTCTAAGTCGTCCTCTAACAGTTGATTTACCTTAATTAGTCCTTTCGCTGCCCAGTTTTTAAAATTTTTAGATTCTATTCCCGGTGTAAAGTTAGGGTTTCCTTGAATAGGAAGGTGTTTTGAGTAGGTTACTGATATATTTAATTGTATAAGAATCTTTTGCCATGCCTTAATTACCATTTGTATGGCCGGGAACTGTTTAATTTTATGTGGACATTTGTCGATAGTAGTATGCAACAGAGCGCAGAGAGAGTATGGGGCTACCAAAATCTCTTCCAGAGGTGAAACCGAATAATGGTCCGTCTTTGCTAGCCAATCCAATGCAATCTTCGCGATACAGGATAAGTTATAAGTCTCAATATCTGGTAAAGCACAGCCCCCATCTCTTCTAGAAAAAGAGAGTTTTTTAAGTGATATAGCCCGTCTTTTCTTGGCCCACAAAAATTGAGTACACGCTTGTTTATATAATTTAAGATCCGTTTTTTTAATCAAAATAGGTAGATTTTGCATTAAGTATAGCAGTTTGGGAAACAGCAACATTTTGATTAGGTTAATTTTACCGGTCAGGGTGAGTTTAAATTTTGCCCATTTTTCCATGTCATGTTTTATTTTAAGAAAGATTGGTGGGTAATTGAGATCATACCAATCTTTAAAATTAATCGAAAGTTTAATACCAAGGTAGGTAAAAAAGACTTTTGCTTCCTTAAAAGGAGAAGATTGCACTGAATTCTTATTTTTACATAGCCAGAAGATTTCTGAGTTGATTTTGTAGCCAGAAAATGTGCCAAAATCTTGTAATATTTTATGTAAAATTGGTATAGATTTTTTTGTATTGGCGGTTAGAACTAATAAGTCGTCAGCATATAATAATGTCGTTACCCGCTTTTTACCTATCTTGATCCCTTCCAGGTCTTTTCTCAGCATTATAGCGAGGGGTTCTAATGCCAGGTTAAACAAGTAGGGAGACAGTGGGCATCCTTGTCTAACCCCTTTGTATATAGGGAAATATTTTGAGAGAGTATCATTTATTATGACGGCAGCAGTAGCTGACTTATATATTAAGGAGGTGAATTGGAGAAAAGGGCCCTCGACTCCATATTTTTTTAGTGCTGTAAAAAGATGATCCCATATAATGGAGTCGAAGGCCTTCTCTGCGTCAATTGTTATTAATGCTGCGTCTGGTCCTGATAAACCATCGCCCATATCTATTTTTTTTTTTAAAAAGGTTAAGTATTCGCTCCAGTTTACGTGAATTACGTGTACAGCTTCTGCCCGGCATAAAACCCACTTGGTCTTTGTGTATTAATGATCCGATTAATTGCTTAAATCTGTGAGCTATTATAGACATCAATAATTTATAATCACTGTTTAATAGTGATATCGGTCTATATGACCCTACATCTTCTTGATTTTTATTTTTTTTCAAGATCAACACTATTAAAGATGCAGCAAAATATTTAGAACACTCCATATTTTCAATGAAATATTGGTTAAACAAGGAAGTTAGTAAGGGTGTTATGTCTTCAGAGAGAATTTTGTATAGTTCTGCTGGGATCTGGTCTGGACCCGCGGCTTTCTTAGCTGCTAATTTTTTAATTGCATTGGTGACTTCCAAGGCTGTGATAGGGGAATTTAATTCATCTAACCTTGTTTGCTCTAACCTTGGCAGTTGTAATTTGCTCCAAAAATTATTTTTGGTTTGTGTATTGACTGGTGTCTCCGCATAGACCTCCTGGAAATATAGAGATATAAAGTTTTGGATTTCTTTAATATTAGTAATTCGCCCAGATGGGGTCTTAATAGAGCCAATAGTATCCCTCTTTTTTTTAGATTTGGTTATATTAGCTAGGAATTTTCCAGCTTTTCCGCCATGCCTATAAAAAAAGAGCCTTTTTTTAAGATCATCTTGCGCAGTTTTCTGCGTTAAAAATATTTCTCTTTCTTTTTTAGTTTTTTGATAGGTTTCCCATTGTTTTCTAAGGGGGTTGCTAATATATAAATTGTATGTATTACGTAATCGTGAAGCCAGTTCAATATCTCTAGCCATAAATTTCCGTTTTTGTCCTACCAAGTAGGCTTTGATTTCACCTCTTATCACAGCCTTAAAGGTCTCCCATACAATTTCCAATTTTATTCCTGGAGTTGCGTTGATCTGCATAAAATCTGTCCATTTAATTCTTAACCATGTCTTGAATTGTGTGTTTGACATTAGATACCTAGGGAAAAAAAACCTACCTAAATTACTTTCTTGTGCATTTTTTAGTTTAAGATTAAGTGTGATAATTGCATGATCCGATAAAACTATTTCTTGTATCTCAGCCTTCATTTCTAGACTTAATAATTTCTCGCTTACCAGGAAATAGTCTATCCTAGACATCGTACAGTGTGCGTGTGACTCGCATGTGTATTTCCGCAAATCTGGGTTTTGCACCCGCCAAATATCTTTAATATTTAATGGATTACAAAAGTTCTTAAATAATTTAATTTCCTGCTTGCTATTCCTGTTTAGTGACGGTTTAAGCCTGTCCAGACTGGGGTATTTAACAAAGTTAAGATCCCCCGCTATAATTAAATTTTCTGTGGAGCTAAATAGTAACTTGGTCTGCAAATTTGCCCAAAATGATTTGTCCACTTTATTAGGACCATAGATATTACACAATGTGATCTTTATCCCTGAGATTTCAAGCTGTATTATCAAGAATCTTTCTTCTAGATCTAACTCCTTTCTTAAGATTTTGTACTGTAATTTTTTGTGAAACAAAACTGCTACTCCCTTTTTCCTACTGGCACATGGTGTGCCCACTACTTCTCCCACCCAGTCGCACCTTAGTTTATGCAATTCAGCCTCTTTCAGATGCGTTTCCTGAATAAATGCTACGTCTATTTTATGCCTTTTTAACTGGGCTAATATTTTTTTGCGTTTTATAGGTGACGAAATTCCCCCTACGTTCCACGAGGGGAAATTAACTGAATTACACATTTATATATAAAAATTGGATCGCCCCTTTATACAAAGAACTAGACATATCTTTCATAGCTAACTCTATAAGTAGCTAGAAGCAAGTGGGTGATGGGGGAGGGGAGGGGTGAGAGGGAAAAAAAAAAAAAAAAAAAAGGGGTAAAAATAAAATATTTGAGCAACATCAGACAATTTACCCGGAGGGTGGGTCGGTTTCAACATAATCATCATAAATTTAGTAAATAACTCAAGAAAACAGCTCAAGCAGCAAGTACCAATTCACAGTAAGATAGATTTCATTTTGGCAAATTCTCTAGCTTCCTCTGGGGAGTTGAGAACCTTATTTTCGCCATCTGTTAGGATTTTAATTTTTGCAGGGTAAATGACCGTAGCTTTTATACATGCCTGGATTAGTTTTGTACATATCGGTGTTATTTCTCTGCGTTTTTGTGACGTCTCAACTGAGTAATCTTGAAACATTAATATAGATTTGCCTTCTAGCGAGAATGGGGTATGCTGTCTGTATTGTTGCATTAGTTTTACCTTGTCTTTAAAGTTAAGAAACCTGGCTATAATTGGCCTGCTCTTAACTGACCCATCTGGTAGTGTTTTAATTGAGCCCATACGATGTACTCTCTCTATCACCAATGGTAAAATTTCAGATGTAATTCCTAACTTCTGTGGTATAATCATTGACATAAGATTGTCTAGATCTTGATACTCTTTTGTCTCTGGTATCCCAAGCAGCCTAACATTATTCCTACGGGTGCGATCTTCTAGGTCATTTAGTTTATCTTGTAAGTTTGCTATGTGGGCACCCTGATCCCTTACTATTTGCTCCTGAACTAACTTGGCATCTTCTAAATCAGAGATATTCGTTGTTCTGCCTCGTTTAGTCTTAGGGTGAATTGTTTAATTTCTGTGGTTAGGTTGTTTATATCCATTTTGACTTGTTCAAACTGCGGTAGCATAATAGCAGCAATCTGTTTTACTATATCCTGTGTATCAATGTTATGGGCGTCTATATTCATACCTACTGTAGCTATATTCCCTAGGTTGTCTGTGCTAAGTCTATTTTTCCTATCTCTTATCTTAGCCGGCATATTTGGTGATTGTGGTTTGTAATTAGTGATACATTTCTCCATGTAAAAGAGCGTGCAAAGAGGTGGTGCGTGTGACGCGTGATTGCGTATAGCAGTGTGAGAAAAAAGAATCAGTTGATCGTGTTAAATACTCTATACAGTGAGGATATATGTGGGAATTGTTAGGGTCTCTCTCTTTTTTTTTTTTTTTTTTTTTTTTTTATTAAGAGATGTCTTAGCTAATTAGATAATAATATATATGTTGATAATAGATAATAGTGATATATTTAGTGGACAGCTGTCCGTGCCTGTGGTAATGTGAGGAAAAACCAGCAAAGAAGTCTTTTACAAGGATAGTTCAGCTACTTAAAATCACCTTGAACTTAGACTACAATTTTTATTTTATTTTTTTAATATATTATTTATTTTTTTTTTTTTTGTGCTTTGCCGTGCTATTTACTTTTAAACAGTAATCGCCCCCTGCTCATTGAAGCTGTACTATCTACTATATAATCGTCAACAACAGCAGGGGGAGGGAAGGCTGATGTCGGGTCTGCAATGCTACAGTCTAAACATTCATCCCAAAATAACTTAGCAAAATATATTTCTTTTATAGCCACTGTTTAAGCACTCTAGGTTGGGAAGCAGAACAAATAGCCCAACAAGCAACTAACCAACATAAACAGAGACTATCTAAGCTTAGGCTAGTTTGTCACATGTAGCAAAAAAAAATATTAACTTTGACCTTAGATATATATACTTGTTATTACATATATCAGTTTTGCATATTAATTTGCTTAATAACAAGAAAAAAAAAACCCAATGCAAATAAACAGTTATCCAGCAGACCTCTGTAAATATGAAACACTGCAAAAAAGAAAGTCAAAGAAATATCAAGAAGGGAGAGCAAGAGCCACAGATTATTCCATTTATGCAGTGTCTATAGCTGTGGGTATCCTACAGTGTCCTGCTTTGCCCCAGTTAGTGAAAGGGGGAGAGTGTTTGGCGGTGTCTTACAAGAGTATTATCAGTTAGTAACCGTTAGCCACTCTTTTCCCCTAGAAAGGAGGCTCTCAGATGGTAGCTAGGGACACTGATTTATATAGATAAGTCAATAGCCGCTTTTGAACCTTTTTCTACTTTGCTGAAATGTCTCTTGACTGTTTTATGCTGCCAATCATCAGATAGACTCCTCTCTTATATCAGGCTCCTCTGCCACTGACAAAGTTAAAGAAAAAAGGGAAATGGCCCCAGAGTTCAACTGAGTATGTGCAGTTCAGCTTATAGACTGTGTTCACTTTACTATAGTGTTAGTACCCCTCTCTAGTTTACTCTACCAGAGTCCACTTTTTTGCGGCGGGGGACCGCACAGCAAATCACTCAGTGCTCTCTCACCTTGCCAGGCCTTCCAAGTATAATGATGCCCCACCCTGGTTTGTCTTACCAGAGTCCACAATCGTCGCGGGGGGGAATCTCACAATAAGATAAAGGATCAAGGATATTGCCGCTGTTGTTAGGCACCGTTGCTGTTAACTCATGCAGCGCTACATCTCCCGTAGTCCAGCTGCGTCCCACTGCGGTCTGTATGCGCCTCAGTTAACTGGTGTTACACTGTGGTGGTAAAGGACTCCTACTCGCCTCCGTTGTCAATGCTGATGCAGCACAACAGTCCCAGGCACGAGGACCTCCATACGCCTGTAAGACTGACCGGAAACTATGCAGGCAAGCTCCAATATCCGAGGGCCCTAGAAAGAAAAAGCCGGCCCCAAGGAATTGCCTGCAGGTGTATAGATTCTCTGCGGCTTCACTCACTCCCACTAGAGTCTGCACACGCTACTGATGCGTGCGTCACCGCCCCTTCCGGTCCCGTTCAAATGAATTTTGATTTAACCTTGAAAATAGCTTTACCAATGCAGCAACCAGAAATCTATCTCCTACTTATGAGTTCCAAAAAGAACGAAACAGGCTGTCTAGTGAGTGATTTCTGGTTTGCTGCAATAATCCTGTTAAAAGGATAGCTGTGTTAAAACAGTATTTTGAAGCAAAAAAATGAGAATTTGCATATCTAATTTGCATATCTTACCCAGAATTCTCTTGTGCATTGGTAACATTGTATATGAGGTATTTATGGGAAAAAGCAAGGGGGGAATCTTGCCTAGATGTGCTAATTTCCTATGCAAATATTTACATTGATTTTATATATATATATATATATATATATATATATATATATATATATATATATATATATATATATACAGTTGTGCTTATAATTTTACATACCCTGGCAGAATTTATGATTTCTTGGCCCTTTTTAAAAAAATATGAATGTTGACACAAAAACTTTTCTTTCACTCATGGTTAGTGTTTGGCTGAAGCCATTTATTATCAAACAACTGTGTTTACTCTATTTAAATCATAATGACAACAGAACTACCCAAATGTCCCTGATCAAAAGTTTACATACCCTGGTGATTTTGGCCTGATAACATGCACACAAGTTGACACAAAGGAGTTTGAATGGCTATTAAAGGTAACCATCCTCACCTGTGATCTGTTTGCTTGTAATTAGTGTGTGTGTATAAAAGGTCAATGAGTTCCTGGACTCCTGACAGACCCTTGCATCTTTCATCCATTGCTGCACTGACGATTTTGGATTCTGAGTCTTGGGGAAAGAAAAAGAATTGTCAAAGGATTTGCGGGAAAAGGTAGTTGAACTGTATAAAACAGGAAAGGGATATAAAAAGATATCCAAGGAATTGAGAATGCCAATCAGCAGTGTTCAAACTCTAATAAAGAAGTGGAAAATAAGAAGCTCTGTTGAAACCAAACCACGGTCAGGTAGATCAACTAAAATTTCAGCCACAACTGCCAGGAAAATTGTTCTGGATGCAAAGAAAAACACACAAATAACTTCAGGTGAAATACAGGACTTTCTGAAAATATGTGGTGTGGCTATTTCAAGATGCACAATAAGGAGACACTTGAAGAAAGATGTGCTGCATGATCGAGTCGCCAGAAGAAAGCCATTACTACACAAATGCCACAAAGTATCCAGATTACAATACACCAAACAGCACAGAGACAAGCCTTAAACCTTCTGGCACAATGTCATTTGGAGTGATGAGACCAAAATTTAGCTTTTTGGCCACAACCATAAACGCTACATTTGGAGAGGAGTCAACAAGGCCTATGATGAAAGGTGCACCATTCCTACTGTGAAACACGGAGGTGGATCGCTGAGGATGTGTGAGCTACAAAGGCACAGGAAATTTGGTCAGAATTGATGGCAAGATGAATGCAGTATGTTATAAAAAAATATTGGAGGAAAATTTGCATTCATCAGCCTGGAAGCTGCGCATGGGACGTACTTGGACATTCCAACATGACAATGATCCTAAACACAAGGCCAAGTCGACCTGTCATGGCTACAGCAGAATAAAGTGAAGTTTCTGGAGTGGCCATCTCAGTCTCCTGACAATATCATTGAGCTACTCTGGGGAGATCTCAAACGTGCAGTTCATGCAAGACAGCCCAAGAATTTACAGGAACTGGAGCCTTTTTGCCAGGAAGAATAGGCAGCTTTACCATCTGAGAAGATGAAGAGCCTTATCCACAAATACCACAAAAGACTTTAAGCTGTCATTGATGTTAAAGGGGGCAATACACGTTATTAAGAACTGGGGTATGTAAACTTTTGATCAGGCTCATTTGGGTAGTTTCTGCTGTCATTATGATTTAAAAAGAGTAAACACAGTTGATCAATTATAAATGGTTTCAGCCAAACACTAACCACTAGTGAAAAAAAAGTTTTTGTGTTATCAGTGATATTCACTGAAAAATGGCCAAGAAATCATAAATTCTGCCAGGGTATGTAAACTTATGAGCACAACTGTATATATATATATATATATATATATATATAGAACATTGGAATATAAAATATTTACAGTTAATACACAGTATAACAGTTTATTAAAAATTAATATTGCATAAATATATTTTTAACATGTTGTCATATATATAGATATATGTCTTTATGTGTGTACATATTATTATTATTATACTTTATTTATGAAGCGCCATCATATTCCACAGCGCCGTCCATGGATACAGATCATTTAAATAAAACAATAGTATAAAACTTCTAAGACTAAGAGACAGGACAGAATTTACAAACACATACAGGAGGAATTGAGGGCCCTATTCCCGTGGGAACTTACAATCTAGAAGGGTAGGAGGTTGAGAAACAGGAGGTGAGGACTGCAAAATTGAGAAAGATGTTAATGCAGAGTTAGATGAGGGAAATGTTGTTAGGTAAAAGAAATATTATTGAGTTGGGTGGTAGGCTTCTCTGAACAGAAAAGTCTTCAGAGAGCATTTAAAGGAAGACAGATTAGGGCAAAGCCTGACAGCACGAGGGAGAGTGTTCCAGAGGGTAGGTGCTGCACGACAGAAGTCCTGCAGTTTAGCATGAGAAGAGGTGATAGTCGCAGATGCAAGGAGCAGGTCATTGTTGGATCTTAGTGGGCGGGCTGGAGTATACTTGTTGATTAGAGAGGATAGGTAGAGGGGAGTGGTGTTGGTGAGTGCTTTTTATGCAAGGGTGAGAATATTGAATTTAATTCAGCTGTGAATGGGGAGCCAATGAAGGGACTCACAGAGAGGTGCAGCAGATACAGTGCGACGGGAAAGGTGGATCAGCCTGGCAGAGGCATTTAGGATGGATTGAAAGGGGGAGAGGCGGGAAAGAGGAACGCCAGTAAGTAGGTTATTGCAGTAGTCAAGTCGGGAAAGAACAAGGGAGTGGACTATTTCCTTTGTGGCGCACAGAAAAGGTTGAATCTTGGAAATATTGCATAGATGTTTGTGGAAGGATGTAGAAAGTGATTGGATATGGGGGACGAAGGATAGATTTGAGTCAAATGTAACTCTGAGGCAGCGGACTTGGGGCGATGGGGAAATGGTGATGCCGTCAGCAAAAAATATATGTGTATATATGTCTGTAAATATATATATATATATATATATATATATATATATATATATATGTACATATTTAGACATATATATATACATAAGTATATACATACTTACATATACATAGGTAGACATGTTTATGTATGTATCTCTATTAAAGTCCTTTGCCTGCCTTTTTTTTTCTTCTAACACCTAACCTCATATGTTTGAGGAGCCCTTATAACTTTTCTGTGCAATATTATTTTAAATAATGTTTATTGGATGGTGTTATTATGAGTGTAACTGTATTTTTAAACGTATTTTTGATGTGCTTTCTGACACTTTTTTGTTTTGCGAAAAATTAACCAGAGGTCTTAGGATGTGCTATCCTGACGAGCGTTTAATAGCGCTCAAGGGATCGTGTTTACTTTCAACTTGTAATATGAGCCAAAAACCTGATAAGAGCTAACACCCTCGATAAACCCCTTTTTCACTTCCATGAACTGTTAGCGCTCCACTCATAATCTAGCCCATTATGAGGAACATTTTTTAAAGTAAATAGTCATCATAGACATTTTCTTCTTAATTGCTTAGTGTTTTTTTTTCTCTAAAAAGGATTTTCCTTTGCTGAAAAATAAATGACTGTTGTTTATATGGCAGTAATGCATGTCACTATACACGTGTCATGTACAAGCATGTTTCCTGTTAGCTTCAACAATCAATTTAAAAAACTGTATTAAACTTTTTAAAAAATAAGCACGTTTTTATAGCACACTTTCCCACACATAACTTTTTGGGGCCGAATTATCAAGCTCCGAACGGAGCTTGATGCCCCGTGTTTCTGGCGAGCCTTCAAGTTATTCAAAACCGCTGCTCCATAACCTGTCCGCCTGCTCTGAGGAGGCGGACAGACATCGCCAGAAATCAACCCGATCGAATATGATCGGATTGATTGACTCCCCCTGCTAGCGGCCGATTGACTGCGAATCTGCAGGGGACCGTATTGCACAAGCAGTTTACAAGAACTGCTGGTGTAATGATAAATGCCGAGAGCGTCTGCTGTCGGCATTTATCAGTGTGCAGCGGACATGATCCGCAATAACGGACCATGTCCGCTCACATCATGATAAATAGGCCCCTCCGAGTTTAATGTAATCTTAAACATCTTTGTAGATGTTTCATATTTTTACCAACAGGCACCTGTAAAATACTTTTTGGCCCAGTTTACAAGTGTAGCGCTATCGATAGCGTGCAAATTGATATGAAAAGTCCATGGTAAAACTGAATTACCAGAGAATGTTTAGCATGGTCGACATCTCTTTAGCTCACCCTATATAATATGAGATTACTCATATTACAAGTTGAATGTTATTTTTTTGCACTTGAGCGAAACACAGAATAGAGCTTGAAAAATGAATGCAACTTGAGACCTAAAGTAAAAAAAAATGTTTCACAAAACACAAGTAAAACGTTTAAAACGTACAGTATTAGCATCATGTATACATGTAATATAATGTAATATTTATATCTTTATATGTATATTTATATGTATATCTCTATATACAGGTGTACCTCGGATATATTGCAGGTTCGGTTCCAGACCGCTGCAAAAAAGTGAATATAGCAAGTGAAGAAAAAAGGTATTTGAAGTATTCTTAAAGAGATACGAAAGGCCAAATTAAACTTGCAGGATTCAGACACAGCATGTAATTTTAAGACACTTTTATATTCACTTCTATTTACAAATGTGCTTTGTTTCTTTGTATCCCTTGTTGAAAAAGAATATGCACATATACTACGCTAGTGGGAGCTAGTTTCTAATTGGTGCCAGTAGTGCAAAGCTGTTCTTTCAGCAAAGGATGACAAGAGAATGAAGAAAATTTGATAATAGAAGTCAATTGGAAAGTTGTATGTTTCAAATTGTATGTTCTATCCAAATCATCAAATACATTTTGGACCTTCCTATCCCTTTAATGTTCCATCGGCTTAAGCGAACCTTTTGGGTTTTGTGCTTGAGACAGAAAAGGCTTTTTTTAGCGTTCATCATAGAAGTCTTGGACTTTAAAAAACAAAAATAGAAAGAGTAAGCATAAAATATTTTTCAAGAATTCTAGGAATTTAAGAGCGTTGTATAAGCCAGCACTTTACATAACGCTCTTGTGTTTATACATATATGCAATGCAATCCATATGACTGCTCTTCTGTGCAGAAGAAAACTCGGCTCATGCTGTTTCTATTATTTTGCTGTCTGTCTAGAGGAAGCAACACAGACTGATATGTCTAATAAGTTATACCTGCTAGTTAAGCAATTTGGGGAATAAATATATAATGATTTACTGCCCAAGGGCAGACATCGCGTAACTAGCTACTGTTTTCCCACACTCATATAAGATTACTTCCTTCCAGTGCTGTATACATAATATATCATGCAATGCTGTATGTGGCAACATTAAAGCCTAAGATGGTCTGTCTTAAATGGGAAATCCTTAATTTCTCAACTGGATAAACTGATCATCAGTAAGGAAGCACTTCACCTTTTTAGAAAGCGGTTAGTGTGTTTCTGGAAGTGTGATTTTTTTTTTCTAATTTAACAGGAAAACAGAGAAACTGAGCTATTGTTGGTTTTCGCTATATCCACAGGAAGCAGAGTTTTATTGCGCTGTAAAGAATTACTGTAACAATACTCTCTTTGCACAGATTAAGGAAAATAACTCATGTCTGCTTAAACTAGATGATATGTATTAATTTATTAAGTTGTATTTCATTGTCTATCATAATTCTTTGACTGCCCATAAGGACTTCCTTTTTCTTTTATATGTGTGTGTGTGGAGTGTATATATCATTTTTAATCTTTTTTTTTAGAGATATTAGTACATTTAAGTTTTGAATAGAAGCATAAGGTATTAAATGCCTAGTCCCATCATTTGTTTCAGGGAAAGAACCCCTATAAATACAATAAACCTTTTTAAATTTATATATAATACCTTAGGCATAAAGTAAACACACATAAAAAGAAATTGGAAAGAAAAATTACCATTGCTGGCCACTTATAGACAACATTTAACCGACTGAACTTACTGAAACCCAAATTCAAGATAAAGACAAATGAGTCCCTAGTTCCTCAAAATCAGCAGAGGTCAACGGCCCAACCTGGTACTGCAGCAGATCGAGACCTCTGGGGAATAGGGAATAGGGTGTTAAGGAGCTCTTCTGGCCTACCTACCTGAGGAAAAAGCACCCCAGACCACCACCTGCCCCCCCCCCCCCCCTCCAATCAAAATTTTAAAGCAAACATTCAGTTGGTTAGATCCAGAGGCGTAACTAGAAATCATAGGGCCCAGGTGCAAGAATTTCCAGCAGCCCCCCCCCCCCTAAAAAAAAATTGTTAATTGAATATATATATATATATATATATATATATATATATATATATATATATATTATTATTATTTTTTATGTGTGCTGTATACACACACACATATATAGCTGAATGTGCTGTATACACATACATATATATATACATATATATATATATATATATATACACACACACATACACACACATATATATATATACATATATATATATATATACACACACACATACACAGCACATGATAAAGCAAAAGTGAAACAAACTTCAGATGTTTGAAAATGAAAGCATGTGGTGATTTTAGCCACAAGATAATATAAGGCCTACTGAACTACTCTCCAAAAGGCAAAAGCTAATTGTACAGTGTACATCCATACATCACAAAATTCAACTTACTGATACTGACAACTAAGACAAAGTAAGTGTTTTAAGGGGGTGTTATTGAGCCCCATTACTTAACGTAACACCCCTAAACTTCAAAAGTAGTATGTTTTTCTCACTTCTCCTAGCAAGGAAAGAGGTAACTGAGTCAGAAAATGTGTAAACGTTATGGTGCACCTTCAAATTGTATGGTCTATACCCCACTACATCCACAGATCTTTTAGAAATTATTTAAAATGAAGGGTAAAAGCTGTCATAGGTCTACATAGTCACACACACACAAATATGCACACACAAACACATATGTGCTCACACACACACATATACACACACACACATATGCACACACACATATGCACACACATACATACATACACACACACATATGCACACTCACACATGCACATACATACACACACACATATGCACACACACACACACACACACACACATACATACATACACACGTATGCACACTCACACACACACACATACATATGCACACACACACACACACACACATATGCACACATACATACATACACACACACACACATATGCACACTCACACACACACATACATACAAACACACACATATGCACACACATATGCACGCACACATATGCACACACATACATATACACACCCACATGCACACTTTTTGCATAATGACAGATATTTAACTATTAGCTTCTTGCCAGAAGATAAAGTACACAATCCTATAACGGTAAACTTTATGTGAGTGACATTTTCATCATAATGTATATATTTCACCAGGCTATAGAAAAAAGTGCATTATATTAAGTAGCTGAAATAACAATGATTTAGTAACAAACAATTGCACAACCCTCTATGGCAGAGAAGCTGATGTAATTCTTAAACAAGTGGGTAAACTAAATAGAAATTGGTAATGTTATCTACCCACTACACTCACACTACACAGCTATCAAGCAGTGAACCCACCCCCCATTGCTCTTCACTAGCCCCTGGCTGGTACCAGCTTGTCCGGTCCTGGCAGTAGGAGGAGTCCGGGCACAGTATCACCCTGTCCCATTGGTATCTCTTGCTTATGTCTTCTTAAATTATGTAAGTGCCATGATAATGGAAAAAAGAGTCTGTGTAAGGGCCGGGTGCGATATTAGTGCTGAGCAAGCACATGTGTTTATCTGGGAGAGTGGGAGCTTATTATATAAATACAGAAGGGTTGCTTGCAACAGAGCTCATTCTACAGAGGACTAGGACATCTGCTCAGCCAGCTGGACAGGGAGATTTAGGTGTGCTGTAAGGGGGTGTGGGTTGATATGGTACCCTATCGTGAGTGGATCATTGGGTGCCTGACAGTAAGTGATTATTGACCCTGGTGGATGGGGTAGGGTTTATTTTAAATGTTTGGATCTTCTATACTGCCGCACTTCATACCCAGAACTGCTCCAGCCAGCTTTATGTACTGATTTGGTGTTACTGAGTCTGTCTGTGCTCACCGTGCCCCAGGTGCCCCCCCCCCGGCCAGCCCCCCCTCACTCTGACTCTGAGAGCCTTCATCCTCACCATGGCCCCGCGGCCCCTCCTCAGTCTGACTCTGAGCTTACCTGATTGATAATTCCTACTAGAGACGTCTCTCTCTCTGTTCTCCTCCACAGTCCACTCACTCAGACTCAGTCACTGCCAGGCTGTCGCGCTAGCCAGAAGACGGCCAGACAGGACCTAGAGCCAGACGTTTGGTTCCACCCAGAGCACGCACAGTCCACGACGACTCACTCCTGTCTCCTGCTACTGACTAGGCTGCACTCACTGCACATGCAGTCACAAGACAATTGTTGAGATACACGTGCGTGCAGCCAGTCAGTGAGTCAGGAGGGAGGAGGAGGGAGAGATTGCGCCAAAATGGAAAGTTCCAAATTTCCGGGGCAGCTGGCAGCAGAGCAGAGTGCAGACTGACAACAACAAATAAAGTGCAAAACTGTGCAATTGTGCTGCAGTCTCTGCAGATGCAGGCTGCTGCCCTGCAATGCAAATTACAAAATGAATAAATATTATTATTATATATAGTGAATCGAAGGTTCATTGGGGGTAAAAAAAGAAAAAAACAACCACCTGCCTTGGGCCCCCCTTAGTGTTGGAGACCTGCTGGGCCCGGTCGCAATGGCGACCGTCGCATCACCATTAGTTACGCCCCTGGTTAGATCTTTGTTAGATTAGATTTGGTAAATTGTTGTTTTTTCATAAGATCTAGCATACAAGGAGCAGTATTAAAGGACCATAATTAACAAATGCATAAATGCATAAAGATAATACCATAACACTAACATGTTTATAAGATATTTAATGCTGAAAATGATATTATAACCATATAGGAATATGATCAGTGTCTCATATATAGTAAATATTAGACATGAATTGATTTTGACTTTCATGTCCAATAATTCATATGAGTGAATTTTAATATGCAGGATAACTTATTATCATATGTGCAAATGATATGGAAATGGTAAAAAGTATATATAAAATATAGTAGGCACAAGTGGAAATAAGTTTTCCTGAAAATATACTGCAGTTTAAAGTTTGATATCAATCAGAGTTTATATATATATATATATATATATATATATATATATATATATATATATATATATATATATATATTGTAAGCAAGTAAATTTCAGTTGAAAGTTAGTATGAATACGATCTCACCAGGTTTTAGATGAAAGTGATCTCGGAGAAGCAGCTCCAACCCGACAGGCAAAACTGATCAGTGTGGGAAGCGTGGTTGAGATTTGCCGTCACAGGAACGGAGTGAAAATCAGATGGAGGTGTAAACGGCTGCACAATCTCCAAGATGCAGGTTGATTAACTGAGGCAAACTCTAGTAAAGTCCAAAGACAAATTAAATTAACAATGTTTCTCAATCTCTGAGGGAAACAATAATAAATTCTATGGAAAGAATCCAATTCACAGTGTGGCTTAACAAAGGAGTATGTTAACTCAATACCAAGCAATGATGTGAGAAAAGGCAGCCCTTAAATAGCCCTAAGAGGAAGAATGTTAACACCTCTTAAAGGGCCAGATGTTACAGAGCACCCCTCTTAACAAACTACTCCATGGTTCAAGGTCGGGGCCTGTCAGGATGTCTCCTATGGAATATAGAGACCAACCTAGGAGCTGACAGGTTAACCGAAGGCTCCCAGGAGTCCTCGTCACTGGAAAAGCCCTTCCAGCGAATCAGGTATTGAAGAAGTTCAGATACCTTTCTCGAATCCAATATTTCCTCAACCTCATACTCTATATCAGGTGTAATTGGAGGAGAATGAGACTGAGACGTACTGAAATTCCGGAGTGCCTTATAAGGCTTGAGCAGAGAAACATGGAAGGTGGGATGAATTTTATATGGATCAGGAAGTTCCAAAGTGACAGCGTTTTCATTAATCACTTTTTTAACAGAAAAAGAACCAATATAAAATCTGCTGAACTTTCTACTAGGTACAGTCAATCTGAAATTTCTTGTAGAAAGCCAAACTAGGTCACCAGCTGCGTAAGGTGGTGATGGACAATGTCTCAGATCGTAATATTTCTTTTGACGTAGCTGTGTTCCTTAATATTGTCGGATAGAAGAACAAAAGTCTCTGTAAAAGTGTTTGTCATGTCGTTTAGAACTGGACAAGGGCTTTGAATATTTGGGTATAAGTGGAAATTAGCGAAGAAAGGAGTCATCTTGATAGATGAATGATAGGTATTGTTATGAGCGAACTCAGCCAATGGTAAAAGTGATGTCCAGTTATGTTGATGTTGGGAGGTGAAGCATCTTATGTATTCCTCTAACCAATGATTTGTTCTCTCAGTCTGTCCATTGGTTTTTGGATGGAAAGAAGTTGATAGCTTATGATCAATTTTTAATGTTGTACATAGTTGTTTCCATACTCTGGTGGTAAATTGGCTGCCTCTATCAGAGGTTATTGTAGATGGTATGCATTGGAGTTTTATTATGTGTTGTATGAGTAATTCAGTTGTTTCCATACTGGTAGGTATTTTGTGATATTAAACAAAATGAGCCATTTTAGAAAACAGGTCTACTACAACCATAATAGTATTATTCTTTTCTGAATTGGGTAGCTCAACAATAAAATCAATTTCTATGTCTTTCCAATGTCTTTTGTGGAATTGGCATAGACAAAAGATAACCAGCAGGTTTTCTTCGATCCGTTTTGAAGGTAGTGCAAATCTCGCATGACTCAATATGTTGTAAGACATTTTTTATTTGATTTGGCCACCAATAAGATCTCTTGAGTAATTCTAAAGTTCTGTTAACACTGGCGTGTCTGGATAGTTGAGAATCATGAACTGTTTGTAGAATCAATGATCTTAGGTTGGGGGGAACATAAAGTTTGTGGTGTGATAAAATAAACCATCTGAGTGTTGTTGTAAGTCATAACGAAATTTAGTCAGGTCAGAATATTGTTCAGTTTTAAATATCTGAATAGAGGGTGTGATTACCCCTATTATATGCTCAAGAGTTATAAGTGGAGCGACAGTTGGTGGTTTAGTTGGTTTTTGTGGAAGACGGGAAAAAATGTCAGCCTTAGTATTCTTGGATGCAGGTCTGTAAGTTATAGTATAATGGAATCTAGATAAAAAAGACTCCAACAAAGCTGTCTTGCGGTGAGTGTATGATTAGTTTTCAAATACTGCAGGTTACGGTGATCTGTATAAATAATAATGGGTTCAACAGTACCTTCTAGTAAATGGCACCACTGTTCAAGCGAGCTTTTAACTGCCAACAACTCTTTTTCCCCCTACATGATAGTTTAGTTCAGCAGGATTCAACACCCGTGAGTAGTATGCTACGGGATGTAACAGACCATTAGTAGGAGATTGCGTAATTAGAGGCATCTATATCTAGAGTGTATTGTAGTTGTGGGTCTGGAAATGACAGTATAGGGGCTGATGTAAAAGCTTTATTGAGATATAAAAAGGCTTCTTCAGCTGCTTTGTTCCACTTGAATTGGATGTCTAATTTAGTAAGATTAGTTAATGGCCTTGCTAAAACAGAAAAGTTTTTTATGAATTTTCTGTAGAAGTTGGCAAAGCCAAGGAATCTTTGTACTTCTTTCTTGTTCTGAGGTGAAGGCCAATCAAATATAGATTGGACCTTAGTGTTATCCATATGGATTCCTTCTGGTGGGATATGATATCCTAGAAATTTGATTTTATTAGTACGAAAGATACATTTCTCTAATTTAACATATAGTTTATGTGCTTGTAATCTTGATAGTACAGTTCTTACGTGTTTGATATGGTCATGTAAATTATCTGAAAATATAAGTATATCATCCAAATAGATGACTACGAATGTGTCGAGGAGGTCCCTGAATACATAATTTATAAACCTTTGAAAGGTTGCTGGGGCGTTGCAAAGCCCGAATGGCATCACTGTATACTCGTACAACCCATACTTTGTATGAAATGCAGTGAGCCATTCATCTCCAGAGCGTACGCGAATGAGATTATAAGCACTTCTCAAATCTAGTTTGGTATAAATTGTGGATCTATGTAATCATTCTATCATCTCAGGGATACGTGGAAGGGGATATCTATCCTTGATTGTTCTTTTATTTAATTTGCAGTAATCCACAATTGGGCGCACGGTTTGATCTTTATTAGTTATGAAAAAATAGTCCTGCATCTGCAGGGGAAGTGGAGGGTCTTATGAATCCTTTTCTAAGGTTATCATTAATGTATTCTTTGAGTATTTCAAGTTCTTTCTTAGACATTGGGAAGATATGCCCATATGGAATATCTGATCCTGGTATCAATTCTATGGGACAATCATATGAGGTGGTAAGACCTCTGCTTCATTCTTATCAAAAACATGAGAAAATTCAATATAGTGTTTTGGAATCTGATTTTCAGATACACATAACTATTGATGTGTTAAGAAACAAGTGGAGGAACAATATGAGGACTGACATTTTATTTTATTTTCAGACCATTGAATCTGAGACTGATGAAGTCTCAGCCAATGTAGACCTAGTACCATAGGAAACATGGGTGAATCAATAATATCAAAAGATATAAATTCATGATGGTTATTGTGAATTGTGACTGATAGTGTTATTGTCTCATTAGTAATAGGTCCAGATTCTAACAGTTTACCGTCAATAAGATGCACAGGGACCGGTTTCTTCTTTGCAATATATGGTATTTTACTGTTTTTAACAACAGACATATCTATATAGCATGCATAAGCTCCAGAATCCAGAATAGCATCCAAGTTAAACCGGTGGCATCCCCACTGTAGAGAGACAGTAATAAGAAAATAAGTTGGGTTCTGGTATGTTAAGGTTATCATATGTTGAAGCTGTGAATTATTAGGCTTACCTAATTTTTGTCTTTTTAGTATTGGACATTCTGAAACTGAATGGTCTTTTGATTCATAATACATGCAAAGTCCTTTGTCCTTTCTTCGTGGTTTTTCTTCCAAAGTGAGGGGTCCCTTAATGAATCCTATGTCCATAGCCACGTCAGTAACTTTTGGTGTATAAGGAGTAGCTCTCTGTACATGTTGTCTAACATGATGGTCAGGGGTGTCTTTCTCCTGTTTCTGCTCTCTAATCCAATGATCAATCTTAATTAATAGTGCCATGAGATGTTCAAGAGAATCAGGAATCTCAAGTCTAGCTAATTCGTCCTTTATATTCTCTGACAATCCTATATTATGAACTGATTTTTCAATGACACTTCATTCCATTTAGTATTGGATCATCACATTCAAAAAAATGTGTCTGCCCAGGCACGAGGTTCACCTCTTAGAAAATATAGTATAGTGAGTACTTTTAGGCACTCAGTAGGAAAAGTTTTAGGTTTTAAATTTATAAACAATTTACAAGCATTATAAAAGTGTCTGAATAATTTCCTATCCCCATAAAATGTATCAGGAGGACTTATAGGGGGATCTGGAGTACTATCAGAAAGATTAGTTGAAGTACTTAACCCTTCTTTAATAATGTTTCTGAGAGTAAGGTTTTCAAACTGGAAGTCTCTTAGACCCTGTGACCTGATCAATCATATAAGATAGTTCCCTGACGGGGTTTGTTAATTCAGTAGGATTCATTATATATGACCCCTTTATCCAGGCTTGGTATTCTGTAACAAAGCTTATGGGGGGTAGTTATCAACATGTCAACTTTCCTGCCTTCGCCGGCCCAATACGCCCGCCTGATGACGTCCCTTAAAGGAGCCTTCATTCGTCGGTAGTCCGTCGGGAAAGAAGGATGTTCCGCGTCGGCGGGATGAAGATTCAAGACCCGGCTTGGAAGATGACCTCGCCCGGATAGAAGACTTCTTCAGCGCCTCTTGGAAGATGACCTCGCCCGGATTTGAAGATTTCTTCAGCACCGCTTGGAGGATCACTTCATCTGATGGAAGATTTCTTCAGCGCCCCTTGGATGATAACTTCTGCTGCTCCGGATGTCCTCTTCAGTTCCATCGGTGGCTCGGCTGAGTGAAGACGACTCAAGGTAGGATGATCTTCAGGGGATTAGTGTTAGGTTATTTTAAGGGGGTTTGGGTTAGATTAGGGGTATGTGGGTGGTGGGTTTTAATGTTGGGAGGGGTTGTATTTTTCTTTTACAGGCAAAAGAGCTGAATTCTTTGGGGCATGCCCCCACAAAAGGCCCTTTTAAGGGCTGGTAAGGTAAAAGAGCTTTGAACTTTTTTAATGTAGAATAGGGTAGGACATTTTTTTTATTTTGGGGGGGTTTGTTATTTTATTAGGGGGCTTAGATTAGGTGTAAGTATCTTAAAATTGTTGTAATATTTTTTTAAATGTTTGTAACTTATTTTTTTTATTTTTTTTAACTTAGCTTTTTTTATTTTTTGTACTTTAGTTAGTTTATGTAATTGTATTTAATTGTAGTTATTTGTAGTTAATTTATTTAATTAATGTAATGATAGTGTAGTGTTAGGTTTAATTGTAACTTAGGTTAGGATTTATTTTACAGGTAATTTTGTATTTCTTTTAGCTAGGTAGTTATTAAATAGTTAATAACTATTTAATAACTATTCTAACTAGCTAAAATAAATACAAAGTTACCTGTAAAATAAATATAAATCCTAACGGCTAGATTTGGAGTTTTGTCGGTAATGACCCGAAAAACTAACGCCGGCTTTTTTCTGGCCGCACCATAAAAATAACTCTGGTATTGAGAGTCCACATAAAGGCTGCGTTAGGCTCCAAAAAAGGAGCGTAGAGCATTTTTAACGCAGCTTCAACTCTCGATACCAGAGTTGCTTACGCAAGCGGCCAGCCTCAAAAACGTGCTCGTGCACGATTCTCCCATAGGAAACAATGGGGCTGTTTGAGCTAAAAAAAAACCTAACACCTGCAAAAAAGCCGCGTTCAGCTCCTAACGCAGCCCCATTGTTTGTTATGCGGAAACACTTCCTACGTCTGCACCTAACACCCTAACATGTACCCCGAGTCTAAACACCCCTAACCTTACACTTATTAACCCCTAATCTGCTGCCCCCGCTATCGCTGCCCCCTGCATATTATTATTAACCCCTAATCTGCCGCTCCGTAAACCGCCGCTACTTACATTATCCCTATGTACCCCTAATCTGCTGCCCTAACATCGCCGACCCCTATATTATATTTATTAACCCCTAATCTGCCCCCCACAACGTCGCCTCCACCTGCCTACACTTATTAACCCCTAATCTGCCGACCGGACCTGAGCGCTACTATAATAAAGTTATTAACCCCTAATCTGCCTCACTAACCCTTTAATAAATAGTATTAACCCCTAATCTGCACTCCCTAACATCACCGACACCTAACTTCAATTATTAACCCCTAATCTGCCGACTGGAGCTCACCGCTATTCTAATAAATGTATTAACCCCTAAAGCTAAGTCTAACCCTAACACTAACACCCCCCTAAGTTAAATATAATTTACATCTAACGAAATTAATTAACTCTTATTAAAAAAATTATTCCTATTTAAAGATAAATACTTACCTGTAAAATAAATCCTAATATAGCTACAATATAAATTATAATTATATTATAGCTATTTTAGGATTTATATTTATTTTACAGGTAACTTTGTATTTATTTTAACCAGGTACAATAGCTATTAAATAGTTAAGAACTATTTAATAGCTAAAATAGTTAAAATAATTACAAAATTACCTGTAAAATAAATCCTAACCTAAGTTACAATTAAACCTAACACTACACTATCAATAAATTAATTAAATAAACTACCTACAATTACCTACAATTAACCTAACACTACACTATCAATAAATTAATTAAATACAATTCCTACAAATAAATACAATTAAATAAACTAGCTAAAGTACAAAAAATAAAAAAGAACTAAGTTACAAAAATAAAAAAATATTTACAAACATAATAAAAATATTACAACAATTTTAAACTAATTACACCTACTCTAAGCCTTGCAGACCTCCAACGCGGAACACCCTCTTCTCCCGACGCCTACTAGCCGAATGACGGTTCCTTTAAGGGACGTCATCCAAGATGGCGTCCCTCGAATTCCGATTGGCTGATAGGTATCTATCAGCCAATCGGAATTAAGGTAGGAATATTCTGATTGGCTGATGGAATCAGCCAATCAGAATCAAGTTCAATCCGATTCAGCCAATCAGATTGAGCTTGCATTCTATTGGCTGTTCCGATCAGCCAATAGAATGCGAGCTCAATCTGATTGGCTGATTGGATCTTGATTCTGATTGGCTGATTCCATCAGCCAATCAGAATATTCCTACCTTAATTCCGATTGGCTGATAGGATTCTATCAGCCAATCGGAATTCGAGGGACGCCATCTTGGATGACGTCCCTTAAAGGAACCGTCATTCGGCTAGTAGGCGTCGGGAGAAGAGGATGTTCCGCGTCGGAGGTCTGCAAGATGGATCCGGAAGAAAGAAGATTGAAGATGCCGTTGATAGAAGACTTCATCCGGATCATGAACCTCTTCAGCTCCCGCTTGGATGAAGACTTCATCCGGATCATGGACCTCTTCAGCTCCCGCTTGGATGAAGACTTCAGCCGGATCATGGACCTCTTCAGCCCCCCGCTTGGGCTTGGATCAGGACATCGGAGGAGCTCTTCAGGACGGATCGGTGAACCTGGCAGGGTGAAGATAAGGTAGGAAGATCTTCAGGGGCTTAGTGTTAGGTTTATTTAAGGGGGGTTTGGGTTAGATTAGGGTTATGTGGGTGGTGGGTTGTAATGTTGGGGGGGGGTATTGTATGTTTTTTTTTACAGGCAAAAGAGCTGAATTCTTTGGGGCATGCCCCGCAAAGGGCCCTGTTCAGGGCTGGTAAGGTAAAAGAGCTTTGAACTTTAGTAATATAGAATAGGGTAGGGCATTTTTTTATTTTGGGGGGCTTTGTTATTTTATTAGGGGGCTTAGAGTAGGTGTAATTAGTTTAAAATTGTTGTAATATTTTTATTATGTTTGTAAATATTTTTTTATTTTGTGTAACTTAGTTCTTTTTTATTTTTTGTACTTTAGCTAGTTTATTTAATTGTATTTATTTGTAGGAATTATATTTAATTAATTTATTGATAGTGTAGTGTTAGGTTAATTGTAGGTAATTGTAGGTAGTTTATTTAATTAATTTATTGATAGTGTAGTGTTAGGTTTAATTGTAACTTAGGTTAGGATTTATTTTACAGGTAATTTTGTAATTATTTTAACTATTTTAGCTATTAAATAGTTCTTAACTATTTAATAGCTATTGTACCTGGTTAAAATAAATACAAAGTTACCTGTAAAATAAATATAAATCCTAAAATAGCTATAATATAATTATAATTTATATTGTAGCTATATTAGGATTTATTTTACAGGTAAGTATTTATCTTTAAATAGGAATAATTTATTTAATAAGAGTTAACTAATTTCGTTAGATGTAAATTATATTTAACTTAGGGGGGTGTTAGTGTTAGGGTTAGACTTAGCTTTAGGGGTTAATACATTTATTAGAATAGCGGTGAGCTCCGGTCGGCAGATTAGGGGTTAATAAGTGTAGGCAGGTGGAGGCGACGTTGTGGGGGGCAGATTAGGGGTTAATAAATATAATATAGGGGTCGGCGGTGTTAGGGGCAGCAGATTAGGGGTACATAAGGATAACGTAGGTGGCGGCGCTTTGCGGTCGGCAGATTAGGGGTTAATAATTGTAGTTAGGTGGAGGCGACGTTGTGGGGGGCAGGTTAGGGGTTAATAAATATAATACAGGGGTCGGCGGTGTTAGGGGCAGCAGATTAGCAGATTAGATTAATTTTTATTTATATTGTAGCTATATTAGGGTTTATTTTAAAGGTAAGTATTTAGTTTTAAATAGGATTAACTTAGTTAATAATAGAAATATTATTTAGATTTATTTAATTAATATTTAAGTTAGGGGGGTTTAGGGTTAGTGTTAGACTTAGGTTTAGGGGTTAATAATTTTATTACAGTGGCGGCGGTGTAGTGGGGGGCAGGATAGGGGTTAATAAATGTATTATAGGTGGTGACGGTGTAGGGGGGGCAGATTAGGGGTTAATAAATTTAATATAGGTTGCGGCAGGGTCAGAGAGCGGCGGTTTGGGGTTAAACTATTTATTTATTTGCGGCGAGGTGCGGGATCGGCAGGATAGGGGTTAATAACTTTATTATAGAGGGCGGCGGTATAGGGGGGGCAGGATAAGGGGTTACTAGGTATAATGTAGGTGGCGGTGGGCTCCGGGAGCGGCGGTTTAGGGGTTAATATATATATAGAGTAGCTTGCGGTGGGCTCCGTGAGCGGCGGTTTAGGGGTTAATCATTTTATTTAGTTGCAGCGGTGTAGGGGGGGACAGATTAGAGGTGTTTAGACTCGGGGTACATGTTAGGGTGTAAGGTGTAGACAGCTCCCATAGGAATGAATGGGATGTCTGGCAGCAACGAACTTGTACTTTTGCTATGGTCAGACTCCCATTAATTCCTATGGGATCTGCCGCCTCCAGGGTGGCGGTTTGAAAACCAGGTACGCTGGGCCGTAAAAGTGCCGAGCGTACCTGCTAGTTTTTTGATAACTAGCAAAAGTAGTCAGATTGTGCCGCACTTGTGTGCGGAACATCTGGAGTGACGTAAGAATCGTTCTGTGTCGGACTGAGTCCGGCGGATCGAAGTTTACGTCACAAAATTCTACTTTTGCCGGTCTCTAGCCTTTGATAACTAAGGCGAATCAGCCTCGCCACAAATACGCTGCGGAATTCCAGCGTATTTGAGGTTGACCGCTTGATAACTACCCCCCATAGTCTCAATAAAATGTATCTTATGTTTATAAGATATTAAATGCTGAAAATTATATTATAACCATATAGGAATATGATCAGTGTCTCATATATAATAAATATTAGACATAAATTGATTTTGACTTTCATGTCCAATAATTCATATGACTTAATTTTAATCTGCAGGCTAACTTATTATCATATGTGCAAATGATATGAGAAATGGTAAAAAGTATATATCAAATATAGTAGGCACAAGTGGAAATAAGTTTTCCTGAAAATATACTGCAGTTTAAAGTTTGATATCAACCAGAGTTTATATATATATATTGTAAGCAAGTCAGTTGAAAGTGATCTCGGAGAAGCAGCTCCAACCTGACAGGCAAAACTGATCAGTGTGGGAAGCGTGGTTGAGATGCGCTGAACAGCTGAGTGGCTCACATGGAGGTGTAAACAGCTGCACGATCTCCAAGATGCAGGTTGATTAACTGAGGGAAACTCTAGTAAAGTCCCAAGATGAATTAAATAAACAATGTTTCTCAATCTCTGAGGGAAACAATATTATTCAAAGAAAGTAACAATAATAAATTCTATGGAAAGAATCCAATTCACAGTGTGGCTAACTCAACACCAAGCAATGATTTGAGGAAAGGTCGTCCCTGAAATAGCCCTAAGAGGAAGAATGTTAACACCTCTTAAAGGGCCAGATGTTACACTATATACGTATACCCTGTGAGCTTGTCCATATGCTCAGTAGGATTTTGTTCCCCAGAAAGTATGAATATAAAAAGACTGTACAAAATGTGATAATAGACGTAAATTTGAAAATGTCTTAAAACTGCATGCTCTATCTGAATCATAAAAAAATATTTAGACTTGAGTGTCCCTTTAACAGTTATTTGGAGGATGGGGGGGGGGGGGCAACCTTATTAAAAAATTGGACAAAATACCAGACCTAACAAATATCTATCAAATTAAAAAACTTTATCAGATTTTTTGTTAGATCTAATATAATTACAGAGATATTAGGTATTAAATTACCAAATCAAAATTTCAGACAAAAAAATCATTCAGGCTAATAGATTTGTTAGATCAGGTTTGATCAAGTGTTTATTACGTTAGATCTAACAAGATAAAGCTGGTATTAACAATTATTTGGAGGGGGCTAACCTGCCTCCTTAACAAAAATTTGGATGAAAAGTTATTTAATTTGATAGATATTTATTAGATCATGTATGATCAGTTAGTTTTGTTAGATCTAATATAATTACAGATATATTAGGTATTAAATTAGGTGGGGAGGCCCCCTCGAATCAAATTTCAGACAAAAAAACATTCATGATAATAGATCTTGGCTAGATCATGTTAGATCAAGGGGTAGATTTAACAAGCAGCGGATGCAGCAATCTACCCCCGAAGTTTCTGACTCGCCAGAAACTTAAGTAAAGAAACAGCGGTCGTAAGATGGCGGACTGCAATCATCCCGATACGATACGATCGGGATGATTGACACCACCTGCTAGTGGCCAATTGGCCGTGAATGTGCAGGGGGCGGCATTGCACAAGCATTTTACAAGAAATGATTGTGCAATGTTAAATGCCGACAGCGTATGCTGTTGGCATTTAGCGATGTCTGACGGACAACGAATCATCTCCTAAAGAAAAATTGGAAAGAGTTCCAAAGAAAGTGATGCCTAAATATCACTCTGTGTCCAGACTTGTGTGAGGCTGGAAATTTATTTAAAACATAACTTTTATTGAAAATAAAAAGTAAAAAATGGGTAATAAAATAGTTGAGTAAGTTTCTGTTTGTCCACACTGAAGAATTATCTCTTGGCTATCATATAAATGGCTTTATAAATGCTTGGTATATTCAAGAGATTAACAGTAACAGTTGGTATTCATATAGCTCAAATGCTAATATTCACAGACTATTATGTTATTTATATCAACCCAGAGCACACAGATCTCTTGTGATCAAAGTAAATAAATATTCACTTGATATTAATGCTCAAAATCAACAGTGGCATTTGCTAGATGTGGGAATCTATGTATATAAATATTGGTTTATGACTCTGACATGGTGAATGTTAAATAATCCATCTGGTTGTATGGTTGGATTAATATAAAGTTAAATCAACCGTGTTGTATTGACATAGGCTAACAGTTTAGCAGACAATAATGTACATATTATTTTGTCCCCATATACCGGACTACTGTATATTAGCAGTTAGCAGTATGGGCATAAACACAATACGAGGATATGAGGGAGTTAATAGTGATTAATTCAAGCGGCTATGATCAACTTTATCTCATGTATTTCTTAATATTCGTGGTTACTATTGGATCCGTGGAGTTTGGATACAAATGAGTTATAACTCTGATTGTTTTTAACACACTTACATTACACAACCCTCTTTCTTATGATACCGCTCTATGCAGCTGCTAGTATGCTCTTTGGTAATACTGCTATATAATACGCATCACCACATCATAGTGAGTAAAGTGACTATCAGATATCAGTATTGGCTGGTTTGCCCCTTATTCTATGATAGCAACTCTGTGTATTGTTGGGTGATGTTACTATTATAATACGTATCAAGTTCAGGTTTTTATTTTACTGCCACAACGTTCTGTGTTGGCTCTCTAGTATCGATGTGTTGCTAAATTGCCAAACATTCAATAATAGCAACTATGTATCAAAATGTTTGTGTTAGGCACATTAATAATTATGGCCCTTTTACTTACAAAGCGTATATATTTTGTTATTATTTCTTCCACACAGTTATGTTTGGTTACAGCAGTATCACTGATTTATACAGCTTTTGAATAAAGCGTTTGTGTATTTTAATATTTTTTCCCATTCATATGATTATATACCACTGTTGTTAGTTATCTGATAAATCATGCCTGTGTATGCAATGCATATATATTTTGTCAGTGTTCGCATAATAGCTCGCAAACAAAATAAATTACACAGATTGTGATTTTACAGCCGTTATTATCAATCTATATGTTACATAATTAACAAGTACATAATATAAAGACTATGCAATAACACTAAGGGGCATATTTATGATTGTGCGAGCGGACATGATCCGATATAGCAGCTCATGTCTGCTGCACATCGATAAATGCCGACAGCATATGCGCTCTGCATTTATCATTGCACCAGCAGTTCTTGTGAACTGCTGTTGCAATACCGCCCCCTGCAGATTCGCGGCCATATTCAATCAGGTTGATTTCTGTCCGCCGCCTCAGAGCAGGCGGACAGGTTATGGAGCGGACAGGTTATGAATTTCAAATAAGATTTTTTTCTTATAAATTTTCTCCCATTTTCCGGCCCCCTGTATCATGTGACAGACATCAGCCAATCACAGACTAGTATACGTATACCCTGTGAGCTTGTGCACATGCTCAGTAGGATTTTGTTCCCCAGAAAGTATTAATATAAAAAGACTGTGCAAAATTTGATAACAGAAGTAAATTTGAAAGTGTCTTAAAACTGCATGCTCTATTCGAATCATAAAAAAAATATTTTGACTTGAGTGTCCCTTTAACAGTTATTTGGAGGGTAGGTTTTTTAATTTGATAGATATTTGTTAGGTCTGGTATTATCAGTCAGTTTTTTATTAGATCTAACATAATTACAGAGATATTAGGTATTAAATTACCAAATCAAAATTTCAGACAAAAAAAATAATTCAGGCTAATAGATTTGTTAGATCAGGTTTGATCAAGTGTTTATTACGTTAGATCTAACAAGATAAAACAATTATTTGGAGGGGGCTAACCTGCCTCTTTAACAAAAATTTGGATGAAAAGTTATTTAATTTGATAGATATTTATTAGATCATTAGTGCTCTTGCACTAGATGGCAGCACTATTTCCTGTCATGTAGTGCTCCAGACAGGGGAACGCTACCTATCTATCACCGAGATTATGAGTTTTGCGGTAACAGGGGTGCGTTGCTAACGAGCAGTTTTTTCTCACCGCTCACTTAAGATAACGCTGGTATTACAGGGTTTTTTAAACCCGGCGTTAGCCACAAAAAAGTGAGCAAAATTTAGCTCCACATCTCACCTCAATAACAGCGTTGCTTACGGTAGCGGTGAGCTGGAAAAACGTGCTTGTGCACGATTTCCCCATAGGAGTCAATGGAGCAGAAAAAGCAGCGTTCAGCTTCTAACGCAGCCCCATTGATTCCTATGGGGAAACAAAAGTTATGTCTACATGAACCCCGAGTCTAAACACCCCTAATCTTACACTTATTAACCCCTAATCTGCCGCTCCAGACATCTCTGCCACCTGCATTATATTATTAACCCCTAATCTGCCGCTCCGGACACCGGCGCCACCTACATTATACTTATGAACCCCTAATCTGCTGCGCCGAACATCGCAGACACCTACGTTTTATTTATTAACTCCTAATCTGCCGCCCCCAATGTCGCCGCCACCTAACTACAATTATTAACCCCTAATCTGCCACCTCCAATGTCGCCGCCACTATAATAAAGTTATTAACCCCTAAATCTAAGTCTAACCCTAACCCAACCTACCTTAAATATAATTTAAATACATCTAAATAAAATTACTACAATTAAATAAATAATTCCTATTTAAAACTAAATATTTACCTATAAAATAAATCCTAAACTAGCTACAATATAACTAATAGTTACATTGTATCTAGCTTAGGGTTTATTTATATTTTACAGGCAAGTTTGTATTTATTACAATTACTTACACTACACTATAATTAAATTAATTTACTAAATTACCTACAATTAACTACAATTATATAAAATAAACTAAAGTACGGAAAAAAAAACACTAAATTACAGAAAAAAAATAAAATAATAACAAGATTTTTAAACTAATTACACCTAATCTAATCCCCCTAATAAAATAAAAAAGCCCCCCAAAATAATAAAAATCCCTACCCTACACTAAATTACAAATAGCCCTTAAAAGGGCTTTTTGCGGGGCATTGCCCCAAAGTAATCGGCTCTATTACCTGTAAAAAAAAATACAATACCCCCCAACATTAAAACTCACCACCAACACACCCAACCCAACTCTAAAACCCACCCAATCCCCCCTTAATAAAACCTAACACTAACCCCTTGAAGATCACCCTACCGTGAGACATCTTCACCCAGCCGGGCACAAGTGGTCCTCCAGAGGGGCAGAAGTCTTCATCCGATCCGGGCAGAAGAGGACCTCCAGATGGGCAGAAGTCTTCATCCAGGTGGCATCTTCTATCTTCATTCATCCAGTAAATTAATTTAATGATAGTATAGTGTAAGTAATTGTAACTTAGGTTAGGGTTTATTTTACAGGTAAATTTGTACTTATTTTAGATAGGTAGTTATTAAATCGTTAATAACTATTTAGTAACTATTGCACCTAGTTAAAATGAATACAAAGTTGCCTGTAAAATAAAAATAAACCCTGAGATAGCTACAATGTAAACTATTAGTTATATTGTAGCTATCTTAGGGTTTATTTTATAGGTAAGTATTTAGTTTTAAATAGGAATCATTTATTTAATTGTAGTAATTTTATTTTGTTTTATTTAAATTATATTTAAGTTAGGGGACTTAGGGTTAGACTTAGGTTTAGGGGTTAATAAATTTAATATAGTAGCGGCGACGTTGGGGGCGGCAGATTAGGGGTTAATAAATGTATGTAGATG
Organism: Bombina bombina; assembly: GCF_027579735.1. Classification (NCBI taxonomy): domain Eukaryota; kingdom Metazoa; phylum Chordata; class Amphibia; order Anura; family Bombinatoridae; genus Bombina; species Bombina bombina. Next base: position 1,331,464,181 of record NC_069500.1, on the reverse strand, counting down.
TCGGCGATGTTAGGGACGGCAGATTAGGGGTTAATAAAATTTAACTAGTGTTTGCGAGGCGGGAGTGCAGCGGTTTAGGGGTTAATATATTTATTACAGTGGCGGGAAGTCCGGTCGGCAGATTAAGGGTTAAAAAATTTATTTAAGTGTTTGCAATGTGGGGGGGCCTCGGTTTAGGGGTTGATAGGTAGTTTATGGGTGTTAGTGTACTTTTTAGCACTTTAGTTAACAGTTTTATGTTACGCCGTTAGGCCATAAAACTCTTAACTACTGACTTTTAAATGCGGTAGGAGTCTTGACAGGAGAGGGTCTACCGCTCACTTTCTCCAAGACTCGTAATACCGGCGTTATGCAAGTCCCATTGAAAAAGATAGGATACGCAATTTATGTAAGGGGATTTGCGGTAAGCTCGAGTCGCGGAATAAAAGTGAGCGGTACACCTGTTCCTGCCAGACTCGTAATACCAGCGGGCGTTAAAAAGCAGCATTGGGATCTCTCAATGCTGCTTTTTAAGGCCCGCTGGTATTAAGAGTGGATGCTCGTATACCAGCCCCCACATCGCAACTAGCTAAATTGAACTATATTAAAGTGAATGTAAATTTTGATGCTAAAGTGCCCGGTTTTTAAAAATTCGATTAAAAACAGGGGCACTTTAATTCATCAAAATTTACATTTCACTCATGTTGGGAAAAAAAACTTACCTTTTAATCTTGACAGCAGATCCAGCTTCCTCCACCCGTCGCAAAGCCTCTTCCTGGGTCTAAAATGAGGAATCCGGCTTCCTCCAATCACGGCATTGAATCAGACACTGATTCCCCCGGGGGGGGGAGCCGTGATTGGAGGATGACTGATCTATCATTTCTGACATCAGAAATGGCTTGAGGCGACCGGAGGAAGCTGGAGCAGCTGTCAAGTTTAAAAGGTAAGGGTTTTTTTTCACAACAGGAGTGAAATGTAAATTTTGATGAATTAAATCTAAATAAAAAAAAAAAAAAAAAAATTTATATTCACTTTAACCCCTAAACCGAACACCCCCTAACATTAACATAATTTAAATAGACCTAAATTAAAGTTACAATTATTTACTAACTACCTAGTTAAAATAAATACAAAGAGGCGGAGCCTGGAACAACATGAAGACGGTTGCATAGTGGAATAGCTCCGTGCATAGCGGAGTGCAGGGGGGGGGGGGAAAAACTTAACCCGGCTTGAAAACTAGCCTCCCTGGGGAGACACCATGCAGAGAGCACCGGGGCACCTGCGTTACAGCCTGGAATGGTCGAGAAACGGATTGCTGAGGAGAGATTGAATCCATAGCTGCTGTAAGTTAGATAGGCGGTGGCCATCTTGGGGACCCACAAGGTAATCAGGAGACTGTTAAGAGACACAGAGCTGACTAAAGAGAGCTCCAGTTTGGATACAGAAGAGGCAAATGAGGACTTACACACACAAACTGAGGTACAAGAGATGAAATAGACCCCCCAGGAACAGCCACAAAAACTATCATAGCTCCCCCATGTTAAAAGTGTCAGAGTCTCTACAGATACCCAGGTACATACATGAATGGAGGAAGCTTTATTTCTATGGGGGCAAGAAGCAGGCTATACCGGGGCCATTTCCCTTTAGGCTACATAGCTATAAGATAATAAACTAGGGGCACACAAAGGCTCACATTATGCAGCTACCTGTCTAAGCAACTATCCTATCACAGGCCCTTACATATAGCCCCAACCACGCACCACTTTTTTAAACAAATGAAGGGAGACAAAATAACAGGGGCCCCTATAGAGGACCAAGATGAGGAGGAAGAATCAGATACCACTATCCTGCAACAGGGGGATGATCATATTCCAGCCACAAAAGCGGACATTAAAAACCTAGTATCAAAACAGTATATATCTTCCACCTTTGATAAGCTCTGGGAGAAAATGGACGCTATGCAGAACACTGTAACAAGTAGCCTGGCTGATATTGAACATGATATCCAAGAACTAGGTAACAGAGTGTCCACCCTAGAGGATAGCGAAAACTCAGTCATGGAAGAGGTTACCTCATTGTCTAGGCAGGTAACTCTACACCAACAGGAGTTGGAGGTTATACAAGATAGGATGGAAGACCTTGAAAATCGTAGCCGTAGGTGCAATATACGCTTGAAGGGGATTCCTGAGTCTGTGTCACCTACTGAACTGGACGGATATCTAACCCAGCTATTCCAAGCCATCACTGGCCACTTTGAAGACAGATGCTTTAAGATGGAAAGAGCCCATAGGGCCCTTAGGGCAAAACCTAGGGGGGATGCACCACATAGAGATGTTATAGTCCATATGTTCTGCTTTCTGGAGAAGGAGGCTATTCTGGCGGCCTCCAGGAAGAATCCAACCTTCAAATTTCAGGGTTCAGTGGTCCAATTCTTTCAGGACCTCTGTCTGAGTACTCTACAGAAGAGAGGAGCCATGATACCACTTACCCAACTATTGAGGAAAAATGAGATCAATTATAGATGGGGATTCCCCTTTGCACATATTATAATCCACAATGGGATTACCTACACCATAAGAGAAGCTCAAGACATCCCCGACATCTGCGGCCACCTTGGGCTGGAGGCCCCGCGGATGTCCTCTGACCAAGCAGAAAAAGGAGCCACAGAGAAACATACAACCAACTCTCTACCACAAAGACAGAGCTGGACAAAGATTTCTAAAAAGAAGCAGAAAACTGTCTTGATTGTAAGTCTAATGAGGTGAAGGTACTCATGAGTTTCCTGCTACCCCACAAATCCAGGGAGGACGCACCGCAGATGAGTATAAACTTACTTATGTTCATAGATTTGTTTACCACTAGCTTAAGACTTTTTGAGTAGACATTACTGTTAACTGTTTGCAAAGTCTCCTATAAAGGGAATAAGGAGTGGTTCCTGAAGAAGGAGATCTGGGTGGATCCATGGACATTAAAGCAAACAAAGTTAATCAATAGGGACAAATAGGGACAAATAAGATGGACTAAACCCTTACATTTATTTTATTTTTAATATGAGAGGGGAAGAATACTTATTATTGGAGGGGAGGGGATTGTTTAAGCTGCTCATGTAATACAGCTCTCTCCTGCACTCACAATTTACACATCTGAATGCAAATGTATTCAATGCACGTGTACTGTTCTACATGCACTGTTAGCTATAATAGAATAATGTATAATGTTACAAAGTGGGCTGATAGCTCATACAATGTTCATGTTTTACAGGTTCATTTTTGGGAATGTTTATATGGTTTATTACTGTTTTGTTATAGTGGTACTAGGCGCTACACTGACCAAGGGAGGGGGGGAAGGGGTGATGACACTGACGGGCATGACATAACTAATGGCTAAAAATATTAAGATTATCTCACATAATGTGAGAGGTCTGAACAACGATGTGAAGAGAAAGAAAGCACTCTCCCAATATTTTAGGGCAGGAGCAGACCTTGTAATGCTTCAGGAGACACATTTCACTCCCACAATAATCCCAAAATACTGGTCAAAACAATTCTCTTTACACTACCACTCAACTATAGACGCAAAAAAAGGGGGGTGTCAATTCCTATTTGCCAGTCGCTACAGTTCCAAACAGATGAAGTTATTAGGGATCCGAATGGCAGATACCTTATCGTGAGGGGACACATACATAATACTTCACCTTATGCAACGTATATGCCCCTAACGAGAAACAAGACGTATTTTTTAAAAAGGTGTCGCACCTTTTGACGCAATGGTCCCAGTCAAGGGTGGTGTTGTTGGGAGACTTTAACATCTCCCTGACTCCTTTTAGAAATACAGAGACAGTAAAAAATAACCCACAAACAACACAGACATAACGCTATAATGAAAGCGATAAAGGTGTCCCTAAACGTACACAACTTACTGGACACATGGGAGGCTAAATATGGACAGACATTGGACTATACATTTTTCTCACACGCACACGGAACATATTCTAGGCTTAATTATATTTTTGTTAGCCAGATACTGTTACCTAACGTCCACTCCTCTACAATTAAGTTGTGTGTGTGGTCTGACCACTCCCTTATACAACTAGACCTGACGGGGGTGGTGGGTATACATAGACAGCGGTCATGGACTTTTGACCTGACGGTACTTAATCCTCAACATATACAAAACGACTTCTCCAAGAAATTGGAGCAATACTGGTCATTCAATGTTGGAACGACCACTAACTCGATTAACACATGGGCAGCCCACAAACCATATCTTAGGGGTCTACTGATTAAACAGAAAGGGATAACTTATAAGAGGACCAATGACACAATAAATAAACTACAGGCAGAAAAAAAGGAACTTGAGGTGCACCACCAAAAAACCTCGGCAGTGTCCACTTTCAAATCCCTTCAAGAGAAAAGGCCAACGCTTTCCAAAATCTTAGACTCTAATTCTATTAGGGCTATTCAAAAGCTGAAGGCATAATATTTTATGTACTCTAACAAGCCTGACAGATACTTGGCTCATAAAATCAGAGAGCAGGTTAGAAATGTAGCAATACCTAAGTTACAGAAAAAGGACGGTAGTATTACTTCTCACCCTCAAGAGATTGCAGACACTTTCGCGGGTTACTATTCCATCCTCTACGATGGGAAAAAAGTAGAGCAAACCCCACAAAAACAGGAGCTACTTAGACAATTTTTGAAAGAAGCAGAGCTAAAGAAGCTAAGCCAACAAGATAATCTAGATCTGAACGCAGAGATCACTAGGGGGCAAGTCTTAATGGCAATTAAAGAATTAAAAACAGGGAAAGCCCCAGGCCCAGATGGTTTCCCGGGGGAATATTATAAAATATTTAAGTCTGAACTGGTTCCCCACATACAGAAATTTTGCAATGACCTTATGCAGGGCAATACCATCCCGTCAGAGGAACTTAGTGCTAAGATTGTAGTAATTCCCAAACCTGGTAAGAACTCCGAACAATGTCAAAACTACAGGCCAATCTCACTGATAAATCAGGATATTAAACTCCTTACAAAAATTTTGGCCAATAGGCTTAAGAAACTAGCTCCACAACTGGTAAACGCAGACCAGGTGGGGTTCATTTCTGATAGGGAGGCACCAGATAACGTGATAAAAACGATAACTTTGGTAGATTATCTAAGGAAGAAAGAAACGCCTTCTCTGCTTCTATCTCTGGATGCGGAGAAGGCGTTCAATAGAAAAGATTGGACATACTTGAACACTGTCCTGGTTGAGATGGGCTTTGAGGTGGCCTTCATGAAAACAATTAGGGGTCTATATTCTCATCCAATAGCGGTTATAAGGGCGGAGGAATACCAATCCAAAACTATAAAAATACTAAATGGCACCCGCCAAGGATGCCCCTTGTCCCCACTGCTATTTGCTCTGTGTATGGAACCTCTGGCTGCACGCATAAGGAACAATCCAGATATAGCGGGGGTGGTAGTGGGTGACTTAGAATATAAATTGTCACTGTTTGCAGGCGACGTCCTCCTGACCCTGACCAAGCCCCTGATATCCCTTCCCAATCTCTACCAAACACTACACAATTTCTCACTAGTCTCAGGCTACAAGATCAACTTAGACAAAAGTGAGGCGCTTCCTTTACACATCCCGCCACTAACTAAAAAGCTAATTGAGACCAAATTTGAATTTATATGGGCCACAAGATCAATTAAATATTTAGGTATCAAACTTTCAGACTCATATCATAAACTTTATAACCTGAATTATGTCCCACTTTATAATATAATCAACAAAAATCTCAAAAAATGGAAAACTCACAGATTCTCCTGGTATGGCAGGTTGTCAGCAATTAATATGAACATTCTCCCAAGAATTTTATATCTCTTTAGGGTTCTCCCAATCAAGGTAGCTAAAGCAGATTTACAGAAATAGCAGACCTCATTGAATTCTTTCCTGAGAGGGGTAGGAGGGGAAGAATAGCTTCTCATATACTGTCTCGACATAGACAGTTGGGGGGAGTGGGCCTCCCGAATCTGATAGATTACTATCATGCGGCTAGATTGGTGCAGGCCTCCTTACTAAGTAAAAGTGACTGTGGTATTTTGTGGATCAGACTAGAGGTGGACCGGGGGGGGGGGGGGGATATGGGGCCCCTGACGCTATCTTATCGGACCTGGGACATAAATTTAATGGCCAAGACTATGGAGCTTTGGCGACAGGTGAAACAATAAGGATATGGAAATTATTCATGGGGAAACTAATCCATGTAAACGCTAGGTCTAAGCCAATTAGATTCCTTCTCCACTCAGAAATGCACACACAGGTGGGGAAATGGGCCGACAAGGGACTTTACAGGGTAGCTGACTTTCTGGTTGGTACCCGACTAATGACGTTTTCCCAATTACAAGATAAGATACAGCCTCTGAAACTGCAATGGTTTTTATACCTTCAGCTCTCCTCAGCCATACACAAGTTCTGCTTCCCAGGGGGTCTCACAAACACTGACATCACTAGAACGACTGTGTATGGCCCCAAACAGAATGAAGAGCTTAATCTCGACATTATATCTAGCCATCCAAGAGACTCAGACCCAAACGTACATTCAAGTTCAATTGGATTGGCTGATCCAATCAGCCAATCAGATTGAGCTCGCATTCTATTGGCTGATCGGAACAGCCAATAGAATGCAAGCTCAATCTGATTGGCTGATTGGATCAGCCAATCCGATTGAACTTGAATCTGATTGGCTGATTCAATCAGATTTTTCCTACCTTAATTCCGATTGGCTGATAGAATCCTATCAGTCAATCGGAATTTGAGGGACACCATCTTGGATGACATCATTTAAAGGAACCTTCATTTGGACTTAGGACGTCGTTAGAAGAGGATGGATTCGCGTCGGACGCTTCAAGATGGACCCGCTCCGGATGGAAGAAGATAGAAGATGCCGCCTGGATGAAAACTTCCGAGCCTCTGGAGGACATCTTCTGGCCTGATAGGATGAAGACTTCGGACCCTCTGGAGGACCTCTTCTTGCCGGATAGGATGAAGACTTCGGACCCTCTTCTGGACGGATCGGTGATACCCGGCTGGGGGAATGAAAGGTAGGGAGATCTTCAGGGGCTTAGTGTTAGATTTTTTAAGGGGGGTTTGGGTGGGTTAGATTAGGGGTATGTGGGTGGTGGGTTGTAATGTTGGGGGGGGGTTGTATGTTATTTTTGGGGGGCATGCCCCGCAAAAAGCCCTTTTAAGGGCTGGTAAGGTAATAGAGCTGTTAACTTTTTATTTTAGAATAGGGTAGGGAATTTTGTTTATTTTGGGGGCTTTGTTATTTTTTTAGGGGGCTTAGAGTAGGTGTAATTAGTTTAAAATTCTTGTAATCTTTTTTTATTTTTTGTAATTTAGTGTTTGTTTGTTTTTGTAATTTAGTTTAGTTGATTTAATTGTAGGTAATTGTAGGTAGTTTAGATAATTAATTTATTGATAGTGTAGTGTTAGGTTTAATTGTAACTTAGGTTAGGATTTATTTTACATGTAATTTTGTAATTATTTTAACTAGGTAGCTATTAAATAGTTAATAACTATTTAATAGCTATTGTACCTAGTTAAAATAAATAAAAAGTTGCCTGTAAAATAAATATAAATCCTAAAATAGCTACAATATAATTATTCGTTATATATTGTAGCTATATTAGGGTTTATTTTACAGGTAAGTATTTAGCTTTAAATAGCATTAATTTATTTAATAAGAAATAATTTATTTAGTTAGATTTAAATTATATTTAACTTAGGGGGGTGTTAGGGTTAGAGTTAGGTTTAGGGGTTAATACATTTATTATAGTGGCGGCGAGGTCCGGTCAGCAGATTATGGGTTAAAAAGTGTAGGTAAGGTAGCGGCAACGTTGGGGGGGCAGATTAGGGGTTAATAATTATAATGTAGGTGTCGGCGACGTTGGGGGCAGCAGATTAGGGGTTCATAGGGATAACGTAGGTTGCGGCGGTGTCCGGAGCGGCAGATTAGGGGTTAATAATAATATGCAGGTGTCAGCGATAGCGGGGGCGGCAGATTAGGGGTTAACAAGTGTAAGGTTAGGGGTGTTTAGACTCAGGGTTCATGTTAGGGTGTTAGGTGCAGACTTAGAAAGTGTTTCCCCATAGGAAACAATGGGGCTGCGTTAGGAGCTGAACGCTGCTTTTTTGCAGGTTTAGGTTTTTTTTTCAGCTCAAACTGCCCCATTGTTTCCTATGGGGATATCGTGCACGAGCACGTTTTTCAAGCTGGCCGCTACCGTAAGCAACGCTGGTATTTAGAGTTGAAGTGGCGGTAAATATGCCTGTACGCTCCCTTTTTGGAGCCTAACACAGCCCTTCAGAGAACTCTAAATACCAGCGTTATTTAAAAGGTGCGGGGGGGGGAAAACACGCGTAGTTAACGCACCCCTTTGGCCGCAAAACTCTAAATCTAGGTGCATATTAATAAAGAGATATTTCAATTAAAATAAATACAAACTTAGCTGTGAAATAAAAATAAAACCTAAGCTTAAACTAATAAAACCTAACATTATTAAAAATAAAAAACCTAACATTACTAAAAATAAAAAAACAAACATTACAAAAAAAAATTAAAACTACAATTATAAAAAATAATAAACACTAAAATTACAAAAAATAAAAAAACTACCCTTACAAAAAAATAACAAACGAAATTATCCAAAATAATAAAATTATTCCTATTCTAATACCCCATTTAAAAAAACACACCCCAAAATAAAAAAACTCATCTATAATAATCTTCCAAGGGCCATTAAAAGGGCATTTTGTAGGGCATTGCCATAAAGTTAACAGCTCTTTTTAAAAAAAATAAAAACAAACACCCCCTAACATTACGGGCGAGATTACATAAACAGCGCAGGCTTCAGCACAAGTGCTGCAACGGACCCCACCCATAATTTCACCTCGCACATCAGGGTATTACATATAGGGTACCGGCAGTTCATAAAGTGCAGTAAGTTGGATAAACTAGCGATGTCCAGAAATGAGCGAAAATACTAATTTCTGGAGCCGCTAGTGACTTACGGCACTTTAGAAACTGCCGGCACCTAAGAATAATAAAAAAATAGATAAAATCTCCCATAAATATCTAACCGGCCTCCCAAAAATAAACCTGACACGTAAAAACCCCTATATCGGCCATCAAACCCACATCGGAACTAATAAAACTATTAACCCCTAAACCGACAACCCCCCACAACGCAATATGCCTAATTAAACTATTAACCCCTATATCTGCCATCAAACCCACACTGCAAGTAATAACTAAAGTATTAACCCCTAAATCCGCCAACCCCAACATAGCAAACTACCTAATAAAACTATTATCCCCTTATCCGCCATTAAACCACAACGCAATAAACCTATTAAAGTATTAACCCCTAACCCACTATACCCACACAACACAATGCTAATAAATCTATTAACCCCTATACCGCCAAAGCCCACAATGCAAATAAATAATTAAATTACTAAGCCCTCTATCCTAACACCCCCTAACCTAACACCCCCTAAATTAACCCAAATTACCTACATTAAAAAATACTAACGTTACTAATTATTAAAATAAAAAAACTAACATTACTTTAAAAATAAAAAAAGTTCAAATGAATCTAAAATTACGTAAAATAAAAAAAATCTAATATTACAGAAAATAATAAACAAATTATCAAAAATTAAAAAATTAAACCTAATCCCTATGAAAATAAAAAAGCCCCCCAAAATAAAAACACCCCCTAATCTAATGCTAAACTACCAATAGTCCTTAAATAAAACAGCTCTTTTACATTAAAAATTAACAAAGTCCCCCTAACAGTAAAACACCCCACCCACCAAACCACCCCAGAATAAAAAAAATCTAACACTAATAAACCTAATCTACCCACTGCTGTGAAAATGGGCATTTGTATGGGCATTGCCCTTAAAATGGCATTTAGCTCTTTACCCCCCAAAAAATTTTTTTAAAAAAAAGTCTAACCCCCAGGTTGGTACTCACAGTTCCTGAAGTCCAGTGGAGAAGGTCCTGTTCCAGGCGGTGAAGTCTTCTTTCAAGCGGCGACTTCTTCTTTCTTCTCCCAGGAACAATCCGGCGCAGAGCGGAAGGCGGAGTTGAAGACCGATGACTGCGGAGCTGAAGACCGGCGACCCTGGAACTGAAGACCGGCGACCCTGGAACTGAACTCCGGCGACCGCGGAGCCATGGAGCGTGGAGGATCCTCTTCATATGATCTCCGCGGTACACTGAATAGTGAATTCAAGGTACGCGATTAAAGATGGTGTCCCTTGAATTCCTATTGACTGATTTGATTCTTCAAATTCAAATCAGCCAATAGGATGAGAGCTACTGAAATCCTATTGGCTGTTCAAATCAGCCAATAGGATGAGAGCTACTGAAATTATATTGGCTGATTTGAATAGCCAATAGAATTTCAGTAGCTCTCATCTTATTGGCTGATTTGAATTTGAAGAATCAAATCAGCCAATAGGAACTCAAGGGATGCCATCTTTAATCGCATACCTTGAATTCACTATTCAGTGTAGGGAGGAGATCGTACGAAAAGGATCCTCCACGCTCCATGGCTCCGCGGTCACTGATCTTCAGTTCTAGGGTCGCCGGGCTTCAGTTCCAGGGTCGCCGGTCTTCAGCTCCACGGTTATCGGTCTTCAGCTCCGCCCTCCACTACCCACCGGATTGTTCCTGGAAGAAGAAAGAAGAGGTCGCCGCTTTGAAGAAGACTTCATCACCTGGAACAGGACCTTCTTCAGGAACCGTGAGTACCAACCTGGGGGTTAGATTTAGGGGTTTTTTTTTATTTTATTTTTTTAAATTCAGATTTGGGATGGGCAATTCTTAAAAGAGCTAAATGCTCTTAACTGTGTTTATTTTTAATGTAAAGGAGCTGTTTAACTTAGGGCTATTGGTAGTTTAGGATTAGATTAGGAGGTGTTTTTATTTTTGGGGGACTTTTTTATTTTCATAGGGATTAGGTTTAATTTTTTAATTTTTGATAATTTGTTTATTATTTTCTGTAATATTAGATTTTTTTATTTTCTGTAATGTTAGCTTAATTTAAACTTAGTTATTTTGGTTTTTTTTTTAAAGTAATGTTAGCTTTTTTATTTTATTAGTTAATTACTTTAGTATTTTTTAATTTAGGTAATTTAGGTTAATTTAGGGGGTGTTAGGTTAGGGGGTGTTAGGTTAGGGGGCTTAGTAATTTAATTATTTATTTGTGTTGTGGGGGATGACGGTTTAGGGGTTAATAGTTTTAAAAGGGACTTTGCGATGTGGGTTAATGGTGGTTTAAGGGTTAATAGTTTTAATAGGGACTTTGTGATGTGGGTTAATGGCAGATAAGGGGTTAATACATTAGGTAGTTTGTGATGTGGGGGTTGGCAGATATAGGGGTTAATAATTTAATTATTACTTGCAGTGTGGGTTTGATGGCAAATATAGGGGTTAATAATGTAATTATTACTTGCAGTGTGGGTTTGATGGCGGATATAGGGGTTAATATACTTTATTAGTTATTGCGGTGGGGGATTGCGGTTGACAGGTAGCTAGATATTGCGCATGCGTTATGTGTTAGTTTATATTTTCAGGCAGTTACGGGAGTTATGGTGCTCCCATACTCAGCGCAAGGCTTGCTGCGGCTGCTTTTGTGTGGCGAGGTAAAAATGGAGTAAAATTTCTCCATTTTGGCCACGTAAGTCCTTGCACTGAATATTGGATATCGATTTGCAACGCAATCCCATGTTAACTTATGGGAGTAAAAATTGGGGCCAACGGGTGAAATATACGTAAAAAACGGGGGTGGCGTCTTTTAGCAGTGGCGACCATTACATATGCAGCCCTACAAAACCCCACCTCCACAAACCCACAAGATTAAAAAAAAAAAAATCTACCCATTGCCCCGAAAAGAGCATTTGTATGGGCATTGCCTTTAAAAGGGGATTCAGCTCTTTTAAAGACCATTAAAAATAAAAAAAAGCCCTAAAAAATTCCCATAACAAAAAATAGCAAACGAAATTATTCAAAATAATAAAAATTATTCCTATTCTACCTGAACTACCAATAGCCCTTAAAAGGGCCTTTTGTAGGACATTGTCCTAAAGTTAACAGCTCTTATGCAAAAAATTAAAACAAAACCCCACCCCCCCAATAAAAAAAAACCTAACTAAAAAAAATCTAAGCTACCCATTTCCCCGAAAAAGGCATTTGTATGGGCATTGCCCTTAAAAGGGAATTCAGCTCTTTTACTGCACTTAAAAGGGCATTCAGCTCTTTAAAAAAAACACCCACACAACCCCCCCCCAAAAAAATCGGTACTCACAGTTGCTGAAGTCCGGCGAAAGATCTTCATCCCAGCGGCGAAGCATTTTTATCCAGGTGGCTCCGTCTTCATCCATCGCGGAACCGGCAACTTCTATCTTCTTCATCCCTGTGGTGGCAGAGCGGTCGGTGGATGCACGGAGGCAGTTCAAATCAGCCAATAGGATTTAAGCAGCTCTCATTCCTATTGGCTGATTTTAATTTTTCAATATATAAATATTAAATATAAAACGGGTACCTTGCATTGAATCCTCAGTGTGTGGCGGACGATCGCATTAAGAGTACCTCTACGTAGGGCTGAGGGACCTCTGCCTGAACCTCTGTGCATCCACCGACCGCTCTGTGCTTGCAGGGATGAAGAAGATAGAAGATACTGGTCCCGCGATGGATGATGATGGAGACGTCTGGATGAAGCCGGACTTCAGCAACTGTGAGTACTAATTTTGGGGTTAGTGTTGTTTTTTTTTTGGTTTTTTTTGTGGTGGCTTTTTTCTTTAGATTAGGGCTTTTTTTTTTTTCAATGGGCCGAAAAAGAGCTGAATGCCCTATTCGGGGCAATGGGTAGATTAGGTTTTTTTTTAGTTAGTTTTTTTTTATTGTGGGGTTTGTAATGTTAGGGGGTGTTTGTTTTAATTTTTTGCAAAAGAGCTGTTTACTTTAGGACAATGCCCTACAAAAGGCCCTTTTAAGGTCCATTGGTAGTTTATTATAGATTAGTTTTTTTTATTTTGGGGTGTTTTTTTTTTAAACGGGGTATTAGAATAGAAATAATTTTTATTATTTTGGATAATTTCGTTTGTTATTTTTTGTAATTTTAGTGTTTTTAATATTTTTTGTAATTGTAGTTTTAATTTTTTTTGTAATTTTTGTTTTTTTATTTTTAGTAATGTTAGGTTTTATTAGTTTAAGCTTAGGTCTTATTTTTATTTCACTGGAAGTTTGTATTATTTTAACTGGGTAGTTAGTAAATAGTTATATTGTAGCTAGCTTAGGTTTTATTTTTATTTCACAGGTAAGTTTGTATTTATTTTTAAATAGGTAGTTAGTTAATAATTGTAACTCTAATGTAGGTCTATTTTAATTATGTTAAAGTTAGGGGGTGTTAGGTTTAGGGGTTAATATAGTTTAATTTAGGTTGTTGTGATGTGGGGGTGCAGCGGTTTAGGGGTTAATAGGTTTAGTTAGTGTTTTAGTTAGTGTCAGCGATGTTGGGGATCTGCGGTTTAAAGTAGAACAATGAAAAATTTCTGAAAATGAATAAAGAATGGATTCGAAAATTCGTAAACTGATTTATTAATTTTTGGAATTTTAGGTATGGTGCTGATTCGGAAATTCGGATTCATTTGAATCTCCGAATTGGCCAAAATTTGGCTGAAAACTAAATTTGGCTGAAACGAATTGCACATGTCTACCAATTTTCAAATAGTATTGTCAACCTCTGCTTTAGCTCACTAGAGGTATCATAAACTGGGGCATATTTATTAAAGGGACACTCAAGTGAAAATAAACTTTTATGATTCAGAAAGAGCATGCAGTTTTAAGACACTTTCCAATTTACTTCCATTATCAAATTTTGCTCAGTCTCTTTATATACACACTTTCTGGGGAACAAAATCCTACTGAGCATGTGCACAAGTTCACAGGGTATACGTATAATAGTCTGTGATTGGCTGATGTATGTCACATGATACAATGGGCCGTAAAATGGGAGAAAAAAATAAATTTCTGAAAAAAAATCTTCTTCTTATTTGAAAGTCAGAGTAGGTGTTAAATCATTGTCTTTTTGTTATGCACTTTTTAATTATGCAATTCTACTGCATTGAGTGGTCCTTTTACTGATTTAGCATTGTATAGCATATTTAACTGTAATGTTAGCTATAACAAATTCAGCAAATTTAAAACATACCTTTAATTTTCACATGCATCTACACATATATAACATAATGTAAATGAGACCCAGTATCTCATAAAGTAGAAGAAAGACCCTTCATTGTTTCCTACCAACCCCCCCACAAGTTATAGCATAGGTATTCTAGGGTATTCCCATGGTTTCATTTTAGCAGTATTTTGTTTTTGTTTTTTTAAACACCAATAGTCATAATTATAATATATTTTACACTAAAATGTTTATGTTAAAAATATATAATTATTTAATATCTAAGCTCTTTGTGTTTTCTTGCTTTTGTCAAGTACTATTTGCATAGAGGAGATTGTACATAAAAAATGTCACATAATTTCCATTCCTATAAAATTAAGTATAAATGTTTTACATTTAAAGGGACATTAAACACTAAGGGCCAGATTACAAGTAGAGCGCTAATAGTTACATGCAAGCGAAAAGGGATGTTGGCGCTCATCGGGGTTATCACTCGTATTACAAGTTGAAAGTAAGCGCGATCGCTTGAGCACAATTGAAGCTTAAGCTCTGGCTAAATGTTTTGTGAAACAAATAAGTGTCACAAAACACATAAACAATTTATTGAAAAGTACAGTAACACTTATAATAACACTATATAATAAAAATATATTTTTAAAAATTGTACAATAAAGTTGTAAGGGCTCAAAGACATGAGTTCTCAACAGCACTCTCTGGACTTAACAAAAGATTCAAATATGCCTTTTAATAAGTGACGTTTCGAGAATACACCCCTTCATCAGACCAGTCTCATAAAGGGGTGTATTCCCCAAAATGTCACTTATTAAAAGGCATTTTTGTACCTTTTGTTAAGTCCAGAGAGTGCTGTTTTCTACTGACTTTTTATACATACTGTATATATATATATATATATATATTTACAGACATATATACACATCTAAACACATAAATACATATGTATATATATATATATATATATATTTATATATAAAATTGTATCGGGTTAGCTCACAAGCAAAATCTTTTTACTTTCAACTTGTAATATGAGCGCTACCTGATGCCCGCAAAAACCTTACTTCTAGTGGAGTTAGAGTGGGAGTGGGAGGGTTAAATACCGCTACACTTGTAATCTGACCCTAAATAAATGCTAGATAGAATGAAGCATTTAAAGAAAAGATTAGTCTGAGAATAATATTTTTTTAAATGTCATTAGTTGTTTAAGTATTGACAAAAAAATGGAAATGTTTAGAGTCTATAAAGCAATGGGCGCTGCCATGTTGTAACTTTCTAATCTTTCTCTGCTGTTGCCAATTAGTGACAGTTATAAATAGGTTACTAGAGTGTGCAACCAACGGCCATTTCTAACAGTAACTGAAAACCTCACGATTTCAGAATTAAACAAAAAGGGAACAAAATAATTAATGAAAGTATAACAAACATGTTACAAAGTACACTAACACCCATAAACTACCTATTAACCCCTAAACCGCCATCCCCCAGCATCGCAAATCCTATAATAAACCTATTAACCCCTAATCCGCCTCCCACCCACATCGCCAACACTTAAATAAAGTATTAACCCCTAATATGCCACCCCCCACATCGTGACTACCTAAATTAAAGTATTAACCCCTAATCTGCCATCCCCCGCATTACTAATACTAAAATAAAGCTATTAACCTATAAACCTCTGCCCCCCCGGATCACTAATAGTAAAATAAACCTATTAACCCCTAAACTGCCGGCCCCCACATCAGTGATACTAAAATAAACCTATTAACCCCTAAACCGCCACCCCCCACATTACGACACACTAAATTAAACTATTAACCCGTAAACCTAACACCCCCCTAACTTTAAATTAAAGTTACAATGTAACTACCTTAAAATAAATAAAAACTTTCCTTTAAAATAAAGAAAAAACTAAGCTTAAACTATAAATAAACCTAACACTACTATTTTAACAAAATAAAATATACCAAAAAAAAAAAACCTAAATTACAAAATTAAAAAATTACTACGTAAAAAAACAAAACCTTAGATTACAAAAAAAACTAAGTCTAAAATTACGAAAAATAAAAAAAAATAAGATTGCAAAAAATAACAAACAAAATTATCCACAATAATAAAAATTAAACCTAATCTAATACCCCTATAAAAACAAAAAAGCCACCCCAGAATAAAAAAACCCCTAATCTAACAATAAACTACCAATAGCCCTTAAAAGGGCCTTTTGTAGGGCATTGCCCTGAAGCAATCAGCTCTTTTTTGAAAAACAAAAAACAAAGTCCCCCTTAACAATACAACCCCCCACCCACCCAAAGCCTCAAAATAAAAAAGACCTAACTAAAATAAAGCTAAGCTACCTATTTCCCCCAAAGAGGCATTTGTATGGGCAGCTCTTTTGCTGCCCATTAAAAAATAAAAAAAGCCATAATCAAACCCCCCCCCCCCAAAAAAAAAACCCAAAAAACTTACACTAACCCCGAAATAGGTACTCACCATTCCTGAAGTCCGGTGGTGAAGGTCTTCTTCCAGGCGGCTCCATCTTCAATCTTCATCCCGGTGTTGCGGAGCCATCTTCCATTTTCATCCAGGGGTCGCGGAGCTGATGTGGCTGTTCAAATCAGCCAATAGGATTTAAGCAGCTCTCAATATAAAACGGGTACCTTGCATTCAAGTTTCAGTGTGTGGCGGAGATCGCATGAAGAGGAGCCTCCACATCGTTCCCGATGACCACCGTGGACAGCTCCGCCTCCGTTCCACATCAGCTCCGTGACCCCTGGAGGAAGGTGGAAGATGGCTCCACGACATCAGGATGAAGATAGAAGATGGAGCCGCCTAGAATAAGACCTTCACTGCCAGACTTCAGGAATGGTGAGTACCTATTTCGGGGTTAGTGTTATTTTATTTGGGGGGGTTATATCAGGGATTTTTTATTTGTTAATGGGCAGCAAAAGAGCTGATTGCCCTTTTAAGGGCAATGCCCATACAAATGCCTCTTTAGGGGCAATGGGTAGCTTAGGTTTATTTTAGTTAGGTCTTTTTTATTTTGGGGTTTGGGTGGGGGTTGTAATTGTTAGGGGGGACTTTGTAAAAAAATTTTTTAAAAAAAGAGCTGATTGCTTCATGGCAATGCCCTTTTAAGGGCTATTATTATTATTATTATTATTATCGGTTATTTGTAGTGCACCAACAGATTCTGCAGCGCTATAGGTATTTTATTGTTAGATTAGGGTTTTTTTATTTTGGGGTGGCTTTTTTGTTTTTATAGGGGTATTAGTTTAGGTTTAATTTTTATTATTTTGGATAATTTCGTGTTATTTTTTGTAATCTTAGTTTTTTTTCGTAGTGTTAGGATTTTTTAATTTTGTAATTTAGTTGGGTTTTTTTGGTATATTTCATTTATTTAAAATAGTAATGATAGGTTTATTTATAATTTAAGCTTAGTTTTTTTTTTATTTCACAGGTGAGTTTTTATTTATTTGAAGGTAGTTTTATTGTAAGTTTAAATTAAAGTTAGGGGGGTGTTGGGTTTAGGGGTTAATATTTTAATTTAGGTAGTTGTGATGTGGGTGTTTGATGGTTTACGGGTTCATAGGTTTAGTTTAGTATTTGCGATGTCGGTGTTTGGCGGTTTAGGGGGATTAATAGGTTAAGTTTAGTATTTGCTATGTGGGTGGCAGCGGTTTAGGGGTTAATAACTTTATTTAGGTGTTAGCGATGCAGGGGTGGCGGTTTAGGGGTTAGTAGCTGTATTTAGGTGTTAGGGATGCGGGGGGCGTCGGTTTAGGGGTTAATAGCTTTATTTAGTGTTGGCGATGTCAGGGGGCGGCGGATTAGGGGTATTTAGACTAGGGATTTATGTTAGGGTGTTAGATTTATACATAACTTTTTTGTCTTCATAGACATCAGTGGGGATTGCGTTATAGCGATCGCCATTCCACAACCGCCTAATGTCTATGGGGCAAAACATGCATGACTTGGCTTTTGTGCGGTATGGAGCTTAAAGCACCATACCGCACAGCACAAGAAGGTTTTTCTGTAACTTGTAATAGCAGTGCTATAGAAAGTGTGGTAGCACAAACATTTTAACATTACTTACGTACCGGGTTTAGCACATAAGTTGTAATTTAGGTGTGCGTTTCTCAATTTAGATCTTAATGCAAATGGGTTAGCGCACATGAGAACTTAGGATTCTTAAGGCGTGTTATTGAAATATTACATATATAAATATTAATAAAAAATATTAAAAATTAATAAACATACTGTAAAATATAAAGATATATTCTATAGATTATTTAGAATATTTTACAGTATGTTTAATAATTTTTAATAATTTATATTCATTTTTTATATGTATTTGTATTTTTAAATATATTCCTATATATACCTGTATATATTATCTATACCTATATATAATCATACATAAATATATATATATATATATATATATATATGTATAGATATATATTTTACCAAATATTCATCAGATATATATAGAAATATGTATTTAAGAATAAATAAATAAATATTATACTATGTGAAGAACATTGGAATGTGAAATATTAATATTGCATGTCAAGTTAGCACACTTGCTCAGACGCGATCAGTTTACAACACCTTTCCGCAGCCATCCTAACTGGTCTCCAGCCTCTCTTTCACTCTGGAAAAGAGTGAAAGAGAGGCTGGAGACCAGTTAGCATGGCTGACTGCCTGTAAAGAGACACACCGGAAACAGTTACCTGCGGAAAGGTGTTGTAGCAATAGCGAATCACCTGTGCAGAGAGTGGATTTAAGGGCAAAGGTTGCAGGAAGTAGCATCTTGAAAAAGACCCAGAAGGGGTTGAAACGCGTAGAGGACTTACCTGCTACTGTTTGCGATTATTTGGAGGACCGAAGCTGAAGTGAACTCTCTGTACCCTGGCGTACAGAGGACATCCTGTGGAAACAAACACTTGCGCAAGTGGTCACCTAGGATCCGGAACCGGGTGACGTCACTCACGGGATTTTCGCTGAGCAGACATCTAAAGGAGCAGCCGGAGTGTCGGGCCAGGTAAGGAGATTGCTGGCAGACACTTGTAAGAAGGTAGGAGAGCCTCCCGGCTAAGTTATAAATACTTGATTGCCTTTAACTAAGAGAACATTAAGGAAGGAGCTCTATACCATTGTGGGCTTTTATTTGTGACCAAATAAGACTGGGGCTATAACGGCACCATTCAGAAACATTAACATTTATATCTTTGGATTTACAATAATTAAACCCACATTGTCATTCCGGACCATCTTCTTTGGGGGATCCCCTTGAACTACTAGCACCAAGATTAGAACACAGTCATTATAGGTGTTCTCCGCCAGCCCCATTTGATTTGGGGAATCTGAGGGGTTATGTATAGTGTGTATGTTTAACCGGTTTTACTTTATTTTATGTATGATTGATTGTTATATGGATTGTTTGTGTCAACCTTTTAAGCATTGACTTATTAAATATTACATCTGTGTTTTACTAATTATTGTCACTTGATCATTGATTGCACTTTGATACTGCATTTATTTCACTTTGATTTTTCACTTTGGTAAATTGTTTTAATATATATATATATATATATATATATATATATATATATATATATATATATATATACGTAGATATTTTCCTTTATTTTTAATTATCACCGATTTTTTATCACAGATTTTGCACATAAATAGTATTTTAACGTATCCCTTAAGGGTCATTGGAATTTTGGATTTTTAATTTTTTGAATGTTTTAACTAGTCACGATACAGTGAATTTTACATTTATTTATATCTATATATCCTACGGCTCTATAGCGCCTCCTATATCCACTGATTTTACATTCTTAATTCTCTATTGTCTAGGGAGGAGACAATAACCTTTAGTGAGGCTAAGTAGGTTTTTGGTCTAGCGCTATACCCCATCCGTATCTGTTATATTTGTTTTTCGCAGACAACCCAAAGTATTGATCTAGGCCCATTTTGGTATATTTCATGCCACCATTTTACCGCCAAATGCGATCAATTAAAAAAAATTGTTAACTTTTTCACTAACGCTTTTACAAACTTTAGGTTTCTTACTGAAATTATTCACAAACAACTTGTGCTATTATGGCAAAAATGGTTGTAAATGCTTCTCCGGGATCCCCTTTGTTCAGAAATAGCAGACATTTATGGCTTTGGTATTACTTTTTGGTAATTAGAAGGCCGCTAAATGCCACTGCGCACCACACTTGTATTATGCCCAGCAGTGAAGGGAATAATTAGGAAGCTTGTAGGGTTAATTTTAGCTTTAGTGTAATGTAGTAGACAACCCAAAGTATTGATCTAGGTCCATTTTGGTATATTTCATGCCACCATTTCACCGCCAAATGCGATCAAATAAAAAATTAGTTAACTTTTTTACAAACTTTAGGTTTCTCACTGAAATTATTTACAAACAGCTTGTGCAATTATGGCACAAATGGTTGTAAATGCTTCTCTGGGATCCCCTTTGTTTAGAAATAGCAGACATATATGGCTTTGGCATTGATTTTTGGTAATTAGAAGGCTGCTAATTGCTTCTGTGCACCACACTTGTATTATGCCCAGCAGTGAAGGGGTTAGGTAGCTTGTAGGGTTAATTTAAGCTTTAGTGTAGAGATCAGCCTCCCACCTGACACATCCCACTCCCTGATCCCTCCTTGGCCCCTCTCAAACAGCTCTCTTCCCTCCCCCACCTCACAATTGTCATCGCCATCTTAAGTACTGTCAGAAAGTCTGGCAGTATAAAAATAAAATAGTTTTTTTTTTTTAGTGTTTTATTTTATATATAAGTGTTGGATCTCCCATTACTCCCAACCACCCTGACCCCCCCCCCCCCCTCCAAACAGCTCTCTAAGCCTCCTTTTAAGGGCTATTGGTAGTTTAGTATTAGATTGGGGTGTGTTTTTATTTTGGGGGTATTTTTTATTTTTATAGTGATATTAGTTTAGGTTTAATTTTTTTATTTTGAATAGCTTTGTTAATTTTTTTTTGTAATTTTATTTTTTGTTACTTTAGTTTGGGGGTTTGTATTTTTTTAAACATAGACTACCCTCTGGGCAGGCTTATGGCCTAGTATTTAATAAAGGAGTCAGCGAAGACATAACTATCATTAGGTATAAGGATACAATATATATTGCAGTTCTACTAACTAGTGTGTGGTCAAGCTGTAGCATGACTATTTATAGTTCTGTGAGTTGTTTAGCTTTCCCTGTCAATGTAAAGAAGGGCTTATTGCCGTTTTGGCCTATACTAGGAACTGTATGTAACTGTTGAAGGAAAAGGAGTCCAAGGATGTTGGTGGTGATAGTATAAAAATAAACACAGACAAAAACATACCGCCCCGGCCGCATACAGCACATCCTCATCTGTGCTGAATATTAACACAACCAATCGGTATACTGTAAGTATAGTTATAGCTGTTACCTTTACAATAGAGTCCTGGCAATCACATGAACATTGTACTTTACTGCATTATATAAAGGGCTGCAATAAATATATACATTGAACTAGTTAGGAACATTAGTAATATTCTCATTTTGACAAGGCTATGTCTAAAAGTAAACTGTCAAACAGACACAATTTTCAGCTGAGGACTATAAGATAACACTACACTAGGATATAGGGTTCTGTTTAGTACCTATGGAGTAAGGCTGAGCCAGTGACATTACTACCTGTTGTTATTAGTAGTTTGTCTATAGGCAAGTATAGTTACTAACAAATCTTAATTGAACCACATAGATTATTATACAGGTTTGCTCTAAACAAGTAAAATACTGACTAAACACTGGATTAATTCCAGACTATGTCTAAGATGGTGCAGCCACTTCCAACTGGTGTCGGCAAACATATTAAGCAAAAGACAAGTTTTAAAGATTCCTAATAGGGCAGTATGTAACATATTGTAAAATAAATGCTAGAGCAAGAGATGTTAGTCATATATATAATCCAGTAAATGGGGAACAATGGTCATATGTCTTTTAATTTATCAGATAAGAAATTCTGAGCCGATTTCCCTGATTCCAATGCAGTAATATAGTAGCATTAGTAAATTCACTACTGTCAGCAGTATCAAGTACCGTAAAGAGCATTTATGTCTATCCTGGTTTCAAAACCTTTAGTAGATGGATATCTCACCGGATAACTCATGATGACATGAAGCCGGAGAGAGAGATCATAGTGGAAAATTCTTAGCCGATACCAGATCTATGCGGTTCATCTGTGGTGTTTGTCTGCTGCAGTTCGCAGATGTGAAGAGCTGATTTAGCAGATTGAGCTGATTGAGCTTGTCTGCCGTCGCTTATATAGCCAGAACACTGCCACCATGGTGACTTTTCACCCTTAGGATGAGCATAAGAGAGGTATGTCAATGCGTTAGGTAGCCATAAAGCAGAATCTCATCAAGGTTATTCCTTTCCTCTTTGCCTATAGAATTACACACAGCATGGCGCAACTTCTCTTTACAGTTGTTGCTAGTACCGTCTGCTTGTTGGAGGGAGCCAATATGGCCGCCCACACTCTGAGAATGTATCTGTGTAGCCACCATGATATGTGGCAGACTCAGTGTTTCCATAGCTAAGATCTGTAAGCCGGTCATCCGTTCGTGTATGGACATCATTGCCTATTGCTGCGTCTTCATAAAACTTAAGCAGTGTCAGCATAAGGTTGGAGAAATTATCATTAAGGCGTTGCGTCATCGCCAATTCCAAGTCATCTAAGGCCTCCATCATGGTTATAGTTCTGTCAAAATCTCAGAACCAGAAATAACCGTTCAATCTCCCGGATTATCCTGTACCTCTGGGTACTATAGGGATCCGCTTTTAGTAAATATGTGGTTTTTAAAGACGTATAAACTTTCTTTTAATCAGGTTAGAGCCGGGAGCTATTCACACACGAGCCTTGCTTCTTTGGTAGCTGGCTCCGCCCCCAAAGTTATCTTTTAAGAAAAGTTTTCCATAGTGCAATGTTTAAAAAACACACTATTGAAAAACAAAAAAACTTGGGGCTACTGTCTTCTACAGGATATTAATATCCAATACACAACATGTATTTTAAAAACATGTCTATTTAAATACCAAACAGTTAATATACATAATATATTATTTCACAATATAATATATATATAAAACACAGCATATATACAATATATATAGGTTTATTATTTTTTATTTTAACAATGGTCATCGCATCCGTAGGAAATATATAAGCATTCCATGTGAGCTTCATGTAAAACAATGAAACGCCAGTTTAGATGAACATTTTCTCACACACCAGCCTTGCCATGTGTTCAGTGGCGAGAAGAGCAATTGTAAGAAATATACTGCATTTACTGTGAAACTTAGTTTTCATATAGATTATTTAAGCTATTCCAAATCAGAACAGGCAAGAGCCAAAAAAAAACCCATCTCACACATCTGATTGATGTGCGCAGCAGCATCTTTACACTTCAGCTACTCTAGCTCAGGCTGATCTGCCACATTCACTGAGAAACAGACGGTTACTGTCTGTCTTTCATGATTTAGATAGAGCATGCGACTTTCTAATTTACTCCTATTATCAATTTTCTTTGTTCTTTTGGTATCTTTATTTGAAAAAGCAAGAATGTAAGTTTAGGAGCTGGCCCATATTTGGTTCAGGACCTGGGTAGCTCTTGCAGATTGGTGTCTAAATGTAGCCACCAAGTTTAATTGTGACAAGACTATCCCTTTAACACACAAGATTGCATATATCAGACTGATCATGATTTCTGAGCCAATAAGAAAGGCTGTAGAGTATGTAACTAACATAGAAATCATAGCACAGAAATCATGATCTGAGATACTATGATATAGACCACACAGCTCTGGGTAAACCTATAAATATATATTTATTTTGTATAAAGACAAGGTAATCCCAAGAGATTATTATTAAATTGAATTATTTATACCCATCCCCCTATCTTTATCTGTAATTTAATACCTTAGCTACTAGCCTGGAAAACCGCACATTGCACAATATAGTCTAGTCGTTTTCTTGTGGAAATGAAATAGGATGAAGACGCTGTAGCCTAGCATACCATTGTAGCAAATTTTGCAAAAAGTACCATTTACTATCAATCCTGCAGTGGATTTTTTTATTACGGCTAGATTTAGAGTTTTGTCGGTAACGAGCCGCGTAGCTAACGCTGGCTTTCCCCCCCCCCCCCCGCACCTTTTAAATACCGCTGGTATTTAGAGTTCACAGAAGGGCTGCGTTAGGCTCCAAAAAGGGAGCGTATAGCATATTTACCGCCATTGCAACTCTCAATACCAGCGGTGCTTACGGACGCGGCTAGCTTCAAAAACATGCTCGTGCACAATTTCCCCATAGGAAACAATGGGGCAGTTTGAGCTGAAAAAAACCTAACACCTGCAAAAAAGCAGCGTTCAGCTCCTAACGCAGCCCCATTGTTTCCTATGGGGAAACAGTTTCTAAGTCTGCCCCTAACACTCTAACATGTACCCCGAGTCTAAACACCCCTAACCTTACACTTATTAACCCCTAATCTGCCGCTGCGTACACCGCCGCAAACCTACATTATACCTATGTACCCCTAATCTGCTGCCCCTAACACCGCCGACCCCTATATTATTTTTATTAACTCCTAATCTGCCCCCCACAACGTTGCCACCAGCTACCTACAATAATTAACCCCTAATCTGCCGACCGGAACTCACCGCTACTATAATAAATGTATTAACCCCTAATCACACCTCACTAACCCTATAATAAATAGTATTAACCCCTAATCTGCCCTTCCTAACATCGCTGACACCTAACTTCAAGTATTAACCCCTAATCTGCCGACCGGACCTCACCGCTACTCTAATAAATGTATTAACCCCTAAAGCTAAGTCTAACCCTAACCCTAACACCCCCCTAAATTAAATATAATTTTAATCTAACGAAATAAATTAACTCTTATTTACTGTGAAACTTATTTACTTCCGATCAGCCAATAGAATGCGAGCTCAATCTGATTGGCTGATTGGATCAGCCAATCGGATTGAACTTGAATCTGATTGGCTGATTCTATCAGCCAATCAGATTTTTCCTGCCTTAATTCCGTTTGGCTGATAGAATCCTATCAGCCAATCGTAATTCGAGGGACGCCATCTTGGATGACGTCATTTAAAGGAACCTTCATTCGGCGAATAGGCGTCGGTTGAAGAGGATGGATCCACGTCGGCTGGGAAGAAGATGGCTCTGCTCCGCTCCGGATGGATGAAGATAGAAATCTTTCATTACCAAAGCCTCTTGATTAAACGCTGCTACAATACTTAAATATACTGTTTAAATAAAACAAGCAGTCACCAACACAATGAATGGATCTAACTAAGTTAATCTATACATACATATTTGCCATATAAGACACTGCTCAGTTCTGCATACTTACTATCAACTCTCACGCTTTCCCTTTGATTTATAAAAAGATACTTTTTAACGGAAGTTGTTTAAATATTATGAAACTAAATTGCCATTTTTAAAAAAGTGAATTAATGTTGTCAATATGATTATTTAAATGTTACATTTGTAATGCTAGATATGTTGAACCTTGGTCATAAACGCATGTATAGTTATTTAAAGCCAATACATCGAAACCATACTATTGGTAACCCAAGGGTTAACAAACTACCAGCTATAAATGATTTGTGAGGGAATCAGTTGTTATCCCTGATGAAGTGCTCTTGTTGAGCAGGAAACGCGTGGGGTTTTTTTATTTTATTAGGGGGCTTAGATTAGGTGTAATTATTTTACAATTCTTGTAATCTTTTTTTATTTTCTGTAATTTAGTGTTTGTTTTTTTTGTAATTTAGTTTAATTTATTTAATTGTATTTAATTGTTGTTATTGCTAGTTAATTTATTTAATTAATTTAATGATAGTGTAGGGTTTAATTGTAACTTAGGTTAGGATTTATTTTACAGGAAATTTTAAAATTATTTTAACCAGGTAGCTATTAAATAGTTAATAACTATTTAATAGCTATTGTACCTAGTTAAAATAAATACAAAGTTGCCTGTAAAATAAATATAAATCCTAAAATAGCTACAATATAATTATTCGTTATATTGCAGCTATATTAGGGTTTATTTTACAGGTAAGTATTTAGTTTTAAATAGGAAGACTTTAGTTAATAAGAGTTAATTTATTTCGTTAGATTAAAATTATATTTAACTTTGGGGTAAATTAGGGTTAGACTTAGCTTTAGGGGTTAATACATCTATTATAGTAGCGGCGAGGTCTGGTTGGCAGATTAGGGGTTAATACTTGAAGTTAGGTGGCGGCGATGTTGGGGGGGCAGATTAGGGGTTAATACTATTTATTATAGTGTTTGCGAGGCGGGAGTGCGGCGGTTTTAAGGGTTAATACATTTATTATAGTAGCGCCGAGGTCCGGTCGGCAGATTAGGGGTTAATACTTGAAGTTAGGTGGCGGCGACGTTGGAGGGGGGCAGATTAGGGGTTAATAAATATTATGTAGGGGTCAGCGATGTTCGGGACAGCAGATTAGGGGTTCATAGGGATAATGTAGGTGGCGGCAGTGTACGGAGCGGCAGATTAGGGGTTAATTGTGTAATGCAGGTGTCAGCGATAGCGGGGGCGGCAGATTAGGGGTTAATAAGTATAAGGTTAGGGGTGTTTAGACTCGGGGTTCATGTTAGGGTGTTAGGTGCAGACTTAGAAAGTGTTTCCCCATAGGAAACAATGGGGCTGCGTTGGGAGCTTAACGCTGCTTTTTTGCAGGTGTTAGTTTTTTTTTCATCCCAAACTGCCCCATTGTTTCCTAAGGGGGAATCGTGCACAAGCACGTTATGCCAGCTTACCGCTACCGTAAGCAACGCTGGTATTGAGGGTTGAAGTGGTGGTAAATTCGGCTCAACGCACCCTTTTTGGAGCCTAACGTAGCCCTTCAGACAGCTCTAAATACCAGCGTTGTTTTGAAGCAGCGGTAGGAAAAAAAGCTGCGTTAGCTACGTGGGTCTTTACTGACAAAACTCTAAATCTAGGCGATAGTTTGGCATTTACTTCATTATCAAAGTGCTTGATGCCCCTTTAAATCTTACCCATATCTTGTCACTTTTTAATATTCTTTCTAAAACAAAATGTTATTTTATATGACCTCTGAAAAAATTACCCTCCAACTTAAAGGGACACTATACCCAAAAAAAACCTTTCATGATTCAGGTAGAGCATGCAATTTTAAACATTATTCCAATTTACTTCTATTATCTATTTTACTTCATTATTTAGATATCCTTTGTTGAAGAAATAGCAATGCACATGGGTGAGTCAATCACATGAGGAATCTATGTGCAGCAACCAATCAACAGCTACTGGGCCTATCTAGATATGCTTTTCCGCAAAGTATATCAAGAGAATGAAGCAAATTAGATAATATAAGTAAATTAGAAAGTTGTTTAAAATTACATGTTCTTTCTAAATCATGAAAGAAAAAAATTGGGTTTCATGTCCCTTTAATATCATGACCATTTATTCTTAAAGGGATATGAAACCCCAAATTTGTATTTCATTATTCAGGTAGATTTACTTCTACTGTCAAATTTACTTTGTATCCATGTTAAGCTAAAGTTATGTTTTAACAATAGCGTCACTCCCCTACTTCCTGAAACTGATGAGTAGGCAGGAGACACAGAAGGGCTAGTTAAGTGCATACTTTGGTCAGTCTTGTCCTGACCCCTCCCCTTTTCTACTTTGTATTCATGTTATTTTCTGTTGAACAGATACCTAGGTAGGTTGCGTGCACATGAGAGCACTACATGACAGGAAATATTGCTGCCATCTAGTGCTCTTGCTATTGTATAACGTTGTAAAACTGCTGCCATATAGTGCTGCAGACACGTGCACACTTCTGAGCTTACAGCCCTGCTTTTCAACAAAGGATAGCAAGAAAACGAAGAAAATTCGCTAATAGAAGTAAATTGAAAATTGTTCTGTCCCTTTAAAAGAATTTTTTTCCTTACAAGCATTATTAATAGTAAGATACTGTATATTTGCAACTTTGTAATGCATGAATAATATATAAATATATAAATATGTATATATGTGTGTGTGTGTAAATACACACTGTGTAGAATGTTTTAAAGAATCTCCAGAATCCCCTCCCTTCTGTATGGGGGCAGTGAAAAGAAATTGATTTTTGAGTTTCATGTCCCTTTAATTTCTTTTTAACAGACTCTAGTTTATTTATATAATTCTGTAGATAAAGTTCCATGACATCTGACATTGTATATTACTAGGACTGTTTTTGTCTTATCTGAGCTTTTGATTTATTGTCATCATTAAAACTAGCCATTAGTCACTAATGTTTCCACAAGTAAGAACTCTAATCTTTATACCACACTGAAAGTAACTGTATGACAAAAAAATAAACTATTGTTCCATGATGCAAAAACAAGCTTTATTGTTCCATTATTCAACAACAAGCTTTATTGTACACATTTGTAAGAACAGTTTATCAAATAGCCCATTAGATATTAATTTTCTTCTGTTGAATTTTTCTGTAAACAGATATACATAAAGGTCTAGTTTTAACCAAATGGTAATTTTGCTAAAAAAAATTGTATTATTGGAATGATATATGATTTTTTTTTTTACTTAAATGGACAGTAAACAATTTGTATTTGCAAGACGTTTCTGATTTCTTCAAATTAATGAAGATAATATTTGAGTATGAAATTCTTCAGAATACATCAACATCTATTTGACACATTTATTATATACATGTTTTACCTTTTAGGCCAAACTGCCCTCTTTCTTATCATAATAAAAAAACAGCGGTCAGGGGGCAGATAGATGCTAAAAAAGTCCAAACAAACCAGAGAACCTCCAAGCATCGTATAAAAAAAAAAGTTTTATTCAATGGAAAACATAAAATAAAAAATTAGAATTAGACTGACAGCATAACTGAAGTCTTACGCGTTTCGACAGTATTTGCCCTAGTCATAGAGATAGTGACAAGTCAATAATGGGTATTTATACAGTGAGTTTTTAACAGCCAATTACTGTTTGCTGCGGTTTTTAAAGTTAAAGATACATCCTGAACTGCTGGTTACATTGTGCACTGATACAATAATCACTGCTAAGGAAATAATTGTGTTCACATATGAATGGGTCTGTCAGAGTGAAAGATATGTTTTTTATAGAATTATAAACTCTATAGTTTAATAAATAGGTATAAACATCTTATTTCCTATAAAACATGGCCCTCATATGTGAACTAAGAAAAACACACCGTATGGAGGCTTAAACAAAATCAAGTGAATTAACAGATTGTCATATTTCATACAGCTCAAAAATTGCTAGTATTCAGACTACAATATAACATCATAATGAAAAATTATTCACATTTTCATGTATTATATGGCTCAATAATTTCTAATATTCAAAATACAATGTACAGTTTAAGGGATATATAGAAGACTAATCTTGTTTTCAGAAATTGATTATGTCACCCTCAATGTTAAAACCATGTTATCTACTGGTCTTCAACTAAAATATCCAGAAGTTTAGTGGTCCTATCCCCTCCTCTCGGGGGTGGTCCTATCCCTTCCTCTCGGGGGTGGTCCTATACCCTCCTCACAGAGTGCAGATAGATGCACATTCTGGAATGGGGGCATGATTTAAAGGTAACATTTGTATATAATAATGTGATTTTGGAAACTATTTGAAGAGGAATGTGATATAACTGGCAGAAATTAATTATTAGAGCAAAGTTTTTAATAACCCTTAAGGTTCCTTTAAAGGGACAGCAAACACTTTGAGATTGTACTATACAATGCTTAATTATATATAGTAAAACAACTTTACATTCAATTTTAGCATTTATTTTGCCCCTTTTGTTGAAATTTAAGTCTGAAAAATATGGATTTTCCATTCCTGAAAGCTGAAAAAACATGTCAGGCATCACGAGCCTAACCTTGCCACATATCTTTCTCATTTGCAGTTTGTTATAATTTCTGTTGAAGCCAAACAATGGCGTTGCATACCCTGTCATTTGCACACTCAAGTCCACATCAGCTCCTCCAAATAAAGAAAAGTAGCGGTGGGCCGCGTTTGACAGTTGAAAATAAATTGCAGGAAATAAGGTGTTAATTTGTTCTAATAATGTTCAGACTCCGCTGCTATGTTAATGTATTGGGAGACTGCAGGAATAGAAACCCATAATATTATAATTACAAGGTGTTAACTGTACCTTTAATAAATAAAATATTTTGAGAACACAGGACAGGAGTGATGAGGGCTCATGTGATAAAATTACTCTTTAAAATGTGCTGCCCCCTCAATCATGCTGCCCTAGGCACAGACCTACTTGGCCTAGACCTAAATATGCCCTCTTTGAGCAAGAAGCTTTATAAATATTTACAAATATTACAGCTTCACAGAGTCTGCAGCATCTATCTATATACTAACTCCCTCTGCTGTTATCATGACGTGAAACATATGTTATAAACACAGAGGATAAATAATCCCAAAGGAAAAAGTGTGTTTCATCAGAGAAATATTTTTACATCCCACGCTGCATAGCTGTTTATTTTATGATACAAACTATGAAATCCCAGAGAAAGAGGATCTCAGTCTGTTTCCTCCATGTAGCAATCTGAAACAGCACTAGAATTTCACTGAATTTTGTAGAAAAATCATGAGATAAACTTTTCCAAAGGATTTTGATTGAGCCCATTGTTGCAAACACAGTTGCTATATACTTGTGCATAAGGCCCGATAATAATAGCATTGTCAGAATAACCCTTTGTTGTTCAAGGTACCCACATAACAATCAAGATTGCAGTTGAAATGTTCTATAGGGATTAAATCATTGTTTGAAGGGGGTCTTTTCAAGAGACGTTATAAATAGAAAACCTTCTGTTATAATGTAGGCATCAGGGGCGTATTTTGACCTAGGCAAACAAGGCACTTGCCTAGGGCGGCAGATTGGAGTGGGGCAGCAAATTTTTTGTGACTATATTTGTAAGAAGCTTGCTGTTATTTAAGAAGTATTATACAGGTATATAATTGGGAGATTTTGCTAAGGAGCTTACATTCAAGGACAGGTATAATAAGAGAATGCCCAGGGAGCTTACAGTTTAGTGGTAACTCTGAACCTTTCATTTATTCAGCTAGCTATTGCCTTTAGTTCTGTTGGCTTTCACCACTCAGTATTGTGTTTGGGGAAGTATTGTTTCAAGAAATCTATGTTTGCTTGTTTTATATATATATATATATATATATATATATATATATATATATATATATATATATATCTATCAGAGATAAATAGATATGTGTGTGTGTGTGTTTGTTTATATGTGTGTATTCAAGTGTTTTGCAAGCCCTGGTTAACATTTACTTTGGAAATACCATGAAAATAAGAAATTCACATTATGAGTAACAAAATAGGGCCAAAAAAAGCCTAAAGCCTGGGGGGGGGATTAGTGGGCAGCAGAGGTATGAGGGCCTAGGGCAGCACACAACCTAAATACGCCACTAGTAGGTGTTTCTGTTTTACATAAAGAACACTACATAGCAACACAAACATTTCTCAAGGTATAATTTGTGTTTCACAGTACCGACGAGACTTCTAAGATCATCTACCTGAGCGGTGAGGTTTTCAATATCAGGCCCCCAGTGTTAAAAGCAGCATCGCCATATGCAGAAAAGGTTTAATATAAAAGATAATTTTAGACAGTATTGAATTATGACAATACAATTTAAATGTGTGAACTGAAACACGTGTCACAATACAATACATGAATAATAAACCTATTTAAGGCAGGGGATTGTGGGTATATTGTGCATGTGTATATGATGTGTTATATATGTGTTATACTGTAAAATAGTATAATATGTATTACAACTAAGTTTAATATTAAAGGGATACTAAACCCAAATTTTTTCTTTCATGATTCAGACAGAGCATGTAATTTTAAGCAACTTTCTAATTTACTCCTATTATCAATTTTTCTTTGTTCTCATGCTATCTTTATTTGAAAAGCAGGAATCTAAGCTAAGGAGCCGGCACATTTTTGGTTCAGAACCCTGGGTAGTGCTTTCTGATTGCTGGGTACATCTAGCCACCAATCAGCAAGCACATCTCAGGTGCTGAACCAAAAATGGGCCGTCTCGTTAGCTTAGATTCCTGCCTTTTCAAATACAGATAGCAAGAGAATGAAGAAAAATTGATAATAGGACTAAATTAGAAAGTTGCTTAAAATTGCATGCTCTATCTGAATCATGAAAGAAAAAATTGGGCTTAGTATCCCTCTAAATTAAATTTTTTTTAAATGTTTGGCATGTTTTTATTTTATTTTCAGGAACAAGATTTGGGTTATTAATGTTTTACAATTGTGCATTGTTTAAAATATTTAACTATGTAAAACTTTGTATTTTTGTTTTATTTTGAAATTTCATTTGGAAAAAAATAATTTGTACAATTAGTTCAGTGTATCAAAAGTACTAAACATAGAAATCTTTTTACAGAGCAACCACAATCAGCATACAAGTATTACTAGTAATGAAACTTTTACATTATGAGTTTAAGAGTAAAATTAGTCATATCTTGATTTGAGTTTGTCATCATTGTATATTACCCTATAATTAGTCCCTGTAGTACCAAGAACTGGCCCATGTAGTCTTCCGAAAGGTAGTTCATGGCTAAGAAATCATCTAAATGCTTGGTGATTACATATTGGTATTTTTTTAGTAGTAACACCCTTGTGTGTGACAAGGTATTTCCATTCTGTAAGGGAGGGAGCTTCAACTGATTTCCATTTTCTGGGAATTAACCGTTTAGCACAGTTTATCATGATGAATAATAGTCTTAGTTTACAGGTTGACTGTGATTCCCAATACCCTCTCTATAACTTTTTAATCTCCTGCCAATAGTGTGTAATTTTGGGACATGACCACCAAATGTGTAGAAACCACTCATGTCACCACTTGCTCTCCAACAATCAATGGCTGTGGTTTTTTTTTATATTGAGGCTAGTCTAGTAGGTGTGTAGGGAGGATATAACAGCTGCTGGAACCTGAATCAGCTCAAGTGTAAAAGTATGTGATTGTGACTTTGGGAGCAAGTTAGCATCCTCCTGTGAAGGTGGGTCTTGTTCAGAAGAGGGAAGTACATGTTCCATGGAAGTAAAGTATGAAGTCATTGTTTGGCCCTTAAGAAAGAAAGAAACAGAGGCGCCAACATGGCCTAGTACCACCAGAACACAAATTCAAAAAAGCAGATACAGGTGTATACTCACAAACAGAGCGCACCCAACGGTGCTAGTGATGCAGACTTTGGCCCTTAGTGGGATGAGATTTAGACACTGTGTCCTGTTTGAGAGCTTTTTTGGATGCCATGATAATGGACGGTAGTTGAGCGTGATTATGTGTACTTGAGCACA
This sequence comes from Bombina bombina, assembly GCF_027579735.1. Taxonomy (NCBI): domain Eukaryota; kingdom Metazoa; phylum Chordata; class Amphibia; order Anura; family Bombinatoridae; genus Bombina; species Bombina bombina. The sequence continues at coordinate 1,331,430,492 of NC_069500.1, read as the reverse complement.
CATAGGGCTAGATTATAAGTGAAGCGCTCATTTATTGCGTGCCCACAGTCAAATTACAAGAGGCTGGTTATTGCTACCGCAAGATATAAAGTATAAAGTAATATAAATCCGCAGTATCTGTCCTGCACCCAAGGCTGGTATTTGAACATGTTTTGCAGGTTTTAGGAGTTACCCATAGATAAATGGTAGTGTATATGTTAGAAAGAAGGGACTATCAGGTGCTTGCTACACAGTGTGGTTTATAAACAGGAAAATCCGTGATATTATATACCAAGGATCTCCTATAGGAGGCGCTGAATGAACAATGATAGATATTAATAAAATAAATGTTCAACTTATTACACAATCAACAACTTATTATACAATATACATAATGTTAAAAAATTAAATTAAAATTGTGTATATACAGACGTGGCACGTGACCAATCTGACAAAAGTTCCAATTGTATCTGAAAGTCCAAATGTGGAAAAGGCAGCTCTCGGTCTTCACCCAAACGATGGTGTAACTTCTAAAATGGACAGCTGTAATGACAACAAAAACAGAGGCGCCACATGTGTAGATCAATAAGGACCAGCAATATCCAAAAGAAACAAGCTACAGGATACTCACAAACGTGAAGGCACTCAATTGTGCCTATAGGAACAGGCTGGTATTTTCACAGCAAACCAGCTGGCTGTGCAAGGGAATCCCCGTCGTGATATCCTATGGTTCTTGTTGTCCCAACTGTGACCCTTGCCTGGGTCACTTTCAGCAAAAAGGAACTGGAGTGAAGAGGGGAGAAAGGCTAAACAGCCTTTGGGTTACTTCCAAGTGAAATGCCACACTAACACCAGGCTTGTATAAAAATTAGAACAAGTATTTTATTGTGCAAAAATAAAAATACCATCAGTGCATACAAATACAACTGGGTGTGTTTAAAAGGCAAATCTCCTTGTATGTACAGAGATAATAGCGACGCGTTTCTCAGGGATAACCCTGTTTCCTCAGGCTTGTATACTCTGACCCTGTTTTAGATCCCTTTAAATAGGGCACAGTAACCATATGTTTCCAATGAACCCTCCCCTTTTCTTCACATAAACCAATGAAACCTTTTCTTTCCCTAAACGCCCACTTGTTGCAATGATTAGGGAAATACTATAATATAAATATATAAATAGGTGTGCCAATATAATCTCCTATGGGTTGAGACCTATATGTTGGTAACTGTAATGTTACATAAGTGTGAATCCATGCCGATTTTGAAATAATTAAATATTGGACTAATGTAAACAAACTACGTGCATAACGTATCCTTAACCAATAATAATCAATCTTCTGGGGGCTTGTGTCTAAGAACGAGTCTGATTGGTGTGCGCCCTAATCGTCAGATAGACTACACAGACCGTCATGCCTCACTCATCTTTAAAGCTTCCCGGAAGCTACGTGCATAACGTTTCCTTAACCAATAATAATCAATCTTCTGGGGGCTTGTGTCTAAAAACGAGTCTGATTGGTGTGCGCCCTAATCGTCAGATAGACTACACAGACCGTCATGCCTCACTCATCTTTAGAGCTTCACGGAAGTGTATCCGCATGACCGTCTGATTTGCTAAGTGCCCTCCCGGCGGCGGAAGTAATATAATAGCAAAGCACTCGGGTTGCATGGTTTTAAATAATAAATTGAATGCGCTAGTCAAAGGCACCTGGTTGGACGGGATGAGACAATAGCAAGCACACACTGTGCACAGTACACTGAAAAGATTATCAAATGTAGTGCAATGTTAGTACATCTCTAAACACTCTGTCATGTTATTTGTAATAAATATGTGTGCTCGCGAGTACACTTTATGCGTGATATATATCTATAGAGTAGATGATATAATGGTACAAAGATAGGTAACTAAGCAATATCTAATGTGCTGTTGTGATAGAATACTATGTGACATGTATCTGAATGATACTTAATAATAAAGTGCAATGTCCATGATTATGACCAAATGTATATAAAAGTGCTATAATAAAATAAACAATGCTATATCTCCTGTGTGTGGATGGTCATAAAGAACGTTTCATGGAAATTATTAGTGTTATAATTATTGAGAATGTGTGAAAAAGCCTGTGATAATGTGAATATGTGTATGAATATATGTATAAACCTAAAAACATGTATATGTATATACCTAAAAAGGATCTAACCCTTATATATGTGCAAATATATATACCTAAAATAAATCTAACAATTGTGTAGGGGATAATATGAATATATTATCTGTAAGTGACTGTGAGGACGTGTGGATATAATGATCAACACATGATCTATATATATGCTCACTACATGAGTAATGACCTATATTCTCATGTAAACTTAAGTGAATCTAACCATTGAGTGAAATTATTTAAACAAAATTCTCAGGCCACATCGTCTGAGTATATATATACACTCACTGCATGAGTGGTTACCTACAATCTCATGTTATTGTACTAATAATAACCTATAGCTAAGCAACAAGTGGGCGGGGAAAGTCCAGTGTACAAAGTCTTCCTAAACACTAACACCAAAAATATGAATGATTAAAAATGCAAATAAATCAAAATTATAATTATAAAACATCAAAATTATATTACAATTATGATGATCGTTAAAACTTAAATAGATGAGATGGTAAGAGATATTAATCTACAATAAACTCTGCGAGGACCCTACTCATATAACTAATGATTGTAGAATGTAGATAATAATCATATAAATGCAGCTGAATCTATGACTTCATTGAGGCCAGTGGGAAATAGACTATTGAATTTGAAAATCCAATAGGTTTCCCTTTGTCTAAGCTTGTTGAACCTATTGTACAAGTTACTTTTGGGAATACTTTCTATTGGAGTGATTTTGAATGAGCATTTACCAGATACATATTCCTCACAAATATGTCGGGATACACTATGTTTGGATGACTTTACTTTGATGTTCCTTAGGTGTTCACTCCATCGGGTTCTGACCTTTCTACAGGTCCTACCTATATACTGGATCCCACAATTACATGTGAGTGCATAGATAACAAAACTGGAGTCACAGGTCATTCTATTTTTAATGTGAAATGTTTCCCCATTATTATGTGACACTATGTTGGTGAATCCATGAGTTATGTGTTCACACATAAAGCATAGTTTCTTTCCACATCTGTAGGCTCCCATCTTGTTGGAATTGTTATTACCTTTCTTTCTTCCTGATCTACATGTATTAACAATTTTCCTTTTTGACATAACAACCTTACTTGGGGCCAGTTTTTGTTTATATGTAGGTGCTCTTTTGAAAACCAATTTCGGTTGTGATGGAAGGGTTTTATTTAAGACTGGATCTTTTAAGAGAATCGGCCAATGTTTTTTTAGGACTTTATTAATAATTCTATGATTGGAATTGTACTGTGTAACAAAAAGTGGTTGTTTATTGAAAGTCATCTCCTCCTTATTTTTATTTTTATGTTGATCTGGAACAGAAGCTGCTGATAATAATGCTTCCCTATTTAAGTCTCCTGCTCTCTGCTGGCCCTTGTTAATAAGTTCTGGGGGATACCCTTTTTCCAAAAATCTGGATGTTAAGATAAGAGATTGTTGATTGTATTGTTCTATTGTACTGCAGTTCCTACGCAGACGACAGAACTGACTGAAGGGAATATTTGTTTTCCATCTTGTTAAGTGATTGCTCGAAAAATGTAAGAAATTATTACAGTCTACCTTTTTAAAAAAAGTAGACGTAGATATGTTACCTAGTGAGTCCCAACAGAGTGTGACATCTAAGAATTCTATACAGTCCTTTTGTAAGTTGTGTGTGAAACCTATGCCCATATTATTCCTATTCAAATGTGAAACAAAATTAAGAGCTTCAGGTTCTGAACCATCAAAAATGAAAATTAAATCATCTATGTAACGGCCATAGAACACCAGATTGGCCCTCCATCTCGAGTTGTAAATATATAGATCCTCAAAATGACCCATAAATAAATTTGCGAAACTGGGGGCAAATCTGGTGCCCATGGCCGTTCCCTTAATCTGTAAATAAAAAGTGTCTAAGAACTGAAAATAATTATGTTTCAAAATGAAGTTGATGAGTAGTTACAGATATTCTTTTTGTTTCAAAGGCATATAGAGATCTCTATTCAAATACAATAGTGTGGATGTTATCCCTAAATCATGAGATATATTTGAATAGAGAGACCCAACATCACATGAGAGCCAGAGGTAGTTCCCACTGTTGTTTTTTATACCATGTAGTTTGTTGAGTAGATCTCTAGTGTCTTTGATATAAGACGGTAGGTTAATGACATATCTCTGTAAATAGATGTCAATGTATTCAGATAATTTATCAGTAATACTGTTCATACCCGCTATGATGGGCCTACCGGGGGGAGTTGTCTCATTTTTGTGGAGTTTTGGAAGATGATAGTAATATGGTGTACTGGGGTGATCAGGTGTAAGATATCTTTTCTCTTTTTTGGTGAGAATACTACCAGCATAACCTTGTTCCAACAATAGATTGAGTTTCTTAGTATAATTTATAGTGGGATCAAAGGATAGTTTAATATAATAATCCGTATCATCTAAAATACGATGAGCCTCTTTGGTGTAATCAGAATAATTCTGTAAAACAATACCACCACCCTTGTCTGCCTGACGGATGACCAAATTTTGGTCATCCATCAGGCTCCTAAGGGCTCTGGCTTCATTTGGCCAAGTTCGCTTCTTTCCCATAATCCTACTGGGCATAGATTCAAAGTCTTCTAGGACCAATTGTTGATAGAGGTCAATATAAGACACTTCCTCTTTGGGTGGATGAAAAGTGGAGGGAGGTGCCAATGAAGTATGAATTACACCTTCAAACAACTCTTCCGTTAATTGGCTGGTATCGTATATTAACACTGATGTGGGGTTTCTAGTTTGTTGTGTATCTAATAGAATCGGGACACCTTCAGTATTGTATTTTCTTAGGGCTTTAACTGCAAAATACCTCTGCAGTGATAGTTTGCGGGTGTATTTATTGAGATCCACAAATAATTCAAAGATATTGTGAGAATTAGGGGGGCAATAAGATAATCCTCTTCCCAAAACCCTCACTTCATCATCAGTAAGGGGATGGGATGAAAGATTAAAGATACCTTTCTTTAATTTTTGGAGTTTTTCTTTTTTGTTGGTTTTTCCTCTCCCTCTCCTTCCCCGTTTGGGTAAGGCCTTTTCTTTTGATTTGTTGAGGGATTGGGTCTCCTCCATAGAGGTGCCAGATTGGGGGTCCCTAAAAAAACCTCAGATGAAGTTGGTGGGGTGTTGTCCATTCTAGATGTAGAGGGCCTATCATCTCTGGGATGATCAAATACATTATCTTGTACAGGGTTTAGAGCCTGAAATCTATTGGACACAGGGATATAGTTGGGGTTATTGTATTCCTGGTGTTCGGCCACTCTTCTGTAATCTCTATCTGAATAGGTAGATCTATAGGAATTCCCCCCATTGCCATAGTGTTGGTTCTCACGTAAATGCCATGTATTACCATGGTGCTGATTCTCACGTGAATGCCCTGTATTGTAATGTGGGTAATTGTTAGTGTAATTAGTATTCTGAATTGTATTCTTATCTGAAGTGTCATATAGCATTGTTTATTTTATTATAGCACTTTTATATACATTTGGTCATAATCATGGACATTGCACTTTATTATTAAGTATCATTCAGATACATGTCACATAGTATTCTATCACAACAGCACATTAGATATTGCTTAGTTACCTATCTTTGTACCATTATATCATCTACTCTATAGATATATATCACGCATAAAGTGTACTCGCGAGCACACATATTTATTACAAATAACATGACAGAGTGTTTAGAGATGTACTAACATTGCACTACATTTGATAATCTTTTCAGTGTACTGTGCACAGTGTGTGCTTGCTATTGTCTCATCCCGTCCAACCAGGTGCCTTTGACTAGCGCATTCAATTTATTATTTAAAACCATGCAACCCAAGTGCTTTGCTATTATATTACTTCCGCCACCGGGAGGGCACTTAGCAAATCAGACGGTCATGCGGATACACTTCCGTGAAGCTCTAAAGATGAGTGAGGCATGACGGTCTGTGTAGTCTATCTGACGATTAGGGCGCACACCAATCAGACTCGTTCTTAGATGCAAGCCCCCAGAAGATTGATTATTATTGGTTAAGGAAACGTTATGCACGTAGCTTCCGGGAAGCTTTAAAGATGAGTGAGGCATGACGGTCTGTGTAGTCTATCTGACGATTAGGGCGCACACCAATCAGACTCGTTCTTAGACACAAGCCCCCAGAAGATTGATTATTATTGGTTAAGGATACGTTATGCACGTAGTTTGTTTACATTAGTCCAATATTTAATTATTTCAAAATCGGCATGGATTCACACTTATGTAACATTACAGTTACCAACATATAGGTCTCAACCCATAGGAGATTATATTGGCACACCTATTTATATATTTATATTATAGTATTTCCCTAATCATTGCAACAAGTGGGCGTTTAGGGAAAGAAAAGGTTTCATTGGTTTATGTGAAGAAAAGGGGAGGGTTCATTGGAAACATATGGTTACTGTGCCCTATTTAAAGGGATCTAAAACAGGGTCAGAGTATACAAGCCTGAGGAAACAGGGTTATCCCTGAGAAACGCGTCGCTATTATCTCTGTACATACAAGGAGATTTGCCTTTTAAACACACCCAGTTGTATTTGTATGCACTGATGGTATTTTTATTTTTGCACAATAAAATACTTGTTCTAATTTTTATACAAGCCTGGTGTTAGTGTGGCATTTCACTTGGAAGTAACCCAAAGGCTGTTTAGCCTTTCTCCCCTCTTCACTCCAGTTCCTTTTTGCTGAAAGTGACCCAGGCAAGGGTCACAGTTGGGACAACAAGAACCATAGGATATCACGACGGGGATTCCCTTGCACAGCCAGCTGGTTTGCTGTGAAAATACCAGCCTGTTCCTATAGGCACAATTGAGTGCCTTCACGTTTGTGAGTATCCTGTAGCTTGTTTCTTTTGGATATTGCTGGTCATTATTGATCTACACATGTGGCGCCTCTGTTTTTGTTGTCATTACAGCTGTCCATTTTAGAAGTTACACCATCGTTTGGGTGAAGACCGAGAGCTGCCTTTTCCACATTTGGACTTTCAGATACAATTGGAACTTTTGTCAGATTGGTCACGTGCCACGTCTGTATATACACAATTTTAATTTAATTTTTTAACATTATGTATATTGTATAATAAGTTGTTGATTGTGTAATAAGTTGAACATTTATTTTATTAATATCTATCATTGTTCATTCAGCGCCTCCTATAGGAGATCCTTGGTATATAATATCACGGATTTTCCTGTTTATAGGTATCACCCATTCTTTGGTTTGATAGGAGAGCTGCTTTGTCACCATGCTATCTTCTTCTGAAAGAGCATCGAGGAGACAAAACTCCACTAGTAATGATGGCTCTGCCCAAATTATCGTAGACCCTGCCACCAATGCCAGTATAGAAAGCCTTTTTTCCAAACTGGAAAACTTACTAAAAAATGAAAACAGACATTGGTGGGATCTAGATTGTCTGAAAAAATATAAAGAAAAGAAACAGGTCCCTAGGGGTTTGCGTGTTTTTAAAAATTGCTCTTTTAAAAATAACCCAGAATTGTTGACAAAATGGTTTAAAATTTTAGATGATTGCTCTTTTAACCTTATTGATTTACTTATTTCCCATAGGCAACAGCTGATAGATGAGGTCGGGTTAGAGATAGACTCTGAACTGGAGGTGTTTAAAGAACATCCAGAGTATCAGAAACTCAATAATCAGACCATCAAATCAGTGGATGACTACCAAACAGAAATTATTAGTAATAAAAATCTGAAACTGAAAAGGGATGAGGACGATTATAATAAAGGTGAGGTTTATACTTATAATAGAACTAAAACCAACAAAAACAGCGATTGGACTGTGGTTCAGAATCATAAACGACAAAACAAGAACAAAAATAAAACTAACTACAACCATAAGTATAAACATAATTATAATCACAATGACACTTCAGATAAGAATACAATTCAGAATACTAATTACACTAACAATTACCCACATTACAATACAGGGCATTCACGTGAGAATCAGCACCATGGTAATACATGGCATTTACGTGAGAACCAACACTATGGCAATGGGGGGAATTCCTATAGATCTACCTATTCAGATAGAGATTACAGAAGAGTGGCCGAACACCAGGAATACAATAACCCCAACTATATCCCTGTGTCCAATAGATTTCAGGCTCTAAACCCTGTACAAGATAATGTATTTGATCATCCCAGAGATGATAGGCCCTCTACATCTAGAATGGACAACACCCCACCAACTTCATCTGAGGTTTTTTTAGGGACCCCCAATCTGGCACCTCTATGGAGGAGACCCAATCCCTCAACAAATCAAAAGAAAAGGCCTTACCCAAACGGGGAAGGAGAGGGAGAGGAAAAACCAACAAAAAAGAAAAACTCCAAAAATTAAAGAAAGGTATCTTTAATCTTTCATCCCATCCCCTTACTGATGATGAAGTGAGGGTTTTGGGAAGAGGATTATCTTATTGCCCCCCTAATTCTCACAATATCTTTGAATTATTTGTGGATCTCAATAAATACACCCGCAAACTATCACTGCAGAGGTATTTTGCAGTTAAAGCCCTAAGAAAATACAATACTGAAGGTGTCCCGATTCTATTAGATACACAACAAACTAGAAACCCCACATCAGTGTTAATATACGATACCAGCCAATTAACGGAAGAGTTGTTTGAAGGTGTAATTCATACTTCATTGGCACCTCCCTCCACTTCTCATCCGCCCAAAGAGGAAGTGTCTTATATTGACCTCTATCAACAATTGGTCCTAGAAGACTTTGAATCTATGCCCAGTAGGATTATGGGAAAGAAGCGAACTTGGCCAAATGAAGCCAGAGCCCTTAGGAGCCTGATGGATGACCAAAATTTGGTAATCCGTCAGGCAGACAAGGATGGTGGTATTGTTTTACAGAATTATTCTAATTACACCAAAGAGGCTCATCGTATTTTAGATGATACGGATTATTATATTAAACTATCCTTTGATCCCACTATAAATTATACTAAGAAACTCAATCTATTGTTGGAACAAGGTTATGCTGGTAGTATTCTCACCAAAAAAGAGAAAAGATATCTTACACCTGATCACCCCAGTACACCATATTACTATCATCTTCCAAAACTCCACAAAAATGAGACAACTCCCCCCCGGTAGGCCCATCATAGCGGGTATGAACAGTATTACTGATAAATTATCTGAATACATTGACATCTATTTACAGAGATATGTCATTAACCTACCGTCTTATATCAAAGACACTAGAGATCTACTCAACAAACTACATGGTATAAAAAACAACAGTGGGAACTACCTCTGGCTCTCATGTGATGTTGGGTCTCTCTATTCAAATATATCTCATGATTTAGGGATAACATCCACACTATTGTATTTGAATAGAGATCTCTATATGCCTTTGAAACAAAAAGAATATCTGTTACTACTCATCAACTTCATTTTGAAACATAATTATTTTCAGTTCTTAGACACTTTTTATTTACAGATTAAGGGAACGGCCATGGGCACCAGATTTGCCCCCAGTTTCGCAAATTTATTTATGGGTCATTTTGAGGATCTATATATTTACAACTCGAGATGGAGGGCCAATCTGGTGTTCTATGGCCGTTACATAGATGATTTAATTTTCATTTTTGATGGTTCAGAACCTGAAGCTCTTAATTTTGTTTCACATTTGAATAGGAATAATATGGGCATAGGTTTCACACACAACTTACAAAAGGACTGTATAGAATTCTTAGATGTCACACTCTGTTGGGACTCACTAGGTAACATATCTACGTCTACTTTTTTTAAAAAGGTAGACTGTAATAATTTCTTACATTTTTCGAGCAATCACTTAACAAGATGGAAAACAAATATTCCCTTCAGTCAGTTCTGTCGTCTGCGTAGGAACTGCAGTACAATAGAACAATACAATCAACAATCTCTTATCTTAACATCCAGATTTTTGGAAAAAGGGTATCCCCCAGAACTTATTAACAAGGGCCAGCAGAGAGCAGGAGACTTAAATAGGGAAGCATTATTATCAGCAGCTTCTGTTCCAGATCAACATAAAAATAAAAATAAGGAGGAGATGACTTTCAATAAACAACCACTTTTTGTTACACAGTACAATTCCAATCATAGAATTATTAATAAAGTCCTAAAAAAACATTGGCCGATTCTCTTAAAAGATCCAGTCTTAAATAAAACCCTTCCATCACAACCGAAATTGGTTTTCAAAAGAGCACCTACATATAAACAAAAACTGGCCCCAAGTAAGGTTGTTATGTCAAAAAGGAAAATTGTTAATACATGTAGATCAGGAAGAAAGAAAGGTAATAACAATTCCAACAAGATGGGAGCCTACAGATGTGGAAAGAAACTATGCTTTATGTGTGAACACATAACTCATGGATTCACCAACATAGTGTCACATAATAATGGGGAAACATTTCACATTAAAAATAGAATGACCTGTGACTCCAGTTTTGTTATCTATGCACTCACATGTAATTGTGGGATCCAGTATATAGGTAGGACCTGTAGAAAGGTCAGAACCCGATGGAGTGAACACCTAAGGAACATCAAAGTAAAGTCATCCAAACATAGTGTATCCCGACATATTTGTGAGGAATATGTATCTGGTAAATGCTCATTCAAAATCACTCCAATAGAAAGTATTCCCAAAAGTAACTTGTACAATAGGTTCAACAAGCTTAGACAAAGGGAAACCTATTGGATTTTCAAATTCAATAGTCTATTTCCCACTGGCCTCAATGAAGTCATAGATTCAGCTGCATTTATATGATTATTATCTACATTCTACAATCATTAGTTATATGAGTAGGGTCCTCGCAGAGTTTATTGTAGATTAATATCTCTTACCATCTCATCTATTTAAGTTTTAACGATCATCATAATTGTAATATAATTTTGATGTTTTATAATTATAATTTTGATTTATTTGCATTTTTAATCATTCATATTTTTGGTGTTAGTGTTTAGGAAGACTTTGTACACTGGACTTTCCCCGCCCACTTGTTGCTTAGCTATAGGTTATTATTAGTACAATAACATGAGATTATAGGTAACCACTCATGCAGTGAGTGTATATATATACTCAGACGATGTGGCCTGAGAATTTTGTTTAAATAATTTCACTCAATGGTTAGATTCACTTAAGTTTACATGAGAATATAGGTCATTACTCATGTAGTGAGCATATATATAGATCATGTGTTGATCATTATATCCACACGTCCTCACAGTCACTTACAGATAATATATTCATATTATCCCCTACACAATTGTTAGATTTATTTTAGGTATATATATTTGCACATATATAAGGGTTAGATCCTTTTTAGGTATATACATATACACGTTTTTAGGTTTATACATATATTCATACACATATTCACATTATCACAGGCTTTTTCACACATTCTCAATAATTATAACACTAATAATTTCCATGATACGTTCTTTATGACCATCCACACACAGGAGATATAGCATTGTTTATTTTATTATAGCACTTTTATATACATTTGGTCATAATCATGGACATTGCGCTTTATTATTAAGTATCATTCAGATACATGTCACATAGTATTCTATCACAACAGCACATTAGATATTGCTTAGTTACCTATCTTTGTACCATTATATCATCTACTCTATAGATATATATCACGCATAAAGTGTACTCGCGAGCACACATATTTATTACAAATAACATGACAGAGTGTTTAGAGATGTACTAACATTGCACTACATTTGATAATCTTTTCAGTGTACTGTGCACAGTGTGTGCTTGCTATTGTCTCATCCCGTCCAACCAGGTGCCTTTGACTAGCGCATTCAATTTATTATTTAAAACCATGCAACCCGAGTGCTTTGCTATTATATTACTTCCGCCACCGGGAGGGCACTTAGCAAATCAGACGGTCATGCGGATACACTTCCGTGAAGCTCTAAAGATGAGTGAGGCATGACGGTCTGTGTAGTCTATCTGACGATTAGGGCGCACACCAATCAGACTCGTTCTTAGACGCAAGCCCCCAGAAGATTGATTATTATTGGTTAAGGAAACGTTATGCACGTAGCTTCCGGGAAGCTTTAAAGATGAGTGAGGCATGACGGTCTGTGTAGTCTATCTGACGATTAGGGCGCACACCAATCAGACTCGTTCTTAGACACAAGCCCCCAGAAGATTGATTATTATTGGTTAAGGATACATTATGCACGTAGTTTGTTTACATTAGTCCAATATTTAATTATTTCAAAATCGGCATGGATTCACACTTATGTAACATTACAGTTACCAACATATAGGTCTCAACCCATAGGAGATTATATTGGCACACCTATTTATATATTTATATTATAGTATTTCCCTAATCATTGCAACAAGTGGGCGTTTAGGGAAAGAAAAGGTTTCATTGGTTTATGTGAAGAAAAGGGGAGGGTTCATTGGAAACATATGGTTACTGTGCCCTATTTAAAGGGATCTAAAACAGGGTCAGAGTATACAAGCCTGAGGAAACAGGGTTATCCCTGAGAAACGCGTCGCTATTATCTCTGTACATACAAGGAGATTTGCCTTTTAAACACACCCAGTTGTATTTGTATGCACTGATGGTATTTTTATTTTTGCACAATAAAATACTTGTTCTAATTTTTATACAAGCCTGGTGTTAGTGTGGCATTTCACTTGGAAGTAACCCAAAGGCTGTTTAGCCTTTCTCCCCTCTTCACTCCAGTTCCTTTTTGCTGAAAGTGACCCAGGCAAGGGTCACAGTTGGGACAACAAGAACCATAGGATATCACGATGGGGATTCCCTTGCACAGCCAGCTGGTTTGCTGTGAAAATACCAGCCTGTTCCTATAGGCACAATTGAGTGCCTTCACGTTTGTGAGTATCCTGTAGCTTGTTTCTTTTGGATATTACTGGTCCTTATTGATCTACACATGTGGCGCCTCTGTTTTTGTTGTCATTACAGCTGTCCATTTTAACAGTGTGGTTTATGCAGTATAAACGTGTTTTGCAGCTCTTCAGCACTTTATAAAGATGCCTTATTGAAGGTCAAATAATAATCCAGCATTTGTAAATCATTTGTCAGGTGAATCCGACTAGTGTTATGGCCCCAGTGTGGTAGGTCGCTGACAGGGTAGGTAGGAGAACCGATGTGGTGATTTTATCTCAGCTAAGTAATGTTCACTGTGCCTGTTGATCTGAGAGATCCATGTGGCAAAGATACACTCTTTAGTATCCGCTAGGGCCACTTGTGTGGTTGTCTGCTCATGTGGGGACCCCCATTAGGTGCAGATGACACTCAGAGTGTCTTAGTTAGAGCTATTCAGCGGTCGTGTTGTTTGTGGTGGCATCACAGAATGGCGAGGCCCAGCAGCTTCAGTTTCAACTACCCTCAGCATACACTTCTGAAAACTAAATGCCCTCACATACATCTCACAGCCAAGAAAGGAGCAGGTTTTTCCTCTCTCACATTCCGATGCAGAGCTCTGCTCAGAGTGCGTGTGATAGTTAGTGCGGCAAAATGGCATCAGTGTGGGGAAGACAGCTGTTGGTGAGATGAACAAACTCCTCAATCATGGTACAGCAACGCTGATGATTTCTGCTTGAGATCTGGAGGTTGGAGAGTCAATAGCACCAGTTCATATTGGGTATATGTGTGCTCAATTGCATGATTAAAGGGACACTCAAGTCAAAATATGATACAGTTGTAAGACACTTTCCAATATTCTTCCATTATCAAATTTTGCACAGTCGTTTTATATTCACACTTTCTGGGGAAGAAGATTCTATTGAGCATATGCACAAGCTCACAAGGTAAGCGTATACTAGACTGTGATTGGCTGATGTCTGTCACATGATACAGGGGGCCAGAAAATGGGAGAAAAAATTAAATTATCAGAAAAAAATCTACTGCTTATTTGAAATTTTGAGCAACTGTTATTGTATTGTCTTTTATAATGTACTTGTTAATTATGTAATTCTACTACACTGAGCGTTCCTTTAAGTGGCCACTTGTGCGGATTGATAGATTCACTCGGCCATCTTAGCCACCACCTGCTCCCCCCCCCCCCCCCCGTAAAACATGTTTTTAAAATATCTTTTTATCACTGTATTTTTTTTTAGCTGCTACAATTGCACAAGTTTAAAGTTAAAGTTAAGTTCACACTTTAGTGAAAATGTTTAGCTCTAATAAAGCGGTTGCACTGTACCAGTAACCAGACATGTTATTAAAATTAACCACCCTTGGTACAGTTCAAATGCAATTGTCTTAAAGGTGCATGAAACCCAAAATATTTCTTTCATAATTTAGATGGAGTGTATATTTTTTGTCAACTTTCCAATTTATGTCTATTAACAAATTTGCGATGTACTCCTCGGACCTAGCTGAGGTGAGCCAATGACAGGAGGCATAAATGTACAGCCACTAATAAGCAGGATAAGAAAAAAGGAAGCTAGCTGCTGATTTGTGGCTGCATATATACAATATATACCTCTTATCACTGACTTATTGATGTGTTCAGCTAGCTCCCAATAGTGCATTGCTGCCCCTTCATCAAAATATGCCAAGAGAATGAAGCAAATTTGATAATAGAAGTAAACTGGAAAGTTGGTATGTTCTATCGGAATCATAAAAGAAAAATGTAAGGTTTCATGTCCCTTTAAGTATGACTGAGGCATTCCACCCTCTATGGAAAGGTGTTTTAAAGGAAATGCATGCAAAAACAAAAATCATGAAGGTATATTTCAATATTACATTATTTTTACATTTATTTTATCAATTTAAATAGGGGAATACCTCCTTACGTAAAAACCTTTTTGTTTACCAAAAATACAATGAAAAGTAAATTTATGCTTACCTGATAAATTAATTTCTTCTATGGTACGACGAGTCCACGGATTCATCCTTTACTTGTGGGATATTATCCTCCTGCTAACAGGAAGTGGCAAAGAGCACCACAGCAGAGCTGTCTATATAGCTCCTCCCTTAGCTCCACCCCCCAGTCATTTGACCGAAGGTACAGAAAGAAAAAGGAGAAACTAAAAGGTGCAGAGGTGACTGAAGTTTAAAATAAAAAAATATAATCTGTCTTAAAATGACAGGGCGGGCCGTGGACTTGTCGTACCATAGAAGAAATTAATTTATCAGGTAAGCATAAATTTACTTTTCTTCTATAAGGTACGACGAGTCCACGGATTCATCCTTTACTTGTGGGATACAATACCAAAGCTAAAGGACATGGATGAATGGGAGGGACAAGACAGATGGCTAAACAGAAGGCACCACTGCTTGAAGAACTTTTCTCCCAAAAATAGCCTCCGAAGAAGCAAAAGTATCAAATTTGTAAAATTTGGAAAAGGTATGAAGCGAAGACCAAGTCGCAGCCTTACAAATCTGTTCAAGAGAAGCATAATTATTAAAAGCCCATGTGGAAGTCACCGCTCTAGTAGAGTGAGCTGTAATTCTTTCAGGAAGCTGCTGTCCAGCAGTCTCGTATGCCAAACGGATGATGCTTTTCAGCCAAAAAGAAAGAGAGGTAGCCGTAGCTTTTTGACCCCTACGTTTTCCAGAATAGACAACAAAGAAGATGTTTGACGGAAATCTTTGGTCGCTTGCAAGTAAAACTTCAAAGCACGAACCACGTCCAAGTTGTGCAACAGACGCTCCTTCTTAGAGGAAGGATTAGGACACAGAAAAGGAACAATAATCTTTTGATTAATATTCTTATTAGTAACAACCATAGGAAGGAATCCAGGTTTGGTACGCAAAACCACCTTATCAGCATGGAAAACAAGATAAGGCAAGTCGCATTGCAATGCAGATAGTTCAGAAACTCTTTGAGCCGAAGAGATAGCAACTAAAAACAGAACTTTCCAAGATAGAAGCTTAATATCTATGGAATGCATAGGTTCAAACGGAACCCCTTGAAGAACTTTAAGAACTAAATTCAAACTCCATGGCGGAGCAACAGGTTTAAACACAGGCTTGATTCTAACTAAAGCCTGACAGAACGACTGAACGTCTGGAGCATCTGCCAGACGCTTGTGCAGTAAAATTGATAAAGCAGATATCTGTCCCTTTAAGGAACTAGCTGATAGCCCCTTCTCCAATCCTTCTTGGAGAAAGGACAAAATCCTAGGATTCGGAATCCTGATCTTACTCCATGAGTAGCCTTTGGATTCGTACCAATAAAGATATTTACGCCATATCTTATGATAGATTTTCCTAGTGACAGGCTTTCAAGCCTGAATCAAGGTATCTATGACCGACTCAGAGAATCCCCGCTTGGATAAAATCAAGCGTTCAATCTCCAGGCAGTCAGCCCCAGAGAAACTAGATTTGGATGCTGGAACGGACCTTGAATCAGAAGGTCCTGTCTTAGTGTCAGAGTCCATGGTGGAAGTGATGACATCTCCACCAGGTCTGCATACCAAGTCCTGCGTGGCCATGCAGATGCTATCAAAATCACAGAAGCTCTCTCCTGTTTGATTCTGGCAATTAAACAAGGAAGGAGAGGAAATGGTGGAAACACATAAGCCAGGTTGAATGACCAGGGTACTGCTAGAGCATCTATCAGTACTGCTTGAGGATCGCTTGATCTGGACCCGTAACAAGGAAGTTTGGCGTTCTGACGAGACGCCATCAGATCCAATTCCGGTGTGCCCCATTGATGAATCAATTGTGCAAACACCTCCGGATGGAGTTCCCACTCCCCCGGATGAAAAGTCTGACGACTTAGAAAATCCACTTCCCAGTTCTCCACTCCTGGGATATAGATTGCTGATAGATGGCAAGAGTGACTCTCTGCCCATCTAATTTTTTTGGTAACCTCTATCATCACTAGAGAACTCCTTGTTCCCCCCCTGATGATTGATATATGCTAAAGTCGTGATATTGTCCGACTGGAATCTTATGAATCTGGCCGAAGCCAGCTGAGGCCACGCCTGAAGCGCGTTGAATATCGCTCTAAGTTCTAGAATATTGATCGAGAGGAGAGCCTCCTCCTGAGTCCACACACCCTGAGCTTTCAGGATATTCCAGACTGCACCTCAGCCCAATAGGCTGGCGTCCGTCGTCACTATGACCCATGCTGGCCTGCGGAAACACATTCCCTGGGACAGATGATTCTGGGACAACCACCAAAGAAGAGAGTCTCTGGTCTCTTGATCCAGATTTATCTGAGGAGATAAATCCGCATAATCCCCATTCCACTGTTTGAGCATGCATAGTTGCAGTGGTCTGAGATGCAAGCGAGCAAATGGAACTATGTCCATTGCCGCTACCATTAGTCCGATTACCTCCATACACTGAGCCACTGACGGCCGAGGAATGGAATGAAGAGCTCGGCAGGTGGTTAAAATCTTTGATTTCCTGACCTCCGTCAGAAAATTTTTCATGTCCACCGAATCTATCAGAGTTCCCAGGAATGGAACTCTTTTGAGAGGGATAAGTGAACTCTTTTTTACATTCACCTTCCACCCGTGAGATCTTAGAAAATCCAACACGATGTCCGTGTGAGTTTTGGCTAGTTGGTAAGTTGACGCCTGAATTAAGATATCATCCAGATAAGGCGCCACTGCTATGCCCTGCAGCCTTAGAACCGCCAAAAGGGACCCTAGCACGTTTGTGAAAATTCTGGGAGCTGTGGCCAACATGAAGGGAAGAGCCACAAACTGGAAATGCTTGTCCAGGAAGGCGAACCTGAGGAACTGGTGATGATCTTTGTGGATAGGGATGTGTAGATACGCATCCTTTAAGTCCACGGTGGTCATATATTGACCCTCCTGGATCATTGGTAAAATAGTCAGAATGGTCTCCATCTTGAAGGATGGGACTCTGAGGAATTTGTTTAGGATCTTGAGATCTAAAATTGGTCTGAAGGTTACCTCTTTCTTGGGAACCACAAACACATTGGAGTAAAACCCCTGCCCCTGTTCTGTTTTCGGAACTGGGCAGATCACTCCCATGGTATATAGGTCTTCTACACAGCGTAAGAACGCCTCTATTTTTGTCTGGTTTACAGACAATTGAGAAAGATGGAATCTCCCCCTTGGAGGAGAATCTTTGAAATCTAGAAGATACCCCTGGGTTACGATTTCTAATGCCCAGGAGTCCTGAGCATCTCTTGCCCAAGCCTGAGCAAAGAGAGAAAGTCTACCCCCTACTAGAACCGGTCCCGGATCGGGGGCTACCCCTTCATGCTGTCTTGGTGGCAGCAGCGGGCTTCTTGGCCTGTTTACCTTTGTTCCAAGTCTGGTTAGGTCTCCAGACCGACTTGGATTGAGCAAAATTCCCCTCTTGTTTTGCAGCAGGGGAAGAGGTAGAGGGACCACCTTTGAAGTTTCGAAAGGAACGAAAATTATTTTGTTTGGTCCTCATCTTATTTGTCTTATCTTGAGGAAGGGCATGGCCTTTTCCTCCAGTGATGTCTGAAATTATCTCTTTCAGTTCAGGCCCGAAAAGGGTCTTACCTTTGAAAGGGATGGCTAAAAGCTTAGATTTTGATGACACAGCAGACCAGGACTTAAGCCATAACGCTCTACGAGCTAAAATGGCAAAACCTGAATTCTTTGCCGCTAATTTAGCCAGTTGAAAAGCGTCATCTGTAATGAAAGAATTGGCTATCTTGAGAGCCCTAATTCTATCCAGAATATCATCCAATGGGGTCTCAACCTGAAGAGCCTCCTCCAGAGCCTTGAACCAAAAAGCAGCTGCAGTAGTTACAGGAACAATGCACGCTATAGGTTGCAGAAGAAAACCCTGATGAATAAATATTTTCTTTAGGAGACCCTCTAATTTTTTATCCATAGGATCTTTGAAAGCACAACTGTCCTCAATAGGTATAGTTGTACGCTTAGCCAGGGTAGAAATAGCTCCCTCCACCTTAGTGACCATCTGCCACGAGTCCCGCATGGTGTCTGATATGGGAAACATTTTCTTAAAAGTAGGAGGGGGAGAGAACGGAATACCTGGTCTATCCCACTCCTTAGTAACAATGTCCGAAATCCTCTTAGGGACCAGAAAAACATCAGTGTAGGCAGGAACCTCTAGATATCTGTCCATTTTACACAATTTCTCTGGAACTAAAATAGGGTCACAATCATCCAGAGTCGCTAAAACCTCCCTGGGCAATAAGCGGAGGTGTTCTAGTTTAAATTTAAAAGCCGTCATATCTGAGTCTGTCTGAGGGAACATCTTTCCTGAATCAGAAATCTCTCCCTCAGACAGCAAATCCCTCACCCCCAACTCAGAACGTTGTGAGGGTACATCGGATATAGCTAATAAAGCGTCAGAGGGCTCAGCATTTACTCTCACACCAGACCTACTGCGCTTCCCCTGCAACCCAGGCAGCTTAGATAAAACCTCTGTGAGGGTAGTATTCATAACTGCGGCCATATCTTGCAGGGTGAAAGAATTAGACGCACTAGAAGTACTTGGCGTTGCTTGTGCGGGCGTTAATGGTTGTGACACTTGGGGAGAATTAGATGGCATAACCTGATTCCCTTCTGACTGAGAATCATCCTGTGACATACTTTTATTAGCTAAAATATGTTCTTTGCAATTTATTGCCCTTTCAGTGCATGAGGGACACATTTTAAGTGGGGGTTCCACAATGGCTTCTAAACACATTGAACATTGGCTTTCCTCAATGTCAGACATGTTGAACAGGCTAGTAATAACCACAAACAAGCTTGAAAACACTTTATTTAATGAAAAAATAACAATCTTAAAAAACGGTACCGCGCCTTTAAGAGAAAAAAAGCATACACGTTCTGCAAAACTGCTTTACAATACACCAATCCTTTCAATTTTATGATATGATATACAAATAATGCAGCTGAGATTGCCCCACAAACAAAGGAACAGTTAACCCTTTACTGTGAAACTGGATCGTTAATAAGGCCTAAATCCGGACAAAAACACCCCCTGCACCTCGCCACAGCCCTGCTGTGGTGCCTACCTGCCCTCAGGGGTTGGAAAAATTGAGTTAAAGCTTCGATTTGGCCCAACACTTCCACAAGGGCCCACTGGAGTTGGAGCTTGCTGCTTGCTCTGCAATAACAACTGCGCAACTGAGGCGCGAAAATAGGCCCCGCCCATCTGACTCAATGTTTTTACAGCCTAAAGGAACCGCACCAGAGCGGTTCCAAACTAGCCATGTGGGTTCTGAAACCCAAACCAGAAGCCAAGTGTACGCTCAATAAAGTCACCAAAAAAAAACGTTATTGAAATAATCTCTTTCAGGTCCCAAAAATGTTATCAGCACTCCCAGTTCACAAAACGTTTGCCCACAAACATTCAAACTCAGTATCAACCATTTTTTGATTAGCCCCTTATGCAAGCTTAGTAATACCCCTCTATATCTTTTAGGATTACTGCTTACTCTCTCCCTCATGGGGATACTGTCAGCCAATTCTGAAATACCACAGTCTCTCCAGAAAAAAATGACTGAACATACCTCACTGCTTATAGCATGAAAGGGTTCCTCACATTGAAGTTTCTTGTACTCCTCAGCCATTCTGTGGGAACTGCTCTGGATCTTAGTGACAAATTCTAAGATCATAAGCCTCCAGGCAGAAGTCTTCATCCATCTGCTGCCTGAGAGTAAATAATACACACCGGTACCATTTAAAATAAAAAACTCTTGCTTGAAAAAATAAAAAACTAATATTTTATCACCTATTTCACTTTAACCTTCCTAGTACTTAGAGTAGGCAAAGAGAATGACTGGGGGGTGGAGCTAAGGGAGGAGCTATATAGACAGCTCTGCTGTGGTGCTCTTTGCCACTTCCTGTTAGCAGGAGGATAATATCCCACAAGTAAAGGATGAATCCGTGGACTCGTCGTACCTTATAGAAGAAATTTTGATTTTAAAAAATTATCGGGAGTTTAATGTTAAATTTGAGAAACAGAGCTTAATTTTTGAATTTTTGTTAAGCCAATCATTCATGGCTTTTGCTTATTTGACTTAAAGAGACACTAAAGTCAAAATTAAACTTTCATGATTCAGATTACTGCTTCCATCAAATTGTGTTCAGTCTTTTTAAATGTATACTTTCTGAGGTACCAGATCTCACTGAGCATGTGTAACCATTCTCAGTGTATACGAGTCTATGATTGGCTAATGACTGTCACATGATAAAGGGGGCTGGCAAATTTAATAAAATTTAGATATTTGTCGGAATTTTTATTTTTATTTTAAAACTGTGCTGTCTTTTTATTATGCACTGTTTGATTATGCAATTATATTGTTTTTAATGGTCCTTTACATGACTGACACACAAACAAATAAAAAAAGCAGCGTTTCTAATGAACCGGTAAAGATACAATATTAATAGTAATATAAACTAATAGATATTATAATTATCTATAATCACCCCTTATAGTAATATACGTTAAAATTGTTTAAAAGATATATAAATTTGAATCAATAAATAATTCACATAATTGTTCTTAAAGTCCAAGTGCAATAGAATAATATTACATTTGAGAGTGGTACCGTGTATGATGATTTACAACGTTGTCACCAATGTCTCTGTATGACACACTGTGTGTGTATATGTATAAGATCCTCCGTGTTAGGTCAAATGGATGCTGCCTCCCCAGAAGTTTGCAATAGAATCTCAGTCTCCGTTTAGATCACTAAAAGATAAAAGAGGGGACAGGCGCAACCGTGACGCAAAGCATCCGTTTATTTAACATGCAAAATAGACACACAATATTGCACTTACAAAATAGCAATAGATTATTCGCCTTGAGCTAGTCCAACCCTTTCAGCCGATACTTGTATGATCTCTACAGGTCTATCCTCAATAAACATTGGAATGTGTTATTAGCTGACCCTCTATTGGAAGATATTATAGGGAAACAACCGAATGTAGTGTACAAAAAGAATAAGGATTTAAAAAGTATTATAGCACCTTCAAAATTAAAACAAATTCAAACAAAAAACCCCACCCAAGTCTCTTCATGGTTAACGTTAAAAAATGGCACCTACAAATGTTACAGGAAAGATTGTTGCATGTGTACTGTGATGATAGCAGGATGTGATGTCACTAGCATGTGGGCGGGGCTTAGGTCCGGTGTCTGTGTCGCAGGTAGTTTAGTACAATCAACCTGTCTGGATGTGTATTGCTATGCTCTGTAATAAAATAGAGTTGTACCATCATTGCTGTGTCCTGCATATGTCCTGCATCTCATGACATGGTGTCAGAAGTTCTGGACTACGCTTCTGTTTCTGATGATGACGATGTCAAAGTTTACCCCACCTGAGCCTTTTGACTTTTCTCAGCCTGCAGCTTGGCCCACATGGCGTCAGCGGTTTCAGCGCTTCAGGATTGCTTCCAAACTGAACAAGGAGAGTGGTGAAGTACAAGTTAATTCTCTTTTATACTCTATGGGGAAAGATGTAGAGCCAGTGTTCAATGCTTTTACTTTCCAAGAAGGGGAAGAAGTTAACTTTGATATAGTTATGGATAAACTCAGTGCCCACTTTGTGCCCAAAAGAAATGTGATTCACGAGAGAGCTTGTTTTCACAAACGTAATCAGCGTGTGGGAGAATCTGTGGAGTCATTTGTGCGCAGCCTGTATGAATTAGCTGAATTCTGTGAGTTTGGTGTTGCTAAAGAAGAGCAAATCAGAGACAGAATAGTTATTGGAATTGCAGATGCTGAAGTCTCCCTGAAGCTGCAGTTAGAGCCTGATTTAACATTAGATGGGGCTATTAGGATGGCCCGCCAGAGTGAACTGGTGAAAAAGCAAAGTGCTGATCTGAGGTCTGAGAGTATTGTGGATGAAGTGCAACAGTCTAGGAAAATTACTAGTGAAAGGCACAGTGTGAGCGGTAGATCTAAAGTACTGGAAAGGCCTAGAAGTGGATGGGCGCAACATGGCCGATGCACACGGTGCTACCGGGCTCATGATCAGAGTGCTATATGCCCGGCCAGAGATAAAAGATGCAGAAAATGTAACAGAATAGGCCATTTTGAAGTGGTGTGTAAAACTGAATACATTAAGGAGATGCAGGTGGACAGTGACCAGGAGGGTCAGGAAGTGTCTTTTGTGGGGTCTGTTGTGGAACGGACAAGCTCAGAGGAAGATTGGAAAGTTACCTTTACTGTAATGGGAGCCAATGTTGATTTTAAGATTGACACAGGAGCTGATATCACTGTAATGTCTTTTGCTGAATTTATGAAACTGCCTCGACAGCCCCAGCTGGCGAAGGTTACTACAAATGTTCATAGTCCTGGTGGCCGCATTGATTGTGTGGGGAAATTTCTTGCCAGCTGTGAGTACAAACAAAGGAAGTTCACCATGTGGGTGCATGTGATCCGAGGTCAGTGTGTTAACAGTTTATTGAGCAGAAAAGCAGCCTGTGACTTGGGCCTCGTGGCCAGAGTGAATGAGATCTCTGAAGATATGTTTGGCGAGTTGGGCCTACTGAGCTGCAAACCTGTCCGTATAGCACTTAAAAGTGACGCAGTCCCGTACAGTATTTCTACTCCTCGTAGAATTCCGTTCCCGCTCATGCCTCAAGTGGAGAAAGAGCTCATGCGCATGAAGTCTATGGGGGTTATTGAAGAGGTTGTTGAAGCAACTGATTGGTGTGCCCCCATTGTTCCAGTTGCAAAGAAAAACGGAAAGGTGCGCATCTGTGTGGACCTGAAAAGGTTGAATGAGGCAGTAAAGAGGGAGAGATTTGTGCTGCCGACACTGGAAGATATAGCCCCGAAGTTGGCTGGGGCGAAGTTCTTTTCCACATTAGACGCTTCTAGCGGCTTTTGGCAGATCCCCCTGGATCCAAAGTGCCGCAAACTGACTACCTTTATCACTCCGGTAGGTCGGTTCTGTTTCTGCAGACTTCCCTTTGGGATATCCTCCGCTCCTGAGATCTTTCAGAGGGAAATGAGTTCTCTCCTGAGTGGCCACGTGGGCACAGCAGTCGTCATGGACGACATTCTAGTGTATGGGTCTACAGTGGAGGAGCATGATCAGCGTTTGAGTTGTGTGCTGCAGGCTATCAAAGAGTCTGGGCTGAAGCTGAATAAAGAAAAATGTCATTTTAGGAAAACTGAATTATGCTACTTTGGGCATATCATCAACGGGGATGGCATCAAGCCGGACCCCGAGAAAATTCGGGCTATCGAACAGATGAAAAGCCCTTCTGATGTACATGAGCTGAGACAGATATTGGGCCTTGTAAATTACGTGGGCAAGTTTCTTCCAGATTTATCTACAGTTTTGCACCCTATCACAGAGTTGCTTAAGAAAGATGTTGCCTGGGTCTGGGGACCCTCACAAGAAAAAGCGTTCCTGCATGCTAAGTCCCTGCTGGGGTCTGCCCCAGTGCTGGGGTTCTACGACCCTTCAAAAAAGACTGTGGTTAGTGCTGATGCAAGCAGTTATGGGTTGGGGGCTGCACTCCTGCAGCTGAATGACAACAAACTACAGCCCATCGCCTACTGTTCCCGCACACTGACGGCTGCGGAGTCGAAATACGCTCAAATTGAGAAAGAGTGCCTGGCTGCAGTTTGGGCCTGTGAGCGCTTTCAGCGTTATCTAGTGGGTTTGGAGAAATTTAGTCTGGAAACTGACCACAAACCGCTAGTCCCTCTTATCAATTCTTATGACATTGACAAAACACCCTTGAGATGCCAGAGACTTTTAATGAGACTACTCAGGTTCAATGTTCAGGCAGTGCATGTGCCGGGGAAGCAGCTGGTTGTGGCAGATACACTGTCCAGGCTCCCGCTGGCTGCTGCTGAAGAATCCTCCACAGAGTCGGATGTAAAAGTGTATGTTGATTCAGTTCTGGCCTCTAAGTCCATTTCTTCAAGGAAACTGGAAGAGATAAAGAAAGAGACATATTTGGACACAGATCTGCAAGAAGTTATAAGGTACATAAGAGATGGCTGGCCCGAGAGCCGGGCAGCCTGGATGTCTTTAAATGCTTACCAGCCAGAGAGGTCGCAGCTCACGGAGCTGGAGGGGTTGGTGCTGTTCCAAGACCGTATTGTAATTCCTGTCAGCATGAGGAAGGAGATGTTAAACAGGATTCATGATGGCCACTTAGGCATTACAAAGTGCAGAGAAAGAGCAGCTACAGCTGTGTGGTGGCCTGGGATCAGCTCCGACATTGCAAATCATGTGTCTAAATGTGCCTTTTGCCGGGAACGCCGGCCTACTCAGAGAAGGGAGCCCTTAATGTCTACTCCGCTGCCTGCGGGGCCGTGGCAGAAAATAGCTGCTGATTTGTGCGAACTGCACGGGAAAAAGTTTCTTGTTGTTATCGACTACTATTCCAGGTATTTGGAAATAGCACCCCTGAATGATATCACAAGTCAGGCCGTTATCATTCGCCTGAAGAGCTTGTTCGCCCGCTGGGGCATTCCAATGGAGCTGGTGAGTGATAATGGCATGCAGTTCGCTTCTACAGAGTTCAGTGCTTTCAGCAGGGAATATGATTTTGTACATTCCACGTCAAGTCCACATTATCCGCAGGCCAACGGAATGGCTGAAAGGGCAGTTCAAACAACAAAATTCATCCTAAAGCAATCTGAACCGTACCTAGCCCTCTTGTCATACAGGGCGACGCCCATTCAAGCCACCGGGTTTAGCCCGGCACAGCTGATGCTAGGACGCCAGATTCGCACCACTTTACCCTCAGTGGGTGTCTTCAAGCCGCCTGGCCCTGTTCCTCGGGACGAAGTCCTTAGGAGGGATGAAGAGGCCAAAAAGGGTTATCGTTTCTTCTACGACAGGAGACATTCTGTCAGGCCTTTACAGGAACTGAAAGCGGGCCAAAGTGTCAGAATCAAACTGGATGATGAGAAGAAATGGAAGACGCCTGCTACGGTAGTGGGCCGCTCTCCAGAACCAAGGTCTTACACAGTCCTTACAGAGGGAGGGACGGTTACACGCCGTAACCGAAGACATCTTCAGCCTGTACCTGAGAGTCTGGAACCGGATACCTCAGTACCACCGCCGGTGGGATCTCCTGTTCTAAGAGAGGTGCCTTCCCCTCAGCAAGATCATAGCGGGGATATATCTTTGCCTCCAGCAGACTCTTGTTCACCATCTTCTGTATCAGAGGACAGTTCATGCAAAGTTACATCAAGCGGAAGAGTGGTGAGGCTTCCGGCCCGATACAGGGACTGACTTTAGCTAGAACAGTGACCGGAAGTATGGGCAGAATAATCCCATGGTCACTGTGGACTAGGGTAGTCTACCCCGATGTCCAAGTCAGGATGTAATTTATTTGTTCATGTTTTCTAATCTATCTGTTTTTATAATGTTCTAAAACAAAATGTTGTTGTATACCCTGTTGGTGTACCTTGTTATTTAATATATGCAAATGTATGCTTTGCCTTTGAAAAAGGGGAAGATGTGATGATAGCAGGATGTGATGTCACTAGCATGTGGGCGGGGCTTAGGTCCGGTGTCTGTGTCGCAGGTAGTTTAGTACAATCAACCTGTCTGGATGTGTATTGCTATGCTCTGTAATAAAATAGAGTTGTACCATCATTGCTGTGTCCTGCATATGTCCTGCATCTCATGACATGTACCATGATAGATAAAATGACAGAATATACAATGAATTGGAATAGAACTAAAAAGTTTAATATCAATCATAGAACAACTTGCAACTCAACATATGTTGTTTATCAACTAACCTGCTTATGTGGAATGATTTATATAGGTCGCACAAAAAGAAAAAGACAAAGGAGAGTATATGAACACCTGAACAATATTAAAAATGGGTTAGAAGGCCACAGTGTATCCCAACACTGTAAATATAAACACAATTGTAATAGTGAAGGTTTAACTATTAAAGTATTAGAGTTTGTCGATAGTAAGAGTAGAGATTGCCTAATCAAACTCAGACAAGTGGAAACCAGGTGGATCCACACATTAGGCAGTATGTCCCCCAATGGTTTAAACATAGACATAGACCTACAAGCGTTTATGTTATAAGTTGTACAAGTAGGTAGTCGGTCACACTGTAAGTACTAGCAACACATCTCCTAATATAAGGCCCTCCATTAAATAAAATAAAACAAAAACAAAATAATCTAACTTAAAGTAATCTTTTACTGATCTTAGCCGAAAATTAAGTTAATATATCCTTATGAATTTTAATATGTCAACTTGATTTGATCTATAAGTATTTATTTCTTGTTATATGTATTTTAAAAAACATTTTTAGAGTGTCTGTATGTATTAGCAGTTAGGGAAATTTTGATGAAATGTTTTTTTTAATATATTTTTTACATAGTTTTAACTTATCTATTAGATTGTTTTCATATGGACTTTTAATATGTAGTTATTGTGTAATTCGAATTGGATAAAATTCTGTACATGTATTGCATTATGGTTACAAACTAATAAGCGCCAGATATACGATGTAATTATCAAGCAGTCTAGGTAGAAACAAAAGATGTCAATCAATATAGAAGGGCGGGATTTTACAATGCCCGGTAAATGTAAAAGCCCTTCCGATATCATACACAATCATCCAATAGATCATTCGTTGAAAAAGTCTGCCCGGGTTGTGGACGAAAAGCGTCCAGGAGAACCTATGATTGATTTTTGGAACTTTAAAACTTGAGGACTCAAGGACCCTAACTAGTAAATACAAGGCTACCGCACAGAGAGCACACGTAGGGAGCAAAAATACAAATTACAGCACCCGCTCGAGGAGACGGTATACGAACAGCCTGTAGAGATCATACAAGTATCGGCTGAAAGGGTTAGAGTAGCTCAAGGCGAATAATCTATTGCTATTTTGTAAGTGCAATATTGTGTGTCTATTTTGCATGTTAAATAAACGGATGCTTTGAGTCGTGGTTGCGCCTGTCCCCCTTTTATCTTTTAGTGACCTTTACATGACTGGTCAAACAACATTTTTTGTGGAGTGAATATATATATATATATATGCATTTTGTTCTCTTTATGACGTTTATTAATTTAGCTATTCTCTGTAAGAGAGCACAGCTCTTCTTTGCTCGCAAAAAAAGAAATTTTGCCTGATAGAATGAAATTTGTTGAGGCTATCTCTCAGGTTTTCCAGGGTTTTGTCCAAGTGTAGTCTAGCCTTTTCACTTAAAGGGATACTAAACTCAATTTTTTTTCTTTCACGATTCAGATAGAGCATGCAATTTTAAGCAACTTTCTAATTTATTCCTATTAATTTTTTTTTGTTCTCTTGCTATCTTTATTTGAAAAAGAGGACATCTAAGCTAAGGAGCCAGCTAATTTTTTGTTCAGACCCTGAACAGCACTTGTTTAATGGTGGGTGCATTTAACGACCAATCAGCAAGCACAACCCAGGTTGTGGACCAAAAATGGGCCGGCTTCTAAACTTACATTCTTGCTTTTCAAATAAAGATAGCAAGAGAATGAAGAAAGTTGATAATAGGAGTAAATTAGAAAGTTGCTTAAAATTGCATGGTCTATCTGAATCATGAAAGAACAAATTTGGGTTCAGTGTCCCTTTAAACCTCTCTTTTGCCTTTACAATTCATAAAGTCAATTTTTGAGCTTTTTCTGCAAAATATTAGCTTCACATTGATCATTTAAAAAATGTTGTGAATAAAAAACTGTAAATGTTCTTAGATTAATTATTACCATATGGATGTGATCAGAAACAACACCAGTGCCAAGCTTGCAGCACATGTTAAATTAGCTAGACTTTTATGCTTTGTTTTGCAATAAAATAGCAGATTACAGGGGAGGTGATGTCATCTCACTGGGAAGAATTCAAATTTGTTATAAGAGTTTGTTTTGACCATTACAAGTCTGTTATCATATAATGACCTTTATGCACTTAGTTGTAAATTACAAATGTTCTTCCAGTAAATTCCTCACTTAGTGCTAGATTATGAGTGCAGCGCAATTTATTGCTCCCGCTCGTGTGTTAACTTTGCCAGAAGTAAGCTTTTTCCGCACATCAGGTACTCCCGCACACTTTAAAACATTCCCCAAGCCTAAAATCTTTTAAGAGATCCCTCTCTGCAAATCTCAAAACAGAATGCACCTGTCATGGTTGATTATATATTTCCTACCTATTCTATGTTAAATTTTGCAAATATTATGTATTAATATTGTTTTTGTATTTTATTGTACCCTATTGTAACAATGCAATGTTTTATGGACCCAGGACATACTTGAAAACAAGAGAAATCTCAATGTATCTTTCCTTTTCTTTTTATAAATAAATAAATTTAAGTTGCATTAATACATTTTAACCAGGGATATGAATTCAGGAGCAAGCCCTCTCTTTTTGATTATGTATCTTGTAACTCATTTCTTAATGAAAATTGAAATACAATCTGCAAAAACAGAGATGTTCTAAAAAATGAGATAGAGCAAATTTTAATAAAAGCTACATTTTTTGTGTATAAACTCTGAACTGGTCTCTGCACTAGAAATCAATCTTGGCATGTATTACTATTGTGAACTCATTGTCCAATTCACCAGAGATCTTCAGTATGTTGACAGTCTTTGCACAAACGTGAATGTGTGTGATTGAGGTGACACTGGATATTGTACAGGAAACTGATTACATAGGACTTAAACACTGATTTAATACATGTCTGAGTTTGTCCCAGTAAATTACAGAAATAAATCTATGAAATAGCTGAGGCACATAACATTGCTGACTCATGGATACGAAATACTCTTCACCACTGTTATCCCTAGAGCCTAGGGATAGCTTAGTTAGACAGTCCCTGATTTTTGAACCCACTAAAAAGGACATTTAAGTCATGTTTTTATATATGCATATGGGCACCCACAAACATGTATCACAAATGAGGGAATAAAAATGTCCTGAACATAATATCAGTGGCAAAATGTGTTGTAGGAGATAGTTAGTTGTTGCACGCATGTGCTGCACATTGTTTTAAAATGGCTACTTACTGGCATTAACAGAATGAGTTGGTGGTTGCTTATGCTTTGATACATGAAGTGAAATTATGGGAGGTATTTGTTATTTTGCCCCCCAACCGGCAATTTATGTATTTGTCAGAAATTAAGCACTGCATTGAAATGGATATTCATTAAAAAAAAAAAATTCTAGCAAAATTTGAATTGTTTTCTAGTCCAGGGATTTATCACTTGAAAAACCTATCTCCTTTGCTGTAGCACTTATGGGCATATACAAATAAGATCTTGCACTGATCAACCAATCACTGTGTAGCATTCTCTACAGGATACACTTCTCTGGGGTTTTGGAAAAACACAGTTTTAGAAGTAAATTATAAAAAGTGCAAAATTAATAATGAATATTATTTTTCTAAGTTGTTTTACTATACATACAGTAATTAAAATATTTGGACTAGATTACATTTTATCACTCTGGCTTGTGTGCTAACTCCACTAGAAGTAAGTTTTTTGCGTTCGTCGGGCAGTACATGTATTACAAGTTAAAAGTAAAAAGTTTTTGCTTGCACGCTAACCCGACATGTGCAAAAAGCCTAAGTTAGAATATCACGACCGCAATAACGAATTCCCCCATAGAAGCCAATAGAGTGCTAAAAGTGGAAACACCCGATTCCATTTTCTCAAGTGCCTACATATATATATATATATATATATATATATATATATATATATATATATATATTTAAAAATACTTAGAACATATTTCCCTATGTGAAGAACTTTGGAATGTTAAATATGTTACAGTAAATTCTTAAATATGGATATTGCATAAATATGATTTTACATGTTTTCATCTACTTGACTCCAATGCACCTATAAATATTTCTATTTATGTGTTTATATTTTAAATAGTTTTATTTATCTAAAACAATATTTTATTTCATTTTTAATGCTTGTCCCTCCCTCCTCACACTTAGGTCCTTGTGCAGATCTATTCCACTCCAAACAATCTTCTATACAGTGAGCTTTCTGAAACTTAGTATGGGTTGATTATTTGTACATAAATTTGCAGGGGAGCAATGGCATTAACCCCTTAATGACACAAGTCGTACAGGGTACGTCTTACACAAACTGATCTTTAAAGACCAGCAACGTACCCTGTACGACGTTGGGGTTGAAAGCGTCTGGAATCGATCCTGTTCGCTTCCAGCCACTTTCCAGGTAATTGCAGTGATGCCTCGATATCGAGGCATCACTGCAATAACATTTTTCCCCATCCGAGGCAGAGAGAGCCACTCTGTGGCCCTCTTTGCACCGGACATCGATGGCCGCAATCGTTGGTGGATGGGAGGCAAGTGGGCGGCCATCGATGGCTTGCTGATGTGCAGAGGTGGGCGGGATCGTGGGCGGGATCATGGGCGGGGTTGCTGGGGGGCTCTCACAGATGCGCGCGCGTGCACGGGGGAGGCGGGTGGGCGCGTGCACGGGGAGGGAGCGGGTGGGAACCATTACACTATGGAACAGTTTGTTCACATTTAGAGGGAGAGAGGGGGAATAAAAATGTTAATATAGTTAATCGAAGTGATCTGGGAGGGGGTGGGGGTTTAGTCTTGGGGGGGAAGCTACACTACAGAAAAGTGGGGGGAAAAAATAAAAAATATATATTTTTTTGTAAATTGAGTACTGGCAGACAGCTGCCAGCACCCAAGATGGCTCCCAATAATGTAGAGGGGGAGGGTTAGAGAGCTGCTTGGAGGGGGGGGGATCAGGGAGGTTTGGGGCTAAGAGGGATCCTACACAGCAGCATATGTAAATATGTTAAAAAATAAATAAAAGATAAATAATAATAAAAGATTTTCTGCCAGTACTTAAGATGGCGGGGACAATTGTGGGGTGGGGGAGGGATCAGGGGGTCTGATGTGTCAGGTGGGAGGCTGATCTCTACACTAAAGCTAAAATTAACCCTGCAAGCTCCCTACAAGATCCCTAATTAACCCCTTCACTGCTAGACATAATACACGTGTGATGTGCAGCGGCATTTAGAAGCCTTCTAATTACCAAAAAGCATTGCCAAAGCCATATATGTCTGCTATTTCTGATCAAAAGGGATCCCAGAGAAGCATTTACAACCATTTGTGCCATAATTGCACAAGCTGTTTGTAAATAATTTCAGTGAGAAACCTAAAAGTGCAAAAAAAAATTACGTTTTTTTTAAATTTGATCGCATTTGGCGGTGAAATGGTGGCATTAAATATACCAAAATGGGCCTAGATCAATACTTTGGGTTGTCTACTACACTACATTAAAGCTAAAATTAACTCTACATGCTCCCTACATGCTCCCTAATTAACCCCCTCACTGCTGGGCATAAAACATGTGTGGTGCGCAGTGGCATTTAGCAGCCTTCTAATTACCAAAAAGCAACGCCAAAGCCATATAAGTCTGCTATTTCTGAACAAAGGGGATCCCAGAGAAGCATTTACAACCATTTATTCCATAATTGCACAAGTTGTTTGTAAATAATTTCTGTGAGAAACCTAAAGTTTGTGAAAAAATTTGTGAAAAAGTGAACATTTTTTTTTATTTGATCGCATTTGGCGGTGAAATGGTGGCATGAAATATACCAAAATGGGTGTAGATCAATACTTTGGGATATCTTCTAAAAAAAAATATATACATGTCAAGGGATATTCAGGTATTCCTGACAGATATCAGGGTTCCAATGTAACTAGCGCTCATTTTGAAAAAAAGTGGTTTTTAAATAGCAAAGTGCTACTTGTATTTATTGCCCTATAACTTGCAAAAAAAGCAAAGAACATGTAAACATTGGGTATTTCTAAACTCAGGACAAAATGTAGAAACTATTTAGCATGGTTGTTTTTTGGTGGTTGTAGATGTGTAACAGATTTTGGGGGTCAAAGTTAGAAAAAGTGTGTTTTTTTCCTCATATTTTATAATATTTTTAATAGTAAATTATAAGATATGATGAAAATAATGGTATCTTCAGAAAGTCCATTTAATGATGAGAAAAACAATATATAATATATGTGGGTACAGTAAATGAGTAAGAAGAAAATTACAGCTAAACACAAACACCGCAGAAATGTAAAAATAGCCCTGGTCCTTAAGGGAGAGAAATTGAAAAATGGCCTTGTCCTTAAGGGGTTAAAGGGACTGTAAAGTCAAAATAAAACTTTCATGATTCAGAAAGAACATGCAATTTTTAACAATTTTCCAATTTAATTCTCTTATTTAAATTGCTTGTTCTCTTGGTATCCATTGTTGAAAAGCATACATAGATAGGCTCAGAAGCAATGTACTACTGTAAGCTAGCTGCTTGTCACTCTCTTTTACCCAGTGTGTTCAGCTTGGCCCCAGTAGAGCATTTCTCTTCTTCAACAAATTATACCAACATTATAAAGCAAATTTGATAATAGTAGACTGAAGTAAAACTTAAATCTGAAAATGTTATGCTCTATTTTTATGTTTATTTTATTAAAAAATAAATTGTGAAGAAGGGGCGCGTAATTTCTGCAGACACTAATTCACAGTTATGAGAACCAAAAAAACAGATTACTAGTTGAGTGCAAAAAAACGCTGCCGCAAAAGCGATATTTGCGCTCAATTTAGTAATACTAGCGCAGGCAAATGTGCGCTGGTATTAGAGGTTAGGTGCAATGCGAACGCACGGAAGAGAGATAGATAGACAGACAGACTGACAGAGAGATAGATAGATACATAGCTACATAGATAGATAGACAGACACCTCCTGTTTCTCACCCTCCTACCCATCTAAATTGTAAGTTCCCACGGGAACAGGGCCCTCAATTCCCCCTGTATTTGTTTGTTAAACTTTGTCTGGTGTCTTTTATATTGTATTGTACTGTACTTTTATCTTTGTACCTATGGATAGCGCTGCGGAATCTGTTGGCACTTTATAAATAAAGAAGAAGAAGAAGAATAGATAGACAGACAATAGATAGACAGACAGCTAGATAGACAGACAGACAATAGATAGAGAGATAGATAGATGATAGATAGATAGCTACAGAGGGAATTTTGAACTGTTATGACCTTTTGTTTTTGCAGTGACATAACATATTTCACATAAATATAATTTCCCTTAAAAGAAAAGCAGAACAAATGAACAAATATACATATCCTGTATTAACAAACATAAACAAGGACACTCTGTACCCTTTAGCCTTATCACAATCTTCTCACTGATACTGCGGATGTGTATTTATTGTACTATCTCCTAAAGTTCGTCCCAATAAACGTATTTCCAGTGTTGTGCAATGTTTCATTTCAGCTCCATTGCAACGTATACTTAGTGTATTTACACTGAGTAAAAAGGAAAGTAAATGCTGTTAGGTTCATTTCATAACATTTTTTACATAATTTGTTTGACAAGCCTACCAAACTGAAGCTGTGAATGGCTGAGCTATGACCATTTTAAGCAATAATGAGGTACGCTTACTGGAATTAGCTGATTTGATGAAATGTAATTATCCTTCCGCTGGTCAAGATCCCGTAAAGTCATTTTATCTGCTGTAGTGAAAGAATGACAGTTTACATAAAGTGACCTAAAAGTTCAAAAAGAAAATACTTTAATGTGTTATAAAGCATTTTATTATTGAACTATAGCTTGACCTAGATTAAAAGTGGAGCGATACATTTTTATCGCACTTGAGCGCTAAGTGCTTTGTTCTTCACTCAGAAAACAATGTTTTTATTGAGGAAGTATGAATAAACATACAAAAGAGCCTAACTACAAAACAGGTAATTATTATTATTGTCTGTATCAGAATCAGTGAAACATAAGCTCTAAGAGAAATAACAGTTTTTATACAACTGTGCACAAACTTGTTAAAACACATTGGGAAAGTGTCATATGGAATATGCAACAAACACAAAGCAGATAGTAAACGTGAAATATTATATGGGTCATAGGTAAAATAATTGGGTTCCTATAATCTACGTTCCTCATTTTTTCTGAACTAATAAAACAAAAAAAACAAGCAAAACAATAACATTAATCTAAACATGAGGCTAGTCAATATACCAGAAGCTTAAAGTGATTTTAAACTTTACTAAATTACTGCCCACTATATAAAAGTCATCTTTAAAATGGGGGCACTTTAAGTCATTAACATTTTGACATCCGCTTCTTTTTTAAGATATTTATCACTGAGTTATGGTAAACATACCGCTGCTCCTCCGCATGCATCTCCTACTGTATTTAGCAGATCGATGATGAATCCAGCTTCCTCCAATCATTGCGTGCCCCACAAGCTGGACGCCAGATGTAGCACGCAATGTTAAAAGCATATCTATCACTCTTCATAATCCCTGGAAAAAGAAGGTATCCAGGATGGAGTGCTTGTTCCAGTAGGAACGTATGCTGGATTTTTTCACTATACCCATTACCAAGGTCAGTACCCAAAACATTTCCTGTTAAGTTATTGGGGTGCCAGGTGTTTTTTTTTTTTTTATGTGGTGAGAGTTTTGGATTAGTAGTACACTATTTAACCCCTAAACTGCCACAACCGCCATCACAATAAACCCCCTAATACTACTTAACCGCTAAACCGCCACAAACCTGATCATGAAAAAAACCTAATATCCTTACACTATTGGCCCCTAAACCATCACAAACCCTATTGCAATAAAACACCTACACTATTAACCCCTAAACTGCCACAACCCCATCACAATAAACTTCCTACACTATTAACCCCAAAACGGCCACAACTCCATCACAATAAACATACTACTCTTTTAAACCCTAAACTGCCACAACCTCCATCACAATAAACCCCCTACAATATTAACCCCTAAACACCCACAACTCCCATCGCAATAACCCCTTTATTATGTTAACACTTAAACTGCCACAAAGCCCATCACAATAAACCCCCTATTCTATTGGTTGGATGATTTTTAAAATCAGCCAATAGGAAAAAAAAGCAAATTCTACTGACTGATTTTGAAAATCAATCAACCAATAGAATTTGCTTTTTTCTGATAGGCTGATTTAAAAAAAAAAAAAAGAAGCTCCTTTAATTGGCTTATTTGAAATTGAATTTGAAATCAGCCAATAGAACTGCCAGGACAACTCTATAAAAGAGGGAAACTGGCAGCCAAGGATTAGTGTACTGCAAGGACAGCATAAAGAAGAAAAAGAAAAGGATCAAGAAAACAAGAAAAGACTTTGGATAGTAATAAAACTTGTGGTTCTGTTTAGTGTTAGGAGTTTTTTGGGGGGTTTAGTTTAAGTATAGGCTTATATATTTTTTTAGTTTAGTTTTAGGATAGGAGTTTTTAGGGGGTCTTTTCTGTTTTTTAGGGTACTTTAATTTTATTATTTGACTTATTTTTTTGGTGCTTTTTAATTTAAATTATACTGTAAGTGTAATACTGTTTAACTTAGGGGGTATTAGGTTAGGAGTCTTGGGAGGGTTAGGTGTTTAATAGAGTAGGGTATTTATTATGATGGAGGTTGTGGCGGTTTAGGGGTTTATAATATAGGGGTTATATTGCAATAGGGGTTGTGGTGTTTTAGGGGTTAATTGATTAGGTGGTTTATTGTGATGGTGGTTGTTGTGGTTTAGAGGTTAATAAAGTAGGGATGTGTAGGGGGTATATTGCGATGAGGATGTGACGGTTTAAGGGTTAAGTAGTGTAGGAGTTTATTACTATGGGGGTTGTAATGGTTTAAGAGTTTATATAGTGTAGGGGATTTTGCAATATGTGTTGTGGCAGTTTAGGGGTTAATAAAGTAGGTGGTTTATTGCAATGGGAGTTTTGGCGATTTAGGGGTTAAGTAGTGTAGGGTTTTATTGCAATGGGGGTTGTGGTGGTTTAGGGGTTAATATAGTGTAGGGGTTATTGCAATTGGAGCTGTGGTGGTTTAGGGGTTAATAAAGTAGGGATTTATTGCGATGGGGTTATGGCGGTTTTGGGGCTAATTAGTGTAAGTGGTTATTATAATGGGAATTGTGGATGTTTAGGGGTTAATAGAATAAGGGTTAAATAGTGTAGGGGTCATCCATGCCAAATATTTGTCCAATGCACACGTCTACTTTTTATACATTTATTTAAATAATAAACATATATATAATACTGTATTTTAATGTTTGTCGTGTTTGTATAGTGTATGCTTTTGTAATATGAGCGATGTTTAGCGTGGCCGAGTTATCCATTGAAAGTATAGGGTGTGCTATGTCAGCTGCTCTAAAAATTCTCTGTTAATTCTTATTAACCATTTGCTTGTAACTCCAGATTCAAAATCATGGGCCTGCGCACCCTCCATCTACAGGCAATCTAAGCCAATATGTTTAATAACTCAATGTTCTGAGTTGAAATTTGTAATGAACGTTTTTTTGTTTTTTTAGACTTTAGCTAAGTCCTCTTCCTTGTCTGTAATATATTATCTTTATTGTCACCTTATCTATCAAGAATTTATTTGTTTTCCTGATTCTAGCTAGCTCCATTTCTTGTTTACATTCATCATCCTCTTTCCTTAAACCTGTCTGCTAGAATCTTACTTCATAATCACTTAAATGGATATTCCAGCCAAAACTGGAAACCACATAAATGCATCTCAGTTTTGAATAGAAACATTTGTTTAATATAAATGTATTAGCAAAAATGCTTCCAATAAAAGCTATAGCTGCTTCAAATGTGTATTTAAATATGCAGCATGCAGTAGCATTTTAACCCCTTAATGACCGGACCATTTTTCAATTTTCTTACCCTTAATGACAATGGCTATTTTTACATTTCTGCTGTGTTTGTGTTTAGCTGTAATTTTCCTCTTACTCATTTACTGTACCCACACATATTATATACCGTTTTTCTCGTCACTAAATGGACTTTCTAAAGATACCATTATTTTCATCATATCTTATAATTTACTAAAAAAAAAATGATAAAATATGAGGAAAAAATGGAAAAAAACACACTTTTTCTAACTTTGACCCCCAAAATCTGTTACATATCTACAATCACCAAAAAACACCCATGCTAAATAGCTTATAAATTTTGTCCTGAGTTTAGAAATACCCAATGTTTACATGTTCTTTGCTTTTTTTGCAATTTATGGGGCAATAAATACAAGTAGCACTTTGCTATTTCCAAACCATTTTTTTCAAAATTAGCGCTAGTTACATTGGAACCCTGATATCTGTCAGGATTGGAATACCTGAATATCCCTTGACATGTATATATTTTGTTTTAGAAGACATCCCAAAGTATTGATCTAGGCCCATTTTGGTATATTTCATGCCACCATTTCACCGCCAAATGCGATAAAAAAAAAAAAAAGTTCACTTTTTCACAAATTTTGTCACAAACTTTAGGTTTCCCACTGAAATTATTTACAAACAGCTTCTGCAATTATGGCACAAATGGTTGTAAATGCTTCTCTGGGGTCCCCTTTTTCAGAAATAACAGACTTATATGGCTTTGTGGTTGCTTTTTGGTAATTAGAAGGCCGCTAAATGCCGCTGCGCACCACACGTGTATTATGTCCAGGAGTGAAGGGGTTAATTAGGGAGCTTGTAGAGAGCTTGTAGGGTTAATTTTAGCTTTAGTGTAGTGTAGTAGACAACCCCAAGTATTGATCTAGGCCCATTTTGGTATATTTTATGCCACCATTTCACCGCCAAATGCGAGCAAATAAAAAAAAAACTTTACGTTTTTCACAATTTTAGGTTTCTCACTGAAATTATTTACAAACAGCTTGTGCTATTATGGCAGAAATTGTTGTAAAAGCTTCTTTGAGATCCCCTTTGTTCAGAAATAGCAGATTTATATGTCTTTGGCGTTGCTTTTTGGTAATTAGAAGGCCGCTAAATGCTGCTGCGCACCACACGTGAATTATGCCATGCAGTGAAGGGGTTAAATTAGGTAGCTTGTAGGGAGCTTGCAGGGTTAATTTTAGAGATCAGCCTCCCACCTGACACATCCCACCTCCTGATCCCTCCCAAACAGCTCTCTTCCCTCCCCCACCCCACAATTGTTACCGCCATCTTAAGTACTGGCAGAAAGTCTAAATAAAAGAGTTTTTTTTTTTTTTTTTTAAATAAAAATTATAAAATATTTTAGTTGTGTTGGACCCCTGCCTTAGCACCAACCTCCCCGATCCCCCCCTCCAGCTCTCTAACCCTCTCCCCTACCTAATTACCGCCATCTTGGGTACTGGCAGCTGTCTGCCAGTACCCAGTTTGGCCCCACAAACCAAACTATTTTAATGTTATTTATAACTTTTATTTGTATGCTTAATTATTTCTGTAGTGTAGCAGCCCCCCCACAATACCCCCACCCCCTCCCCCTCCCAGATCCTTTTAAATGTAAAAAAAAACAAAAAACTTTTTTTCCCCTTCCTTTTTCATTGGTGTCAGTGTGGCTAATGTGCGCATGTGCACGTGCACGCGCGCCCACGTGCACATGCGCGCCCACGTGCACACGCACACCCACGCACAAAGCACGCGCGCATCGTGCACGCGCGCACACACGCTCCCTCCTCCCACCAGACAAAGGCACCATCGGCACCATCACTACCGGTGCAGAGAGGGCCACAGAGTGGCTCTCTCTGCATCGGAGTCTTGTAAAGGGGTATTGCAGGATGCCTCCATATCGAGGCATCACTGCAATACCCTCAGAGCTGCTGGAAGTGATTGTGATCACTTCCAGCACTCTGTTAGACAACTGACGTACCAGGTACGTCCATTGTCATTAACTGCTTGTTAATGCATGACGTACCTGGTACGTCAGTTATCATTAAGGGGTTAAACACAGCGCTTGCTCAGAGAGTCTAAGGTGCTTGTACCATCAGTTATTGACTCAATTAGTTAATTGCTGATAGAATACAAGCCCCACTGGCTCTCTGAGCATCTGCAGTATTTAAAATGCTGGTGCACTGAGAATATCCAGCTAAGCTTCACATGCACAGAAAATATTTTAACACTAGAACAGTGATCATTTTTGCTAGAAGCATATTTGCCAGCACATTTATATTGCAAA
Organism: Bombina bombina; assembly: GCF_027579735.1. NCBI lineage: Eukaryota > Metazoa > Chordata > Amphibia > Anura > Bombinatoridae > Bombina > Bombina bombina. Next base: position 1,331,390,381 of record NC_069500.1, on the reverse strand, counting down.
TATGCTACTATTCAAAGAAGTAATTTATTTATGTGCATTTACATTTAGGGGTAGATTTATCATAGTGCGAGCGGACATGATACGATGTAGCGTATCATGTCCGCTGCACATCAATAAATGCTGACAGCATACGCTGTTGGCATTTATCATTGCACCAACAATTCTGGTGAACTGCTAGTGCAATGCCACCTCCTGCAGATTTGCGGCTAATCCACCTATAGCAGAGGGTGTCAATCAAACCGATCATATTCGATCGGGTTGATTTCTGTCCGCAGCCTCAGAACAGGCGGACAAGTTATGGAGCAGTGGTCTGAAGGCTCATGCGGAAACAGGGGCATCAAGCTCCATATAGATGCTTGATTAATCAGCCCCTATGACTTGAATGTCCCTTTAAATCTGACCAGCAGATAAGGGAGGGGATTGGAGATGATAAACATTGATTATTTTCTGCCAGAGCATTATAAATTAGTTAATGATACAACCACAACAAGTGGAGTTATATTCAATACTAGAGAAAACATGGAAAACAAGAATTTTGTGTTAATCAGAATATGATTTATTTAAGGTGTCCGATCCTGAAACACCTGGGGCTCCATTACATATGCACCGTTTTGGTATCCTTTATACAGCGCCATATATAAATGTGGCACGTATATTTCACCCGTCGGCGTCGCCCGCCATTTTTACTCCCATAGGCTAACATGGGACCGTGTTGCAAATCGGTATCCAATGTGGCGAAAATGGAGAAATCTTACTCCATTTTTACCTCGCCATAAAAGGCAGCCGTAGCAGGCCTTGTGCTGAGTATGGGAGCACCGTAACTCCCGAAAATACCTGCAAAAATAAACTAACACCTAATGCATGCGCATTGTCTATCTACCTGTCAACCGCAATCCCCCACCTCAATAACTAATAAAGTGTATTAATCCCTATATCCGCCATCAAACCCACACCACAAGTAATAACTAAATTATTAACCCCTAAATCCGCCAACCCCAATATTGCAAACTACCTATTAAAACTATTAACCCCTAATCCGCCATTAACCCACAACGCAATAAACCCATTTAAACTATTAACCCCCTAAACCGCCAAAGCCCACAATGCAATTAACCCATTAAAACTATTAACCCCTAAACCACCAAAGCCCACAACGCAAGAAACCAAACCCCCTAACCTAACACCCCCTAACCTAACACCCCCTAAATGAACCCAAATTACCTAATTTACAAAATATTAAAGTTACTATTAAATTAAAAGAACCTAACACTACTTTAAAAATACAAATAAACTAAGTATAAATTAAAGGTACAGTCTAATCAAAATTCTGGAGTAGACTGTCTGTCCCTTTAAGCTACAATTACAGAAAATAAAAAAATCTAAGATTACAGAAAATAAAAAATAAAATGACCACATTTTTAAAAATTATATCTAATCCCTATGAAAATAAAAAGCCCCCCCCAAAATAAAAACACCCCCTACTCTAATAAACTAACCTAAGGGCTGTAAAAGAGCTAAATGATTAAGGGCAATGCCCAACAAATGCCTTTTTCAGGACAATGGGTAGTTTAGGGTTTTTAGTGTTAGGTTATTTTATTTGGGGGGCTATGGTGGGTGGGGGTTTTACTGCTAGGGGGGCTTTTTGTATTTTCTTGTAAAAGAGCTGATTATCTTGGGGCAATGCCCTGCAAAAAGCCCTTTTAAGGGCTATTGGTAGTTTATTAGAGTAGGGGGTGTTTTTATTTTGGGGTGCTTTTTATTTTCATAGGGATTAGATATAATTTTTTAAAATTTGGTAATTTTCTTTTTTATTTTCTGTAATCTTAGATTTTTTTTATTTTCTGTAATTGTATCTTAAAGGGGTCTACTCCATAATTTTGATTAGACTGTCCCTTTAATTTATACTTAGTTTATTTGTATTTTTAAAGTAGTGTTAGTTTTTTTTAATTTAATAGTAACTTTAGTATTTTGTAAATTAGGTAATTTGGGCTCATTTAGGGGTTGTTAGGTTAGGGGGGGTTAAGTTAGGGGGTTAGGCTAGGGGTTAGCTTTCTTGCGTTGTGGGCTTTGGCGGTTTAGGGGTTAATAGTTTTAATGGGTTTATTGCATTGTGGGTTAATTGCAGATTAGGGGTTAATAGTTTTAATGGGTTTATTGCATTGTGGGTTAATGGCGGATTAGGGATTAATAGTTTTAATGGGTTTATTGCGTTATGGGTTAATGGCGGATTAGGGGTTAATAGTTTTAATAGGTAGTTTGCGATGTTGGGGTTTGCGGATATAGGGGTTAATAATTTAGTTATTACTTGCGGTGTGGGTTTGATAGTGGATTTAGGGGTTAATAATTTAGTTATTACTTGCGGTGTGGGTTTGATGGTGGATATAGGGGTTAATAGTTTAATTAGGCTTATTGCGTTGTGGGGGGATGTCGGTCTATGGGTTAAAACATTTATTAGTAGTGAGAGGGGGGATTGCGGATATAGGGGTTTTTACGTGTCGGCTTATTTTTGGGAGGCGTGTTAGACTTTTACGGGAGATTTGTTATTTTCTTTACTTTTCTTAGATGCCGGCAGTTTCTAAAGTGCCGTAAGTCACTGGCGACTCCAGAAATTTGTATTTACGCTCATTTATGGAAATCGCTAGTTTATCAGACTTACAGCCCTTACAGCTGCTCTGTAATAGTTGGTGAGATTCTCCTTATCTAAATACAAAGTATGTTTAGTAATTCTCGGTTTCTTATGGGCCCAGATAAATTAATTTATCATGCGTTGCTGTGTTATGAGGTATCTATCCGGCAGTGCTAGAGGGAGAGTTTGAAAAAGATATAGGTATTTGGAAACCATTGTCATTTTGATCACATTGATGCGGCCAAGCCATGATAACTGGTTATGCTTATGCCATGTTTCTAATAATTTAAATATTTCTGTTTGGAACAGAGTATAGTTGTATTCAAACAGATTTTTTGGGTCGTCTGATATGTTAAGTCCTAAGTATAGGAGCCTGTCAGATATTAAAACGTCTGTGTTCTGTGTGAGAAACTGTCTCTCAGATTGTGGTAGATTAATCGGGGCAAGTGCTGATTTGTAATAATAATAAAGGAATTTTGTTGTCTGTTGCCACTTGTAGTGTGTGTAGTAGTCCCAAGGAATTGTCTTTGGCTTCCCTGCCAGGGATAAATCCTACCTGGTCAGGGTGAATTAATTTAGGGAGGAATTTGTTTAGCCTAGCTGCTAGAAGTTTTGTATAAATTTTCACATCCAGATTAATTAGGGAAATGGGTCAGTAGTTACCTACTCTGTCTATGGGTTTTCCTGGCTTAGGTATGACCGTGATAGTGGCCTCAAGCAAGGGGTTGCGTAAAGTGGTTTTCTTGATCAATAGATTGGTATAGTGCAAGTAACGGGCTCCCTAGTTGCCACAGGAATAGTTGGAAGAACTTCAATGTGAGACCATCATGTCCAGGTGATTTGCCTTAGGGTAATGCTTTTATTGTGTTGTGTAGTTCCTGGAGGATGAATGGGGTATTTAGGTCATCTATGTTGTCTTTTGCTAGAGTTGGTGTAATTATTTGAGAGAGGTAGTGATTTATAGCGTGCATTTTGTCTGACTGGCTAGAGGTCTGCAGATTATATAAGGATTTATAGAAGGACACAAAACTGTTTGCTATGTCTTCGATTATATTACTAGATGTACCTGAGGGGTAGGATATAGATCTGTTAAATGTACCAAGCTTTCTCTTTTCGAGCGCCCTAGCCAACTGGCGACCTGTTTTATTGCCATTTGCAAAGAATTTAGCTTTGGTGGTAAGTGCTCGTAATTGAGCATGGTGCATTAGATAACAATTGATATTTTCCCTAGCATCCAATAAAGTTGCTAGTGTTTGGTCTGAGGTTGGGTTCTGTTTGTGACTGTGTTCTGCTGCTGTTAATGCACTTGATAGTGTCGTAAATTGGGATGATCTTATTTTCCTAAGTCTTGCAGTGTGTTTAATAAGGTCCCCTTGTATATAGCTTTTGTATGCTTCCCAGTTATTAGAGATTGAAGTGTCCTGAGGGTCGTTAAATTGGAAGAATTCTTCTGTGCTTTTAGAAATTTGTTCAACAGTCAGGGGGTCTGAGAAGATAGAGTTATTTAGTCTCCAGTTTGTCCTTTTAACGGGCCTTGACAACCAGATCCAAATGCTAATGACCATGTTGTGGTCAGATGTGGGAGATTTTTGATTTTTTTAGTGAGGACAGTATATTTTGACTTACTAGGATATAGTCAATCCTTGAGTAGTTACGCTGCGGGTGAGAAACAAAGGTGTAATCTCTTTGTGTAGGGTGTGCTATTCTCCAGGTATCGAAAAGTGTTAGTTTTGATAGTGTTGTCCAATTAGCTTTGAGTTGACTGGCTCTTATGTATGATTTGCCTGTATGTGTATCTATGCAAGGGCATATAGGGAAATTTAGATTGCCTCCAAGAACTGTTGGTCCTTTGGCAACGTCTAATACTGAGTTGATCACCGATTTAAAAAAAAACAAAAAACGGAGAAGGTCTGTTTGGAGCATATACATTAACAATCGTGACCAGTCATCCGTATAGTAGACCAACTACAATTATCAGTCTACATTCTTTGTCATTTTGTTGTTGTATGAGTTTGAAAGGTATAGTATGTCTAATTGATATCCCCACCCCTGTTTTTCCTATTAGGCCCTGAACTAAGGAAGTGTTGGGTATAATAATTTTTGGACAGGGTTGGTTCGCTTTTAATACGAAAATGTGTTTCCTGTGTTAGAATGATGTCTACTCCTTTTTTAAAGAAGTCATGTAGTGCAATTGAGCGTTTTTCTGCTGAAAGAAAGCCCTTCACGTTTTGTGTGGCTATGGAGACAGTATTGGATTTAATTTTGGGACACATATGTACTCGGTAATAGACTATGATATGGAACTTAGCTTTAGCAAAGTAGTCTTACTTGGGGGTTCACTTACAGGGTCTTACAGGGGGTGCACTGCTTACAGGGCTGTGCACTTTTTAACAATAGCATATGTTCACATTTTCAAAGTGAACATTTTATAAGTGAGGCAATAATTTTTAAGAATTATACAAGAATTGGACAAGGATTGGGCAAGGGGCAAGACACAAGGCAAGTACTCTTGTAATACTATGTTTTATGTATCTCATTGTATCCTTTTGCAAGTGCTGCTGTAACACTGTGTCTTATGTGTTTACTTGGTTCCCACTTTCATAATAATGCTCAATATCTTCATACCTCTTGTCTCTATAACAAACTACATTACTCACTTACTCCTTCTCCCTCTCCACCTGCACTGTTCATTAGCCCATCTCTCTTTTGTACTCATGAACTCTACCTATTCCTAAATACTCTCTCTCCCCCCTGCACTTCAGCCAAACAACAGTCTCATTACTGCAAATCTGCTTCTCATCTCATGTCACTCTCCCTCTTGCTGATACTAGCTGCTGGCGACATCTCCCTTAATCCTGGTCCCTCACAACCTCCTAACCTTTCACATCCTTGTGTGCCTTTCAATAGACTTCATAAACTAAACTCTGGTAACCTTAATCGCATTCCTCTTACATCTAAAAACCCCTCCCCCTTCACTTGTGCACTCTGGAACTCTCGCTCTGTTTGCAACAAGCTCACTTCTATCCATGATCTCTTTATCTCCCACTCTCTTAACCTTCTGGCTCTTACAGAAACCTGGCTCTCTGCTTCAGACACAGCATCCACTGCTGCACTGTCACATGGGGTCTCCATTTCAGCCAGACTCCTAGGTCTGGCAATAGACAAGGAGGTGGTGTCAGTATATTACTTTCCTCTCGTTGCACCTTCCAACAAATACAGCCCTTCTCTTCACTCACATTTTCTTCATTTGAAGCACACATGATTTGGTTATTCTTTCCCCTCTCTATACGTGTTGCAGTCATATACCGCACCCCTGGCTCCCCAACTCAATTTTTAGATCACTTTGCTGCCTGGCTTCCTTATTTCCTTTCCTCAGACACCCTCATTCTTGGTGACTTTAATATCCCTCTTAACAATCCCAATGCCTCCTCTGCAATACAACTTCTTCAACTGACTTCCTCTTTCTGCCTGTCACAATGGACTGACTCTCCCACTCACAAAGATGGTCATTCCCTTGATCTGATTTTCACCTATCGATGCACTCTTTCAAATTTAACAAACTCCCCTTTTCCTCTCTCTGACCATCATCTCCTAACTTACAACATCACTTCCCTACCTACAACTCCCCCTCCCTCTTCCCCTCACACCAAACTTCACAGAAGCACTAAGTCACTAGATCTGCATCAGCTCACTAGCTCTCTCAAACCTCTCCTCTCATCCATCACCTCCTTTTCCTGCCCTGACCAATCTATCTGCCAGTATAATTCCACCCCTACATCAGTCATTGACACTCTGGCCCCTCCAAACTTAGCTCAGAAACCACACTCTCATCCTCAGCCCTGGCATACTCCTCTGACACGATACCTAAGCAGATGTTCCCATACTGCTGAGCGACATTGGAGGAAATCTCGGAGTTCAGCTGACTTTCTTCACTACAAGTTCATCCTGAACTCCTACTATTCTGCCCTTAATCTTTATAAGCAACAATACTTTTCTAACCTCATCTCTACTCTTTCCTCTAACCCTAAACGTCTGTTCAACACGTTCAACACTCTTCTCTGCCCACCCCCACCTCCTAACACAACCTCTCTCTCAGCTCAAGATTTTGCAAGCCACTTCAACAACAAAATTGACTCCATCAGAAGTGAAATCAGCTCTCAACATAATTCCAATCTCCCACCCCCTCAAAAGCTCACGATCACCCAAAACCCAAATATCCAAAAATGCAGCTCTTTTGCCCCTGTTAATGAGGATGAAGTTTCTGCCCTTATACTGTCCTCCCACCTCACTACCTGTCCCCTCGACCCCATCCCCTCACAGCTACTCCCCTCCCTCTCTTCTACCCTCACCCCCATACTCACACACATGTTCAACCTCTCCCTCAGCACTGGTATATTTCCCTCATCTCTAAAACATGCACTGGTCACACCTATCCTCAAAAAACCTTCCCTTGATCCAACCTCCCATTCCAATTACCACCCTATTTCCCTACTCCCTCTTGCCTCAAAGCTCCTCGAAAAGCTAGTTTACGCATTTCTATCCCATTTCCTTACACTAAACTCTCTTCTTGACCCACTGCAATCTGGATTTCGTTCCCATCACTCTACAGAGACAGCAATTGTCAAGGTTACCAATGACCTACTTACAGCAAAATCCAAAGGCCACTTATCTCTGCTTATCCTCCTTGACCTGTCTGCAGCCTTTGACATTGTTGACCACCCCCTTCTTCTCCAAACCCTCCAATCCTTCGGCATCTGTGACACAGCTCTCTCGTGGTTCTCTTCCTATCTCACTAACCGTACATTTAGTGTAGCCTTCTCCGGAGCATCCTCTGCCCCGTTACCACTTTCTGTTGGGGTACCTCAAGGCTCTGTCCTTGGTCCCCTTCTCTTCTCAATCTACACGTCGTCACTAGGTTCCTTAATAAAGTCCCATGGGTTTCAATACCATTTGTATGCCGATGACACCCATATCTACCTCTCTGCACCAGACCTACCTCCTTCCTTACTAACTCGTGTCACTAACTGTCTTTCTCACATCTCATCTTGGATGTCCTCTCACTACCTTAAGCTAAATCTCTCCAAAATTTGAACTCCTTATTTTTCCCCCTTCTTCCAATGTCTCCACCCCCAAAATTTCTACAGGGAGTGCAGAATTATTAGGCAAGTTGTATTTTTGAGGAATAATTTTATTATTGAACAACAACCATGTTCTCAATGAACCCAAAAAACTCATTAATATCAAAGCTGAATAGTTTTGGAAGTAGTTTTTAGTTTGTTTTTAGTTATAGCTATTTTAGGGGGATATCTGTGTGTGCAGGTGACTATTACTGTGCATAATTATTAGGCAACTTAACAAAAAACAAATATATACCCATTTCAATTATTTATTTTTACCAGTGAAACCAATATAACATCTCAACATTCACAAATATACATTTCTGACATTCAAAAACAAAACAAAAACAAATCAGTGACCAATATAGCCACCTTTCTTTGCAAGGACACTCAAAAGCCTGCCATCCATGGATTCTGTCAGTGTTTTGATCTGTTCACCATCAACATTGCATGCAGCAGCAACCACAGCCTCCCAGACACTGTTCAGAGAGGTGTACTGTTTTCCCTCCTTGTAAATCTCACATTTGATGATGAACCACAGGTTCTCAATGGGGTTCAGATCAGGTGAACAAGGAGGCCATGTCATTAGATTTTCTTCTTTTATACCCTTTCTTGCCAGCCACGCTGTGGAGTACTTGGACGCGTGTGATGGAGCATTGTCCTGCATGAAAATCATGTTTTTCTTGAAGGATGCAGACTTCTTCCTGTACCACTGCTTGAAGAAGGTGTCTTCCAGAAACTGGCAGTAGGACTGGGAGTTGAACTTGACTCCATCCTCAACCCGAAAAGGCCCCACAAGCTCATCTTTGATGATACCAGCCCAAACCAGTACTCCACCTCCACCTTGCTGGCATCTGAGTCGGACTCATTTCATCAGTCCATAAAACCTTAGAAAAATCAGTCTTGAGATATTTCTTGGCCCAGTCTTGACATTTCAGCTTGTGTGTCTTGTTCAGTGGTGGTCGTCTTTCAGCCTTTCTTACCTTGGCCATGTCTCTGAGTATTGCACACCTTGTGCTTTTGGGCACTCCAGTGATGTTGCAGCTCTGAAATATGGCCAAACTGGTGGCAAGTGGCATCTTGGCAGCTGCACGCTTGACTTTTCTCAGTTCATGGGCAGTTATTTTGCACCTTGGTTTTTCCACACGCTTCTTGCGACCCTGTTGACTATTTTGAATGAAACGCTTGATTGTTCGATGATCACGCTTCAGAAGCTTTGCAATTTTAAGAGTGCTGCATCCCTCTGCAAGATATCTCACTATTTTTGACTTTTCTGAGCCTGTCAAGTCCTTCTTTTGACCCATTTTGCCAAAGGAAAGGAAGTTGTCTAATAATTATGCACACCTGATATAGGGTGTTGATGTCATTAGACCACACCCCTTCTCATTACAGAGATGCACATCACCTAATATGCTTAATTGGTAGTAGGCTTTCGAACCTATACAGCTTGGAGTAAGGCAACATGCATAAAGAGGATGATGTGGTCAAAATACTCATTTGCCTAATAATTCTGCACTCCCTGTATAACTGTTGATAATTCCATCATTACCCCTACCCGGCTCGCCCTATGTCTTGGGGTCACACTTGACTCAGATCTTTCCTTCACTCCTCACATCCAGTCCTTGGCTAAAGCCTGCCGCTTCCACCTTAAAAACATTGCTAAAATTAGACATTTCCTTACACAAGATACAACCAAGATTTTAATCCACTCTCTCATCCTTTCCCGCCTTGACTACTGCAATTCCGTCCTCTCTGGTCTACCTAGCTGCCGCATAGCTCCTTTACAATCCATTATGAATGCCTCTGCCAGGCTCATCTTCCTTACTCGTCGCTCTTCATCTGCTGAACCTCTCTGTCAATCCCTTCACTGGCTTCCTCTTGCCTCTAGGATTAAACATAAATTCCTCACCCTGACATATAAAGCTCTCAACTGCACTGCTCCCCCCTACATCTCAGAACTTGTATCTAGATACTCTCCCTCCCATCCCCTTCGATCAGCTCAGGATCTCCTCCTCTCCTCCTCTCTTGTTACTTCCTCACATTCACGTTTACAGGACTTCTCCAGACTGGCCCCCATCTTGTGGAATTCCCTGCCTTGCTCCATAAGACTCTCCCCTAGTTTTAACAGCTTCAAGCACTCCCTAAAAACTCTACTATTCAGGGATGCATACAACCAACACTAACCTTTCCTAACGCCATTGCTTTCCCCTTGAACCCTTTAGATTGTAAGCCTATGTGCCCAGCTGTTTACAGATCACTTCATAAGAGCCGACTACAACAGTGAAACTCTCGGCAGGGCCCTCTACCCACTTGACCCCTACAAAAGCTATCCTGTACACCTACTATGTTTACAGCGCTGCGGAATCTGTTGGCGCTCTACAAATACCCGATAATAATAATAATACTTGCGGTCTAGTGACTTTCCTCCCAGCTATGTCTGGTAGTATGTGTGGAGTATCAAAGGAGAGGAAAGGGATAGGGAAGGATACTGTATGAAACTAGAAGTGTACTAAGCACTTCTTGTAAATTAAGTGTTGGTGTAGTGGAATGGGGGACTGTAGCCGTGCACAGCCAGAAACCAGCTCACTAGGTGTGAGGAAATCACATTCACCACCTTAACATTTGGATTCTGTATACATTGTTGTAGTCAAGTTCAAGGGAAAGAGGGGAGAAGAGAGGGGAGAGGGGGCGATAGGTGAAATGCATATAAAGTACAACTGATAAGTTGTTACCTAAAAATAAGTTAAAAACACATATAAATCATGAAAGTCAACACAGTTTGTATACAGCGAACTCTAGCCATAGAGGCTGTCGCCATAGCACATTTTGAACACACACTAATGTTATAACAAATGATGATAAATGAAATATAGTCTCTCTTAACGACATGTAACCTGAAAACTTGGAACATAAACATGAGTAGACCTTGTGGATCCTAACTGTACTACATTTTGCATAGTATAACATTTAAAACAATAGAGGCAAGTTGGGGTGGTAGTTCCCCTAAAGCAAAGAGGCCTGGAACAATTTCCTTAAGTAAAGGAGAGTTTCTTAGGTCCTAGATTGGAACTTCAAGAACTTTGTAAGTCCTGTAGCGGCCAAGGGGCGACTAGTCCTAGACAGGCAAATAAAAAGTTGCTTGTGTGGGGTGTAATGCTCTATTACCTGAAGTCTGAAGACTTACGTGTTCAATCAAGACAAGCTAGGGTCAAGCATCTTTTGCTCTTTTAGGGGAAAAAAGAGAGAAAAAGTACTGGCGCTAATCAGCTAGGGGAAAGTCTATAGAAAGGACATATGTCTGTGATTGATAGATTGAAACCAAAACTGTGTGGAAATGGCTGTTAGATGAACTCACAGCTCTGGGTAATGGTAATTAAGGATATTCAACAGTGTATTCAAACACTACAGGATGATTAAATCAAATAGTTGAATTAAGCAAATCCTAGAGATATATTGCTTAAATATTAAAGACTAGCTTGATAGAAAGCAGATTACGATAATATTTGAACATACAGGAAAAAATTGCTGTGTATAGCAATAGAAATGGCAGTTAATATATTAGCGCTAGAATAGCTGGGGGATAGCCAATTAGTAAGACAAAATTTTGTCAGTATAAAGTTATATTTAGTGAGTATAAATATATAAAGGAAACTAATAATTGCTGAAATACAAGAGGTTTATCTAACTGATGTATATCTGACTGCAGAAGAAGCAATCAGGTTATTTAAAACATGTAGACAGTACTAGTATACTACATATGTGGGTAGCTATGGGTAGCTCTATGAAAGTAGATTACAGTAGTATTAAAGCTGAGGTGTAAATTAGTAACTTGCATAAACAGTTCTTTATTTATACTATAGGATAAAATACAGATGACTTTGAATTTCATAAAAAGGTACTATTTATTAAATATATAAAATATTGATTGCTGTACATACATACTCTGTTAAGAGAACCATGCAGGAATTTGTTGGCGTTTCTTCTCTTGTCTTCTGCCCAGGATTCTCTTTGCGGCCTTGGGGGTGCACTAAAGTTTTCTTCAGAGTGTTCCATTGCTGATGGTAAGTTTGGAGCAGGGATGCTCATTGATTTACAAAAAGAAACCATAACTTCCGTTGCTTCGCATTCCATCCTTCTTCCGTTTTTTGAAGTGATTACTGAGGTTGGAAAGCCCCATCTGTATGGATTTTTTAAGTTCCTGAGGTGGGTTGTAAGAGGAGCAAAGTTGCACCTTTTCTGCAGGGTTTTAGCTGATAGGTCCTGGAAGATTTGTATTCTCACGTCTTGGAATTTTATGACAGAGTGGTTTCTAGCTAATTTATATATCATTTCCCAATGCATATATATTTGGAAGCATACTATAATGTCTCTGGGGGTAGAGTGTCGAGAGGTTTTGGTCTTATAGCTCGATGAGCTTGTTCCAGGGGTATGTTCAGCATTTCACTGTCTTGGTCTTTCGCTAGTTCCTCAAACAGCGCCTGTAGAAAGTCGGAAATAGCTGGTCCTTGTATGGTTTCTGGAATGCCACAAAACCGCAGGTTACAGCAGCGCGTTCTGTTTTTCAGGTCGTTGACCTTGTTTCCAATGTCTGTTATTTGCTGTCGGTATTGGGACACATTATCGGCCCGCTCAGTGTAGTTATGTATAATTTCCTCTCTACCCCCTTCTAGGATTTCCACCCTTTGGCCCAGGTCGCTTATTTCCTTCTTGAAGTCTGCACATTTCTCCTTTATGCATGATTTAACTTGATCAATTAACTGTTCAATTGTCTTTAATGTGACGGGTGCATCTTTGTTGCATCCTGAAGGAGATATTGGTGCAGTGTGTTTATCTGAATCAGAGAGACTTGTATTTGAATCCTCATTGTTGTGTTCTAGCATTGCTGTAGTTTTACTGTGTTCAGTCATATTAAAAAAAGAGTTGACTGAGCTGCGTGCTGTAGGCTGAATGTTCTTTTGTCTATCTGCCTTAAGCTTACGCTGTGACATCTTTATTAATGTGATCCAGTGGTACTGTCAGCTTTCTTAAGTGCAGGCTCTAGAGTTCAGAGCTCGTATAAATCAATAAAATCAGTGCGAATATCACCGTGAGAAACTCTCTATTGTGAAGAACTGTTCAGAGGAGTAAGTATTAGCTGCATAATATAGCATCAGGGGTGCTTTTATGCCGTCTGTATCTATGCTGTAATGTGTTAAACCGTCATGATACAGTGTTTATCTACACTAATCTGCCCCAGCTTTAAGCCTGCCTGCCATTACACCAGTTGTGGCTTGATTTACGGCTTGTATAAGCATGCCGGCATGGAAAAAGTGAGAGCCAGCCTGTCCCGTGTGCAGGGATAGCTGCATTTATCTCACCGGTTGTGGCAGCAGCTCCTTGTTATTATTTCCAGCTCGCCGGTTTGAATTGAGATGTGCGCAGTCGTCCTCCTGAAAATAGAGTTGCGTGTTCAGGCCTAGGAATCACTGTCCCCTTCTCTCATCTGTCGGTGGTCATCGGTTGTTGTGATCAGACTCTCAGAGGTACGACCCTTGTCAGGGTGGTAAGGGCTCCAATCTGTGAGGTGCCAGCGTCAGAAATTGTGTGGATTAATCTGGTCTCTGGCCGACCCGGTCTCAGAGCTCTAATGTGTTGCGGCCATCTTGGATGCCCGCTATCTCCGATGTGTCCCCACCTCTGTTTTTTAACACCTGTGACACAATTTTGTAAAGGATATATCTCTCTCAGATTTCATTAGCGCACACATTTTTTTGGATTTTTGTATTCTACAAACTTACATAGTGAGATTACCCTCTCATTTAAAGGATTCAACACACATTAAATCCGATTAAAGGGATGTGAAACCCCCCAAAAATATTTTTTGATTCAGACAGAGCATACCATTTTTAAAAAGTTTACAATTTACTTCTGTTATCAAATTTGCTTTGTTCCCATGAAATTCTGTGTTGAAGAGATACCTAGGTAGGCATCTGGAGCACTATATGGCAGGGAATAGGGCTGCCATCTAGTGCCCTTGCAAATGGATAACATTCTTGCAAACCTGCTGCCATATAGTGCTCTAGAAATGGGCCGTCTCCTAAGCATACGTCCCTGATTTTCAACAAAAGATACCAAATGAATGAAGAAAAATTGATAATAAAAGTAAATTAGAAAGTTGTTTAAATCGTATGCTCTATCTGAATCATGGAAGAATTTTTTTTTCTCATATCCTTTTAAAGGTATAACATGAGAAGATCATTTTGTTGTGGTTACATGTGATGTCACTTTATATGAATATTAAACATTCTTTGGGTATAAGTGTAACACACTCATATCTAAGAAAGATAGAAATCTGATGAAAGACCAATGTGAAATTATTATATATTTTTTTTTTTTATTTTGAATAATAACTGTTTAAATTGTAATGGATGTTATTACCTTGATAGGTACAACGATTCAAAGGTACCCCATGGTGGTGAAAACCTTGTGCTTTACAAATGCTTTATCGATGACGTATTTATCATATGGAAAGGGGATATGGAACTCTTGAAATGTTTATATGTGACCTGAATAAAAATGATTTTAGACTTTCGTTCACACATGAATGGAGTAGCTCTAAGATACATTTTGTGGATGGTGAAATAGAAATTATAGATAATAATGATAGAAAAAAAAGAAACTTTAAAAAAATAAAATAAAATAAATAAAAATAAAGGGAACGTAGCATTCCAAAGCATTCGTTTTTACGAGTGAGAAAAACCGCTTCTGATTTAATTGAAATAATTTTTTATTGCAAAAACATATAAAGGGTATATCACATCTTTTACATTTTCCATATACACATCAACATCTCCATTTTCTGAAAAATGTCTCTCAGTTAGAAGTCTATGATATTTATTATGTTTCCACAATCAAAGTTTGAAGATAGCAAAGTTCACCAGTAGAGTAGTTGATGGTTGGGTAATCAGATCTGTAAATTCTAATAGTTTGTGTGATTATACATGCGCTCCACATTAGCACCATGGATTAGGGAATGTAGCAGATCGTTACCAGAAGATATGAAATTTTCCGTGGCATCCCCTTTCTCTCCATGCCACTCTGCTGCATTTTCTTAAAAACTTTTCTACCTATCCCTCCCCTTCATTAAATTACAACAACAATCAACAATAAACTTTAAACTTTCCCCCTCCTCCCTCACTCAATGCATCTTTAAAATATCAACTTGCCTGTTCATCCATTCCACCCGCCGTCGATCCGGGGGGAGAGCCCCACCTTTCCTACACAGTTATAGCTATCTACAGTCATTTGTCTTCCTCTTACCCCTGGAATTTTGTAGATCTTACCTTGGCGCTAAGTTGGTTGTGTGTCTACCCTCTCATTCTATGTCTGGTTAGTGTCCGCTTAAAATCCAGTAATTCCAGATCTTTAAAAATTGCTCGTGGTTAGCTTGTATGAATGAGGCTGTTTCAGATAGTTTGTGAATTAGTTTAATTTTTTCCATAATCTCTCCCCATGAGGGTGTCCCTACCTTCCAATAACGTGCCACACATATCCTAGTAGCTGTACATAGAATGTGTATAAATGTGTTCGTGGCTGAATTGAAGGGTTTTATGTGTTCATTTAATAAAGCTTGGGCCGCGGTCAGAGTGATGTTTTCTGAGAGCACCTCACTCAGCAATTTAGATAACTTAGCCCATAGCAGTTGTACCCGAGGGCATTCCCACCACATATGTATATATGTTCCTGCCTCCTCGCATCCTCTATAGCAATTTCTACTGCCAGCTTGAGTGTAGTGTGATGTGACCATTGGAGTAAGATACCACCTATAAACAGTTTTAATGCAATTTTCTTTCAGATCTGCACTGATCATACCTCTGCCTGAGCCCTTAAAGATGTCTTCCCATTCCTCTTTGGAATGCATTATATTGATATCTCTTTCCCATTTCTCCATTAGAGGAGATTTAGAAGAATGTTTGGCTGACTGTAGAGTTATGTATAGGGTAGAGATTAAACCTTTATGACGGAAATCAGCACTACACAGCTTTTCTAATGTCGTTGTGTGTTGTCTAGGATGTTTGGGTAAGACCCTATTTATAGTAGATGCAATCTGCAGGTATAGGAACCAATGCAGTTTATCTGGTAGTATTTTTTCCTGTATTTGTTGGTAAGTAGCTAATTTCCCTTTATGGAGAAAGTCTGCTAGTCTATAGAGCCCCTTATTTGCCCATTTACCAATTAGTCCCTGATGTTCAGGGTCCATCAGTGTCCTTAATGGCCTTATTAATGAGTCAGACGGTAAAAGTTTTAGTTTGCTAGTTATCGAGTGCCACATTGACATCATTTCCCCTGTTATTTTCGAGGCTGTAGTTAGTTTAAGGATATCTTTCGGGTGTTCCCAAAGGATATCTTCTGATTGTTTATAACCTGCTATTAAAGTCTCCACCTTCACCCAAATCAATTCTTTTTGTTTTTTGCTCATTAAGGTGGTCTGTGCCAGTCTCGCTGCTTGATAATAATTAAGCAAATTTGGTACCCCTACTCCCCTAGTTGTTTATGTTGCATTAACACTTGTGAGGGTATCCTAGCTTTTTTATTTCCTCTTATGAATCTGGTCAGATCCATCTGAAGTTTATTTAATTCTGGGAGTGGGATCTTAATCGGTAAGGCCCGAAAAAAATACAGTAGTCTGGAGAGAACATTCATCCTGACCGCTGATAATCGGCCGTACCAGGAAAAACCTCCAGCTTTCCAACCTTTAATCTCCTTTCTAATTGTTTTGTACAGAGGTACATAGTTTAATTTGTATAGGTTTGAAGTATCGTCCGACAACTTAACTCCCAGGTATTTAATTGCCCCTGTAGCCCATTCAAACAAAAAATTGGTTGCAATAGTCTTTTTGGTGTGGGCAGGGAGGGCGATAGGTAGCGCCTCACATTTTTCCTGATTGATCTTATACCCTGATATATCAGCATAATCTTGTAAAATACGATATAAGTGGGGTAGGGATTCCATTGGTTTGGTCAGGGTAAGAAGGATGTCGTCTGCAAATAAAGAAATTTTAAATTCCTCGCTACCCAACGAGACTCTGTGTATTTCTGAGGTCAAGCGAATCACTGCTGCTAGGGGCTCTATGCATAGGGCAAATAAAAGTGGCGATAAGGGGCAACCCTGTCTTGTCCCATTTTGAATATCAATCCTCTTGGACTGGTAGCCTGCCGCTCTAATGTGGGCAGTAGGATTAGAATAAATGCTTCTTATAGCCTGAACGAATGGGCCACGAAATCCTAACTTACTCAAGACCTCAAACATAAAAACCCAATCTATTCTATCAAACGCCTTCTCCGCGTCCAAGGACAGGACCAGAGAAGGCGTTTTTGTCTTATGGAGGTAGTCAACCAGGGAGATCGTACGTCTTATATTATCAGGGGCCTCTCTTCCCGATATAAATCCCACCTGGTCCGGGTGAATTAGGGTCGGTAGATGTGGTTTGAGTCTATTTGCCAAAATTTTACTAAAAATCTTTATATCTTGGTTGATTAGGGATATGGGCCTATAACTTTGGCACAATTTTGGATTTCGTCCTGGCTTAGGGATCACCACTATCTTAGCCTGTAAAATTTCTGTTGGGATTGCCTTACCTTGTATGATGTTGTTGCAAAATGTTACAACGTGTGGGGCTAGAATTGATTTGAAAAGTTGATAGTATTCACCTGGAAACCCGTCCGGGCCAGGTGCTTTTCCTGGCTTGAGCTCCTTAATGGCTACAAGGACCTCCCTGGTCGACACCCCCGCATTCAATTCGTCCCTAACCGTTTTATCAATTGATGTTAATTTAGCCTCATCTAAGAATCTATGTAGCATCTGTCTTGTCTTATCATTTTGCGTTGTTTTGTTTCCGTCATAAAGTTGTGCGTAATATTGAGCAAAGCTATCAGCTATTTCTTGGGGATTTGAGGTACATGTGCCATTATCTTTTTGTAGGGTTGGTATAGAAAAGGATTTTGTCTGTTCTCTAAGCTTATGTGCTAGATACTTATCCGGCTTGTTAGAGTAGAGAAAATAATTTGCTTTCAGCCTGTGAGCTGCCCTGAGAGATGCCCTATTCATAATTGTTGATAATTCTACTCTCTTTGCTTGTAATTCTTGGAACAATGTTTCTGATTGGTCTCGTTGGTGTAGTTTTGTGAGTGTGTCTATTTGAGCCTGTAGAGAGTCTATTTGAGATCTATTAGCCTTGGTAAAAGCCGCCTTTTCTTTTATGAGTAATCCTCTAATAAAAGGTTTATGTGCTGCCCAGGTGTTAATCGGATTAGAAGTGGAACCCGTGTTTAGTGCCCAGTATTCTGACATAGCTTGTGAGATGGAGTTAAGTATACCTGGTTGTTGTAGAACATAAGGGTCATAGTTCCAGGAACTTGCTGTGCTAACTTGGAATGTTTCTCTAATGTGAATTTGGACTATAGAGTGGTCTGACCAAGCGCAAGCATGAATAGTAGAAGATGCCAAGTCAGGAAGCCAGATCTGGCTCAAGTAAACGTAGTCTAATTTTGAGTACGTTTTGTGAGCGTGAGAATAATAAGTGTAGTCTAGCGTTCTCCCATATAGAGTGTCCCAGGAGTCTAGAATGTTGTGGGATAGAAAAATCTCCTTTATTTTTTTTACCATAGAGTTATGCCTAAGTTGTTTTTGGGTCAATTTGGACTGGTCTGCACCTTGGAATTTATATAGTTCTATATTAAAATCACCCCCCAACAGGATTCTATCTTGTGTCCATTGGGTAAGCAGATAGGAGATGTGTGTGAAAAAAGAGATCTGTGTCTCATTGGGAGCGTAGATATTGCATAAAACAATTTGTTTATCACGCTGCCTACCTCTGACTATTAAAAACCTCCCTTCTGGATCTCTGATCGTCTCCTCCACTACTAAACCTAGGGATTGGTGTATCAGTATCGAGACCCCCCGCTTCTTTTTGTCTGTCGTTGAGTGATAGTGTTGAGTAAAGTTTCTGGCCCAATATTTCGGAATTACTTCTTTGGTGAAGTGAGTCTCTTGTAAGAAAATTATATTAGCCTTAATTTTTAGATATTGGGCCAGTGCCGTCCGTCTCTTAAGGTCTGTGTTGAGGCCCCTAACGTTATGTAACACTAAACGGATGTCAGTAGTCATTACTTACAATTTGAAGCCTGGGACTCTCACCCCCGGATCCGCCTCTACCAATTCTTCTGCCGCTCTCCTTAGAGATTCTAGATGGGTACCTCTGTTTCTGGGAAATTTATTTGAGCAGGAAAGACAATATAGCAGAGCGAGAACAAAAGCAAGAACAGTCAGGTTACATAATGTTTTCAACAAAATATCTGTGATACACTGAGTGAGAACATAAAAAACATTGAAAAACTGGTATCTCCCACATTTAAAAACTGCATGTAGAAGTAAAACATAAGAAATGTAAAAAACCTTCAATCCCACCCACCCCCCCCCTCTTTACATTATCCACTATATGAGTGGTTGTTTACTCCCACTGCTGGGATGCTAACATCGGGCATAGAAAATGTTCAAGTTTACCTTGTTTCTGCTACTAATAGTTTAGTTCTCAAACCATCTTCAACAGTAAATGACATTTAACTTTTGCAGTTCTTGATCTCCTTAATTTGTATCTCCTGTATCCCCACAGGCAAATGAGCACCTTGTTGTGCGTAGAATCAGAGTCTCATGTCTTGGATTTCTTCTTTGTCACTTTTGTCCATCTTTGTTTATTCAGTTGTTTAGACCTAGATGATTGTTGCGTCGAATCTTCTGCTTGTTCTAGTTGCGGTAGTTCCGGCGACTCCAATGATAGTTGCTTGCAGATTGTTGGAATCTCAGCTGGTTCTTTTAGACTCATAGATCGGCCGTTGTGTAGAATGTATAAGTTAAAAGGGAACCCCCATCTGTATCTGATTTGATGTTTCCTCAGTAGCATGGTGAGTGGTCTCAGCTCGCTTCTCCTTTGTAGCGTTTTGACACAAAGATCCTGGTAGAATTGAATCACTGATCCTTGGAATTTAAATGTAGGGTTCTTTCTTGCTGCTGTAAGGATTTCCTCTTTTTCTTGAAATCTGTAGAATTTGACCACCACATCTCTAGGGGGTGCTTCTTATTTTGGTTTGGGTCGTAATGCCCTATGAGCCCTTTCCAGCTGATATTTTTCATCATTCAACTCACCTGAGATAGCTTGAAAAAGTTGATGTAGGTAGATACTCAATTCTTCTGCTGTAATAGATTCCGGTATTCCCTTTAATCTTAGGTTACACCTCCGACTTCTGTTTTCAAGATCTTCTAGTTTATCTTGTATCTCAGAGACCTCTTGTTGTTGTGCTGTAAGTTGCAGGGTAACATTCGTGAGATCTTCTGCTGCCGAGGTTTCAGCCTCTTCTAATGCCGCTACTCTGGAGCCTAATTCTGTTACATCTTGTTTTATTTCTGTTAGACTGTTAGTCACAGTGTTCTGGAATGCGTCAAATTTTTCCCATAGCTTATTGAAGTTTTTATCAATATCTTTTTTAGATACCAATGACCTAAGGTCAGCTTTAGTGACAGGAATAGAGTCCTCTTCAGCGAACTGTGAATCTGAGTCAGAATCCATATCTTCTTCTGTGGCGTTGTTGGTTGTCTCCTTTTCTTTTGCAGGTTTAAAAAATAAATTAGCTGCCGGTGTTTTAGGGCCTTGAGAAGATTTATTTTGTTTTCTCGCCGCCATGGTAGCTGTTTAAAGTTCGTCTCTGGTGAAAAATAATAGTAGTTTTAAATTGGGGCTATTGGTCTATACTGGTCTGCCCTCTCTGCTGTGTACTATGATCTCACTCCTTGTTAGGTAGGGTGGTACTGTATATTTATCTTTCACCTGCTTGGTGGCTTAGCCTCGTTTATTGAATATTACATTAGTCTGATGTCATCTGTGACAAATATATCTCTGCACTCCACTATCTCTCTGTTTTTATTTCAGCTGCTCTTGGTGTGAACTACATGCGCAGATCTTGGTCTGATTTCATATCAGTACAGTAGTAGGCTTATTAGCGCCAGTTGTGATGAGGCGTGGTTCTGCTATTCATGCATTAAAATAGTGGCATATCTAGAGATACACTTCAGTGTCTTAAATATGCTGCTTTAATATTAATGTAGTTTTCATATCTCTTTAGTGCATATTTACTTCGCTTGTACTATCAGTTAAGAAAGTTTGAGTCCCATGTGGTTATATTCTGTGTCTTAAGGTTCTGATTGATTATTTTCCTGCAGCACTTGTCAGTATCCGTTATTTCCTTTTTTTTAAAAGAAAAGTTTTTAAGAGGTTAGAGCAGGCCATAGTAGCCAAACTTTTCAGTCCTTATTTGGTGTGTCACCTTCAAGAGATTACCTGTCCCCTTTTATTGATAATTGTAGCTTTTAATCGGTGCTACGCTTTCTATTTGTGATATCCCAGCAGCGGGACCACCAGTTGCCGTGCTAGTCAGGCTGGGAGCAGAGGCCGTTCACCCCCTCGGTCGCCTCTTAGATCAACTGGGTAACTGTCGGTTTGGCGCTACTTTGATTACATATATGTGCGGTCGGGTTCCGGCTCTATTAGCTTACCGCCATTATGTTCGCTTCGGTAGTCAGAACGCAGCATCTGTTGGTAGCTTCTGCCTGATAGGCCTCATGGCTAAGATGGCGGGCGGCTCCGCTTGCTCCGTCGTGTATCTATTACTTGTCCGGTCCTGCCGCGATCAAATCAGTCTCTCAGCTGCTTCGGTACAGGTTACAACACTTCCCCTGTCATCTTTCAGCCTTTGCTAGGCAATTATTAGCCCATATATAAGATATAATTCAGCAGTGTTTAGCGGAGCTCAGAGATTACACCGCCATTCACCTTGAGCTCCAGGCTCCGCCCGCTTCTGATTTAAAGGGACAGTCTACTCCAAAATTCTAATTGTTTAAAAATATAGATAATCCCTTTATTACCCATTCCCCAATTTTGCACAACCAACAAGGTTATATTAATATACTTATTACCTCTGTGATTACCTTGTATCTAAGCCTCTTCTGTCAGCCCCCTGATCACATAGCTATTTATTTATTATCGATTGACTTGCATTTTAGCTGATTAGTCCTGAACAACTCCACGGGAGTGAGCACAATGTTATCTATATGGCCCACATGAACTAGCAGTCTCTAGTTATGAAAAGCTAAAACAAAAGCAAGTGTTAAGAGGCTGTCTGTATTGGCTTAGAGACAGGCAGAAATTTATAGGTTTAAATGTTATAAAGTATATTAATATAACAATGTTGGTTGTGCAAAGCTGGGGAATGGGTAGTAAAAGCATTATTTATCTTTTTAAACAATAACAATTTTGGTGTAGACTGTCCCTTTAAGTGATTATGCCCAGCAAGCAAAGATTCTAGCACACTGGTTTAAGGAAAGAGGATATAAAATGTTGAATTTAAACAAGGAAATAGAGCAAGCTACAATGGCAGAACAATATGGGTCTTCTGCAAGATAGAAAAAATGCTTTATAGATAAAGGTGACAATACAAATAAATATTATAGACAAGGAAGAGGAATTTGTTATCTAAAAATAATGAGCATTTTTTTAGCTAAATTATTTATTTTTTAAAAATAGTTCATCACAAATTTAAACTTAGAAATTATTAATCAGCATCTGATCAAAAAGGACCCTATTTTGGGATAGATTACAAGTGAAGCACTAGTTTAATGTGTGCCCGTAAACTGGCAAATCCGTCTGTTTACAGGCACACGTTAATAACCAGCCATGACGAGTGGCTGGTTAATGCTACCGCAAGCAAACGAAAATTAACCGGAGGTCAGACCTCTGGTTTATTTAAAAAATGTCCCCCAACTGCCCCCAAAATAAAGAGTATTGTTCTTTTTTATTAGTAACTAGGCGATAAGCCTGCCCAGATGGCAGTCTATTTATTTTTTAAGCTACAGATGTAGCAACACCCTATTTTGTAAGTCTGCTTTTATATAAATATTTAAGTTACAGGTGTAGCAATAATGTATTTTTATGGACTGCTGTCCTAAATATATAAAAAATATTTTATATATATATAATAATAAACTACAGGTATAGCAACACCCTATTTGGTCACACTTTTTTAAATATATAAGCTACAGGTGTAGCGACACCCTATTTGGACGGACTACTGTCCTAAATATATCCAAAGTTGCTGCTACACCAATAGTGTTATTTGCTCGATCTTGTACTCTTTTTTTTTTCCATTTTGCTGTCTTTTGATGAAAAACAAAATGATGAGGAATATTAGTGTAAAGATATGCATGAGCTGACAAATCTTCTTCGGTTTAAACCTTAAACCAAGCAGTCAACGTTGTGTCTCTTAATTGTGTTCTTTCTACAGCAGTTTCTCCGGGAAGGTGAACTTGTAATCGCACGATGGTATGCGATTGATGGTGCATATGTGCTAGTTTTCACTGAATATATTTGGTCATTAAATAAGTTTTGTTGCTGTAATAGATAATGCCAGATAAAATGGTAATAAATCTGGATAAATATCTTTAAAGCAGATTTATAGTAGTAATTTGTAAATATGTCCACAATGCTTTAACTATATTTTCCAATGTAAACTTATAGTAGTGAACATGGATATAGTTTAACATCAGATGGAAAATATAATGCTTCCGTATAAGCGACTGCAAAGTAGTTAGCACTTTGAATTTAGATAGGCCAAGCTGACGTTTAAAGAGAGTGAAAAATAGGGCTCAGCGTTCATGTATCAGATTCACAGTAAAGGTAAGTGTTGAATACAGTCTGAGGAATATTCAATAGCAACTTAGTAGCGATATTGATGTTATAATACTGGCGATTTAGAAGGCAGCAAATGATACAGGTAATACGCTGATCAGTTCCAGATGAAAAGATTTGGTGAGCGTGGAGAGTCTGCAGCGAGGTATGTGGAGAATGACTTTGGAAGGTTGTAATCCCACGGAGCAGTTTAGTGAACTGTGTGAGGTTCCGGTAACAGGCTAGGTTCCGGTAAAGGAAAGAGATTCAACAGGTGGAAACTTGGAGATTGAATTAACAGGTAAATACAAGTTGCGGACAATGGCAATATTAAGGAATTGTGGGTATAATCAAAATTAAGTTAAAATAAAATAAAGAACCCAAAATAGAGCACAAGTTCATAGGAGATTCTGGAAAAGATATGAGGCTTGAGGATAAGTTCAGAGATCCACAGCAGTGGCACAAACTTCAATAATCAAGCAATGATAGGTGTTAGGTGTTCTGATATAAGTAGGTGGGGTCAGACTTAAAGAGATATCACAATATGGAAACCAAAAAGGGGCCATGCTGCTTCTGGAGCACTGACATATCTGAAATCCATAAAGGAAGTTATCTCATCATGAAGAAGAGTTTCATGTTTTTTAATTGCAATATTAGCGCTGTCATGCCCTTTATAAATATATTTTAATATGTACTTTACACTTTTTATTGAAGCATAGCTTTCTATATTAATATGACAGTTGTATTTTAATGTCAAGTATGGGTTGTATGGTACAACCCAAGAGTTATCAATTTTTTTTAACATTTATTTCAATAGAAACAGGTTTTTTGGTTCTCTTGTAACATGGATAACCATCTACATTCATTAAAGTTTCTTCCTGGAAAGATTTTGGAAATTGCTTAGAGCAAACCCCATCAACCATACATGGAGATCTTAGATTATGCTCCCCACAGGGCCCATGTATCATATGCTTGGTAACAATTGCATGTAACTGGGGATTGACTTGAATATCAGATATTTATGCAGAAATAAAGCTATCAATTACTTCACTATTTTTAGGCTTATCTTCTGCAGATAAAATAAGCAAAATATGTGCATGAGGTAATCCACATTTCTGAAATTCAATAACATGAACTTTGGCAGCTGGTTTACCCAAAACATGTTTCTTTGTGATATCATCGAGAAGTTCTTGAAGTTTTAAATTAAAAACTCTTGCCACTAAATCAAGACAAAATTCAACTGCTTGACCTTCTTTCAGATTAACAACATTTTCAGACCATTTTGGGTTACATGTCATGACTATGAAAAAATCAGACTTCCCATACTTTCTAACAATAGCCATGGCATATTGGTAATTCTGTACCATGTTTCTTGGACTACCTTGGAATGTAGATGGAAGTATAATTGCTTTGCCTGGAAGTAAGCCCTGGTCTGCAGCTACACTTTGAAGATGGTCCATGAGACCTGTATACTTTTCAACCCTCAATTTTGACTGATTTTGTCTAACATAGTTTAAACTATTACCTTCTGTCTTAACATATGCATCTACAAAGTACTGCTGAGTCAATTTGCAATCATTTAGAAATGGGTTAAACGCGTGTCGGATGGAAAGTATATATCCATAAAATTGTATTTGTGTGACCCTTTCTCTTGGATTTGCTAAGGATTGAGTTCTTATATTTATAACAGTAGTAGGGTTGTAATTAAGTTTCATTTTAGGTGACCAACTTTGGTCCCCAAAAGGGAAAAGAAGTGGATACAAAATTGGCTCCAAATTTGGATCTAAAATACTTATCCTTTCTGGGGTTTTTTCATTGTTAGGACTTCGACAGTGAATAATAAGCTCTCACTCAAGAGGAGGTTCCCCATCTGCATTTTGATAAATAATAGCTACCTCATTAGACCGAGGAGCATTATATCTATGCTGATCATTTTTACAATCTTGTACAATTGCCATTGTCACAGTTGCAGGTGTAACACCATTTCGAGATGCATCTTCTAAGCATTCCTGTTCTACTTCATACAACATTTTGCATGCTTCAGCAAAAGGATTGTTTAAAGCTATAAAAGAACTCAACTCAGTCATTAATTCAGGGTTGAAATTTGCATTTTCATTATTCATAAGGCGCTGTTGTGCAGCCTCATCAGGAAGATCTAATATTTTTGTAATTTTTTTTAATGTTTATGATTTCCTGTAATTAGGCTTTTTATGAACCCCTTAGTGACCAGAGCACTTTTCCATTTGTTGACCGTTTGGGACCAAGGCTATTTTTGCATTTCTGCTGTGTTTGTGTTTAGCTGTAAATTTCCTCTTACTCTTTTACTGTACCCACACATACTGTTTTCTCGCCATGAAATGGACATTCTAAAGATACCATTATTTTCATCATCTTATAATTTACTGTACTGTATTTTGCCCAGCAGTGAAGGGGTTAATTAGGTAGCTTGTAGGGAGCTTGTAGGGTTAAGTTTTGCTTTAGTGTAGTAGACAACCCAAAGCATTGATCTAGGCCCATTTTGGTATATTTCATGCCACCATTTCACCGCCAAATGCGATTAAATAAAAACAATTGTTCACTTTTTCACAAACGTTAGGTTTCTCACTGAAAGCTTGTAGGGAGCTTGAAGGGTTAATTTTAGCTTTAGTGTAGAGATCTGCCTCCCACCTGACACATCCCACCCCCTGATCCCTCCCTGACCCCTATCAAACAGCTCTCTTCCCTCCCTCACCTCACTATTGTCACCGCCATCTTTAGTACTGGCAGAAAATCTGCCAGTATAAAAATAAAAGGTTATGTTTTGTTGTTTTTTTTAAATTATATATTTTCTGCAGTGTAGGATCCCCCCTTACCACCCAACCTCCCTGAGCTCCCCCCAAACATCTCTCTAACCCTCCCCCCTCTCACTATTTGCTGCTTTTTTTGGTACTGGCAGCTGTCTGCCTGTACCCACTTTTCAATAAAATGTTCCCTTTTTTTTATAAAAATTAAACGTTTTCTGTAGTGTAGCTGCCCCCCTCAATACCCTAGCCCCTCCCAGGTCCATTCCCATTCCCAACATTATTCCCTCCTTCCTCTCCCACCCTCATCTCCCACCACTTCTTCTTAAGTTCCGGCCGTTGCTGGATCGTATTCGCTGGAGCGCACGCGATTCACCAACGGCCAGAAGTTCCCAGCGATGGGCCACTCACCCGCCTCCCTGCAATGGCTACCACCCACCAACAATTGGCACCATCGCTGGCCGATGCAGAGAAGCGCCTGGAAGCGATCACAATCACTTCCAGAACTTCATACCCCAGAGGATGTGTCAGGTACGTCCTTGGTCACTAACTGTATTTTTTTGTAGGACATGCCTGACACGTCCTTGGTCCTTAAGGGGTTAAAGGAGCGACTTTTATAGGTTCAATAATTAATTTTCCTTTGCTGCAGCATTGACTGAATAGTTTGATGGCTGCTCTTTTGGAAAATGTACAGCATCACAGTTGGTACATATAACATTTAACTCTCCACAGTTATGATTATCAAATGAATCATCATATCTCGCAATCGCTGCTGAGTATGCTTTGCAAAATATGTACGATGACGTTGAACGCGACTTGCACTAAGTTTGCTTTTACGTTCCCTTACTGTATAGCTTATGGTGTGCTGTTTTTTTGTTTGAAATACTTCATTTTGTGCACGTTTTATTCTATGAGCAAATGCATTTCTTTGTTGTTCTTGAAGTCTCTTATTTGCTCTCTCTTTTCTTTTCTGTTCTGCATTAGCTTTTCGTAAACGGGCCCTTTCTTCATCATTATTTTTTCTTTTTTTTAAGTCTCTCATTTCGCCTCTTTTTTGGATCAGATTGTTCTTCTAAAGAAAACTTTCGTTTAGAGGGGCACATTTTTTAAATTTAAGCTACAAATGGTAGCAACACCCTATTTAGAAAGACTGGTGTCCTAAATATATCCAAAATATGTAGCAACGCCCTATTTGGACATATTTTTTAAAAAAAAAATATATATAACCTACAGGTGTAGCGACACTCTTATTTGAATGTACTGCTGTCCTAAATATATCCAAAATATGTTATGTATAACAAAGCTAAGGTGCAGCAAAAATATTTTATTTATATAATTAAGCTTCAAAAGTAGCAACACTGTACTTAACAAAACTGCTTTGATCTATATATAATGTATTTAGCTACAGGTGTAGTGACATCCTATGTAGATGGACTACTGTCCTATATTATATAATTAATCTACAAGTATACCAAAACCCTAATTGGCCAGACTAATTTAAATATATATAAAGAAAAAGAGAAAGAGAAAAAGATGAACCCTTATCCAGCACAATCCCATTATCCAAATAAAAAGTAATCATAGGGTAGTGGATCAATGAAAGGCACAACGCGCCAACAATAAACAGTTGCAAATCAACAGAATTATTTATTTATTAATATACCTGTGGATAAATGATTAGAATTCAAAATATGACACCATCAAGAAACAAATAATGATAACACAGTATAACTCCCTACAAAACTCCAAAGTGATTAAATTCACAAGTTCATATTGCTGCATCATTTTTCACATGCAAATTGAAATGAAAAACGCACATTTGTGAGACATCATTACACAGTCTATTGCAAAGACTGAAAGTAATGCGCTGTCAAGCAAAAGAAGACAAAGGTAGACTGTTAATTGTGATGCGTGAGAGTTAGTAAGCACTGTTATTCCATTAGCAAAGCAATAATGCATTCAGATAACCGACAGATATACTGACAACCTTATTTGGATGGACTGCTGTCCTAAATATATCCAAAATATATTATATATACAGGGAGTGCAGAATTATTAGGCAAGTTGTATTTTTGAGGATTAATTTTATTATTGAACAACAACCATGTTCTCAATGAACCCAAAAAACTAATTAATATCAAAGCTGAATAGTTTTGGAAGTAGTTTTTAGTTTGTTTTTAGTTATAGCTATTTTAGGGGGATATCTGTGTGTGCAGGTGACTATTACTGTGCATAATTATTAGGCAACTTAACAAAAAACAAATATATACCCATTTCAATTATTTATTTTTACCAGTGAAACCAATATAACATCTCAACATTCACAAATATACATTTCTGACATTCAAAAACAAAACAAAAACAAATCAGTGACCAATATAGCCACCTTTCTTTGCAAGGACACTCAAAAGCCTGCCATCCATGGATTCTGTCAGTGTTTTGATCTGTTCACTATCAACATTGCGTGCAGCAGCAACCACAGCCTCCCAGACACTGTTCAGAGAGGTGTACTGTTTTCCCTCCTTGTAAATCTCACATTTGATGATGGACCACAGGTTCTCAATGGGGTTCAGATCAGTTGAACAAGGAGGCCATGTCATTAGATTTTCTTCTTTTATACCCTTTCTTGCCAGCCACGCTGTGGAGTACTTGGACGCGTGTGATGGAGCATTGTCCTGCATGAAAATCATGTTTTTCTTGAAGGATGCAGACTTCTTCCTGTACCACTGCTTGAAGAAGGTGTCTTCCAGAAACTGGCAGTAGGACTGGGAGTTGAGCTTGACTCCATCCTCAACCCGAAAAGGCCCCACAAGCTCATCTTTGATGATACCAGCCCAAACCAGTACTCCACCTCCACCTTGCTGGCGTCTGAGTCGGACTGGAGCTCTCTGCCCTTTACCAATCCAGCCACGGGCCCATCCATCTGGCCCATCAAGACTCACTCTCATTTCATCAGTGCATAAAACCTTAGAAAAATCAGTCTTGAGATCTTTCTTGGCCCAGTCTTGACGTTTCAGCTTGTGTGTCTTGTTCAGTGGTGGTCTTTCTTACCTTGGCCATGTCTCTGAGTATTGCACACCTTGTGCTTTTGGGCACTCCAGTGATGTTGCAGCTCTGAAATATGGCCAAACTGGTGGCAAGTGGCATCTTGGCAGCTGCACGCTTGACTTTTCTCAGTTCATGGGCAGTTATTTTGTGCCTTGGTTTTTCCACACGCTTCTTGCGACCCTGTTGACTATTTTGAATGAAACGCTTGATTGTTCGATGATCACGCTTCAGAAGCTTTGCAATTTTAAGAGTGCTGCAACCCTCTGCAAGATATCTCACTATTTTTGACTTTTCTGAGCCTGTCAAGTCCTTCTTTTGACCCATTTTGACAAAGGAAAGGAAGTTGCCTAATAATTATGCACACCTGATATAGGGTGTTGATGTCATTAGACCACACCCCTTCTCATTACAGAGATGCACATCACCTAATATGCTTAATTGGTAGTAGGCTTTTGAGCCTATACAGCTTGGAGTAAGACAACATGCATAAAGAGGATGATGTGGTCAAAATACTCATTTGCCTAATAATTCTGCACTCCCTGTATAATACAACTACAGATGTAGCAACACTGTATTTAAAAAAAATCTGCTTTTTAGGGCTGCAACTAACGATTATTTTCATAATCGATTATTCGGCCGATTATTTTTTCGATTAATCGACTAATCGGATAAAAAGAGAGTCAATAATAGTTTTCTATGTTTTAAATAAAATCCACATAATGAGTGTTACAAATATAAACTTCAGACTAAAACTTTACATTAACACAACTGTTTCTTCAATTTTTAAGCAGCAGAGCACAGTTTTATAATTATACTAAACAAAACCACAAACTGTTTGAAAAGAGATAGAACTAGAAAGAGTTAGACTATCACTGTTAATAACATTCTGTTATTCACTCTTTCAGAAACTTTGCATTGAAATGCAAAAATCTCAACATGTCCACATGCTTCTGGCTAAGGCTGGTTCTCTGCAGCTATATTTCCTGCAGCAGAGAAAAGGCTGTTGAGGTGTATAAGTAGGGTTTTGCCAATTTCACCAAAGTGGGATATTTATCTTTGTTAGCTCTTCACCAATGCTAAGTGTTTTCTACCTTGGCAAGGGGCCTCTCAATAAAGTAACCCTTGACTTCATTCTAACCTAAAAATATCTTGAATATCTATATGCAATGGTAAATAACCAGCTATAAGGTTAGGGGAAATATCTAGTCCGCTCTAAAAATAACGAAATTATTGAGGTTGAATCTGGTACATATCACAATTTATTAAATATAAAAAAACAATAAAAAGGGGGGCGTGTCCGTGCAGCGTTCAGGACTGGACGCATTTTCTGAAAGTTCCAAAAGAACTTTTGATAATCCGCCGATTATTAATATCTCGCAGTGAAGATACGAACATAAAAACAGAAAGCCTCATAGTACTGGTACTTGGGGATCTAAATTATTCATATTTGCTGTATTAATGAAATTGGACATTCAGATCGGAGAACGGCCAAAGGCGGCGGCCTACTAGTTGGTATCCACCTCCCCCCCCGGGAAGAGCCGGGTTATCGGTGCTGTCAGATCAGGCTGACTTACCGAATCTCTTCAAAACTCAATCACACCTGATATATATGAGGACACACCGATAAGACACTGGGAAACAGGTATATGACAGAGGAGTGTGTGTGCTTATGTACTTCTTCCTTCACTATGATCTGCATAGGAGAACCATATTTTCAATACTGCCTAACACCTTCTTTTGAGAGGCTGGAGAGACTCTTTGAAAAATTACTTGATAAAGCGCCATACGATTATCTAGTGGCCAAGATTTATAATAACAATATATTATGCGCTCAAAGGAACAGTTTCTATGACTCAAACAAACCATATGGCGCCAATTCCACGGCGCGCACAATACCAGAGATAGAGCCTCACAATTTTGCTACGAGACAACAAAGCCTTCAATGCCGTGATGATTTCACTCAGACGCAGATGAGCTCGATGCCGGTCTCAGACTGCGAGCATTTCAAAGGAGCTTGCTATACTGCTGAAGGCCCGTCCACTGGCGACCACTACGCATCATCAGATGTTTTTTACATGCGGGTACTCGATAACTTACAGGTAGGGCCTCAGCTGACATACTCGACACGCAGACACATTGCGCTAGCTGGGGAACCTGACGGACACTCGCAGACAGAGGCAACCACTTGGCCGAAACTCATTAACAGGGAAATTGGACATGAACAATATAATGCTGCACGCCCCGAATATCCATACAGGCGCAAAACAAAGATGGACACGTCCTACACAAACGCCTGGTCAGCGATCTCGCGCCAAACTCTAGTGACACCCAAAAAACCCACTGACCAGTTTGCCCACTGCTGGTTTGCAGTAACTCACAGGCCTGGAGAAAGAGGATGTTTATCTGCTTTGGAGGGGATCATTTTACAATCACAAGATGTCGGCTATATTCCAAAGACAGGAGAGGGGTAAACTGCAGCTGCCCCTCTCAGACAGCTGATTTCTCATATCGGCATCCTCCCATTCTGATTTAACCACATAGGCTCCAAAAGGGTCTATTGTTAATAATTTTTCCTTATCCCAACATGTTATCCCTAATGACTTAAGTTTTACTTTCCATTCTTTAAAAAAAAAAAAAAAAGTTACGGTATCTATGTATAACCTATATTAATTATTGCCTACTGCTGTCTGTTGGGGACAACTTAATGGTGTGGTACATGGGGGCTCAGAAGCAGGTCCAGACTTGTGGGGGAAACTGAGAGCTTCAGATTTTGGTTAATATTTGTTTTTATCTTATCACTCCTTATTGGTAGCATTACCTTATATTTGGACACCTGCATAAAACTAGTTTCTTACATAATTTGGCCGTATATGATAAGTGCTCCACAGCATATGGGTTAGACCTGTCATACCACTTTATGTTGGGTACTTCCACTACCTTGCGGGGCCTACGGCCGGGGCTCACAGTGGAGGGAGCATATTATATGTCAATGCCAGGTTAATTTCCCGTTGACTCCCTGAGAACAATGGAGCACATTAACACCTTCTTTAAGAATGCGGCTAAAAATACCTTGAGTTTCCATGTCGCCTTTCTATCAATCCCTAAATGTAATCATTACCCCCTTCTGTTTCCAGATCTAAACTGGCATTTTTAACAGCCAATCAGTCGATCGGGTATACAAATGTGGCAGTGGTGCCGGAGTCACGGTTTACAATGTAACTCCCCTAAAAGTACTTATATAACACGGCAGTCTTATAGTTTTAAATTTAATGTCACGCTCATACACATGTTTAACTGTTTTGCCTCTATCCCATTTTATTAACATTAATTCAAAAGCGCAAGGTGTCATCTGTATATTGGATTAAATCTCAATTATAGCTCTAAACTCTATCAGATTCCCAATTGAACCTTAACCCTTTTAAATGAACATTGATAAATGCTGATATTGCACTTATATGGTTTTATGGGGTTGAATCAGCTTATTTCAAGTTATCCCTGTTTTACTGTTATGTTTATTATGCTTATCAACAATCTCTTACAATGGACTTACACAATACCACCGGTCCAAGTGTGACCTCTTTAATTAAAAGAGATGGAAAAAAGAGGACTATCAAAAAAAAAAAAAAAAACAATAAAAAACAAAATCAGCAGCGCTAAGGACTATATATCAATAACAGGACAAAGCCTTACACATTTATTTATACAATACATATAATCAGTAATAGCAAGCAATACGCTAATAATTGTGCAAACAGATAATAGTGCACATCAATTTAAATAACTCCCATCAATCTAGGGGCAAGGTGTAAATAACAAGCTTGGTACTATATCATGAAAAGCATAGTTCCAAATCACCAGATTTAATTTAAACAATCCAAATGATGACTATTATATCTGGGTTGCGCATAAGCCAGGGGTAGTTGTAAACGTATACTGTCCTGAAAAAGTGAAAAGTAGACGTCCTTTAGGCTAAGGACATAACCATAAAACACAATACCATATGCAGGAGTTCATTGGAGTGAAGCAGCTGGTGTTGTGCACAGACCAACTAATTGCAAACCGATTAATCGATTATGAGATTCATTGACAACTATTTTCATAATCGATTATTATCGATTATGCCGATTAGTTGTTGCAGCTCTACTGCTTTTATCTATATATAAATTAAGCTACAGGTGTAGTGACACCGTATTTGGATGAACTGCTGTCCTATATTATATAACTAATCTACAGGTGTAGCAAAACCCTATAGCAACAATGTTTATTTATATAATAAAGCTACAGATGTAGCAACACTGTATTTAAAAAAAACTGCTTTGATCTATATATAAATTAAGCAACTGGTGTTGTGACACCCTATTTAAATGGACTACTGTCCTATATTATATCATTAATCTACAGGTATACCAAAACCCTATTTGTCCACACTAATTTATATTAATATATTATATATATATATATATATATATATATATATATATATATATATATATATTGTATTTTTTTAAAATTATATTAATCTCTATATAACAGAAATAATCTAAAGACGTAGCAACACCTATTTGCAAGGTCTTAAACTATAGTTGAAATATCAACTAATTTGCACAAACTACTTTTCTAAATATATTCTAATTTTTTATTTAAATAAATAGTATACCATATACATAAAGGGTAAACCTTATATATATATAGATTATTATTTTTATATAACTTAGCTACTTATGTAGCAACACACTAATTTGAAAATAAATGGGGGTTTTTTAAAAAAAAGTTCTATAGCTTTAAGAAAAGCTTTATAAAATTAATTAACTTCCTTTTCTTTAGCTTTCAAAAAAAGCTTTTGAGGTGAAATGTACATTTGTTTTTTGTTTTGTTATCACAACTAAAGCTTTGAAAAAAGCTGTTAAAAATAAAAACAACAGACTTCTCTATAGCTTTTATAAAAGCTTTTAGGATGTAATAGCTAATAATGCTGAAAAATTAAAAAAGACGATGTTCCGCTATTAAACTATGTTAAATCTCTCTCTACAGCAACTCTCCTCACAGACTGCTTTTTCCTAACTGTGTCAGATAATCTGAAAACTTTATATTTTAAATGACTAAACGGCAAGGAGGGGGGGTTAGTCGGGAGCTACACACGCGAGTTGCTGCAAGTGAGAGGAGTGGCTTTCCTCAAACGTATAGTGTTTGATTGACACTGACAAATATGTAAATTTACCTCGTAAAAGATTTCCGGAAATTGCAATCGGCAATTTCCGTAACTCCACCCACACATTATTTATACAGTAAAAAATGCATAGTAAAAGAATAAATAATGTACACACTGACACTAACATATTAAACAGTTTTAAATATCATGTACACACTGACACTTATACATATAATTACTTTCGGTACATAAGACTAAATTATATAAAGTGTCAGTATGTACATATATATATATGAATTGCTTATTACTGTAGTATCAGTGTCTACATTATTTATACAGTCACTATGCATAGCGAGTGTATAAATAATGTGTAGGCTGAGCTGCCTCCCAATAATAAACCTAATCTGAGAACCCCCCAAATCGCAATCTACCTTAAAAAATGTATTAACCTCTAAACCGCAAAACCACTAATATTACCGCCATATCTCCAAAACCACAACTAATAATAATCGGCTAGATTACGAGTTTTGCGGTATGGGTGAAAAAGCAGCGTTAAGGCTCTTTTTCACTACCGCTGGTATTACGAGTCTTGCAGGTTTAGCTGCACCGCACACTTTTTTGGCCGGAACGCAACATAACTACCACAGCTTTCAAAAATGGATAGGACTTTCACAGCATCGGTATTACGAGTTTGCCTGGGAGGCAAAAAAGTGAGCGGTACAGCCTAAAACTATAAGATCCATAATGTAAACTAAAGTCAGTAGTTATGGGTTTTATGCTACAACGCCGTAACATAAAACTCATAACTAAAATGCTAAAAAGTACACTAACACCCATAAACTACCTATTAACCCCTAAACCGAGGCCCTCCCGCATCACAAACACTAAAATAAAATTATTAACCCCTAATCTGCCGCTCCGGACATCGCTGCCACTATAATAAACATATTAACCCCTAAACCGCCGTACTCCCACATCACAAACACTAGTTAAATATTATTAACCCCTAATCTGCTGTCCCTAACATCGCCACAACCTTCATTACTGTTATTAACCCCTAATCTGCTGCCCCCCAAAAGGGCCGCCACTATACTAAAGTTATAAACCCCTAAACCTAACCCTAAGTCTAACCCTAACACCCCTAACTTTAATGTAATTAAAATAAATCTAATAAAAAATTCCTATCATTAACTAAATCATTCCTATTTAAAACTAAATACTTACCTGTAAAATAAACCCTAAGCTAGCTACAATATAACTAATAGTTACATTGTATCTATCTTAGGTTTTATTTTTATTTCACAGGCAAGTTTGTATTTATTTTAACTAGGTAGAATAGTTAGTAAATAGTTATTAACTACCTAGCTAAAATAAATAAAAAGTTACCTGTAAAATAAAACCTTACCTGTCTTACACTAACACCTAACCTTACACTACAATTAAATAAATTACATTAATTAAATCCAATTATCTAAATTACAAAAAAAAAACCCACTAAATTACACAAAATAAAAAAATAAATTATCAGATATTTAAACTAATTACACCTAATCTAATAGGCCTATCAAAATAACCCCCCCTTAAAATTTCCCCCCCCCCAGTCTAAACTAAACTGCCAATGGCCCTTAAAAGGGCCTTTTGCGAGGCATTGCCCCAAAGAAATCAGCTCTTTTACCTGTAAATAAAAATACAAACAACCTCTCAACAGTAACAGGTAAATTTGTATTTATTTTAACTAGGTAGCTAGTAAATAGTTAATAACTATTTACTAACTATTCTACCTAGTTAAAATAAATACAAACTTGCTTTTGAAATAAAAATAAAACCTAAGATAGATACAATGTAATTAGTTATATTGTAGCTATCTTAGGGTTTATTTTACAGGTAAGTATTTAGTTTTAAATAGTAAGTATTTAGTTAATGATAGGAAATTTTTATTAGATTTATTTTAATTATATTAAAGTAGGGGGTGTTAGGGTTAGACTTAGGGTTAGGTTTAGGGGTTTATAACTTTAGTATAGTGGCGGCGACATTGGGGGTGGCAGATTAGGGGTTAATAAGTGTACTGTAGGTTGAGGCGATGTCGGGGGTGGCAGATTAGGGGTTAATAACTTTAATGTAGGTGGCGGCGACATTTGGGGCGGCAGATTAGGAGTTAATAAGTGTAGGTAGGTGGCGGCGGTGTCAGGGTGGCAGATTAGGGGTTAATAAGTGTAGGTAGGTGGCGGTGGTGTCAGAGGCAGCAGATTAGGGGTTAATAAGTATAATATAGGTGTTGGCGATGTCGGGGGCAGCAGATTAGGGGGTGGTTAGACTCAGGGTTTATGTTAGGGTGTTAGGTGTAAACAAAACTTTTTATTTCCCTATAGGAATCAATGGGGCTGCGTTACGGAGCTTTACGCTCCTTTATTGCAGGTGTTAGGCTTTTTTTCAGCCGGCTCTCCCCATTGATGT
Organism: Bombina bombina; assembly: GCF_027579735.1. Lineage (NCBI taxonomy): Eukaryota > Metazoa > Chordata > Amphibia > Anura > Bombinatoridae > Bombina > Bombina bombina. The sequence goes on along the minus strand of NC_069500.1, from coordinate 1,331,353,456 downwards.
CTCTGGGGAAATCGTGCACGAACACGTAAAACCAGCTCACCGTGGCGCTGGTATTGGAGTGCGGTATGGAGCTCAATTTTGCTCTACGCTCACATATTGCCTGCTAACGGTGGGTTTTTGTAAACCTGTAATAGCAGCACTGTAGGGAGGTGAGCAGTGACAATAACTTGCAAGTTAGCCCCGAGCAGCTCTTACCACAAAACTCGTAATCCAGCCGAATATTAATTACCCCTAATCTGACAACCCCCCACATTGCAATGTAACTAATACACTTATTAACCACTAAACCATCAAACACAAAGATTGTAATCTAATTTATAAATTAATTAACTCCTAATCCGCCATTTAAATAAAACGCAAAAAAACAAATTTATATTTTAAAAATACTAAACAACAAAAAAACACATCGCAGAAAAACTAATTAAAACAATTAATCTCTAAACTGCCAACCCACACCCAGAACGCCAAGTATTTTTTCTAACTCTATCTCCCTAACCTAACACCCCCCATAATTTAACCTTAATTAAATGAAAAATTTAAATTATTTAAAAATGGAAATTAATTAAAGAAATACCTAAAATTAATTACTAAAATTTAAAAAATCCTAAAATTAAAAAAAAATTAAAAAATCTAAGTTTACAAAAAATAAAAAAGCTAAAATTACAGAAAAAAAACAAACTACATTATCCAAAATAAAAAACATAAATACTCCTAATCTAATACCCCCTTTAAAAATAAACGCCTAATCTAATGCTAAACTACTAATAGCCCATAAAAGGGCTTTTTGTAGGGCATTGCCCTAAAGAAATTAGCTCTTTTACATTAAAAATAAACTAAGTCCCCCCCGTAACAGTAAAAACCCCTCACCCAACAAACCTCCCAAAATAAAAAAATCTAACACTAAAAAAACTACTCATTGCCCCTAAAAGGGCATTTGTATGGGCATTGCCCTTAAAAGGGCATTCTGCTCTTTTACTGCCCTAACACTAAGCACCAAATAGGTACTCACGGTTCCTGAAGTCCGGGGGAGAAGGTCTTCTTCCAGGCATGTCCATCATCTTCTATCTTCATCCACAGCGAAGGCGGCGCGGAGTGGAGGTGTGGAGTGGTCTTCCCACGAACACTGAAGATTGAATGCAAGGTACCCCATATTTATTGGGGTACCTTGCATTCCTATTGGCTAATAGAATTTGTCAGCCAATAGGATGAGAGCTACTGAAATCTTATTGGCTGATTTGGACATTGATTGTGGTACCTTGCATTCAATCTTCAGTTTACGACGGACATCGGATGAAGAGGAGCCTCCACATTGCCAAGGCCTGCCGCCGAGGATTGCTACATCTGGGAACACAGCTCTGCATCTCCGCTTCACGCCGCCTTCGCTGTGGATAAAGATGATGGACCCGCCTGGAAGAAGACCTACTCCGCAGAACTTCAGGAACCATGAGTACCTATTTGGGGCTTAGTGTTAGTGTTTTTTTATTTTTTGGGGTTTTTTTATTTTTAAGATTAGGGATTTGAGCAATTGACAAAGAGCTGAATGCCCTTTTAAGGGCAGTAAAAGAGCTGATTGCCCTTTTAAGGGCAATGCCCATACAAATGTCCTTTTAGGGGCAATGGGTAGTTTAGGTTTTTTTAGTGTTAGTTTTTATTTATTTTGGGGGGTTTGGTGGGTGGGGGGTTTTACTGTTAGGGGGGACTTGGTTATTTTTAATGTAAAAGAGTCTAGTCTAGTGGGACTCTTCCTTTTTTCAAAACACAAAACCAACTATTTCATATACACAAATAAACATTAAAAAGCAAATCCTCATACATTTTATATTGCAGTTGGTAAAAAAATAAAATAATTAGAAACACATTAAGTGAAAAACTATTTTACAGTATACTGTCCCTTTAAGTAGATAAAAACATGAAAAAACATATTTTTGCAATATTCATATTTAATACTGGTTTTATCTGTGTATTTACTATAAAAAATGTCTCTATGTTCTAAGTATTTGTAAATAGATATTCCTATATATATATATATATATATATATATATATGTATACATCTGTACCTGTATATAATCATCTATATATATAATGGTGCAGAATAACTAGGGCAGATTCTGGCAGATACAATAATCTTTATTAATACACATTTATAAACAAAAACAAAACAGTGAGTTACTTAGTATCAGTCCGTCAATTACTTATCTAATAAGAATATGAGTCATATGTAGGTCAGGAATAAACACTGCTTATGTAACTGACAAAGGTCCAAACTCAGGATAGAAAGTCTGTATATAGTGGTGCTGCCTCATGTGAAGAGGAACATATTATAAACCATGTGAAAGATTACTTAAAGGGACAGTCTACAATATAATTGTTATTGTTTTAAAATATACATAATCCAGGGCTGGCTTAAGGCGAACAAGGCAGCAACCTTAGGGCACCCCATGACCCCAGCAGGGGGGCGCAAACTTAGAGCAAGAGCTTTCTTTTTTTTACAGTTATCGCACAACTATTTTTGAATGTGAGCAGTTACAGAGTCCCTTTAACAGTTTTAACTGCACTTCAAAGGTGGGAACCCAACCCTGAGTAGTTTCAGTGAGCAGGTGCAAGTCAGCCTCTCCGCTGTGCAGCTGCGCCCCAAGTTATTACCGTGCTACATGCGGGGGATGGAATGTGTGTCTGTACCCTGTATGACTCTGTTAGTGAGTGACAACCATAAGGGAGCAGTGGAGCAAAAGAATGTCCTTAATTAGCTGACCCACTTGGTTGAGAAAGATAGTAAAATCTTCCTTAGAAGGTAAACATTTCAGGTTAACTTTTGTAAGAGGTGCAGTGCCATCAATGGGAAATGCTGGCTGTATATCTATAGATTCTGTAATAGTAAGTAAGATGTACTCTGGGAATCAGATAAAAAGTCCAGGTTTCTGAAGGAGCTCATTTTTTTGTAGTGTAGCATTGGGGGTTTTAGGAACTTTGATTTAGATAATCTCTTCAAAGCCATGTTTTGGAGGGTATTTGTCATACCTTTCTTGATGTATAAATAGGAATGTAGGCTGCAGAAAATTCCTGAACAGTGCAATCAAAGTATAAATCTAGACACAAAGGTGCAATACAAAGAGCAATTATTTCTGGAACTGCACTATAGATCACAGTATATGCACTGGCATAGAGATTAAGAAGCTACACCTAAAGGGACATCTGTAGTACATTGTTGGGCATTGTTTATGGCAGAATATTTGTGTATGTGTGTTTGTGTATGTGTGTGTTTTTGTGTGTGGTGTAGTATGTGTGTGTTTGTGTATGTGTGTGTTTTTGTGTGTGCGTGGTGAAGTATGTGTGTATTTGTGTATGTGTCATTGTGTATGTATGTATGTTTGTGTACGTGTGTGTAAATGTGTGTGTATGTATGTGTGTATTAATGTGTATGTGGTTGTGTGTGTGCAAATATGTTTGTATGCCTAAATATGTATTGTGAATTTGTGTGGGTGTAAATGTATGTGTAAATATGTGTACATAAGTGTGTTTGTATGTATGTGTGTGTGTGTGTGTGTGTAGGTACATTTTGTTACCTGCTATGTTGTGCAGAGCCACCACGTTGTCACATTGTCATGCAGAAATTAACCATTATAGCTATTACACATTACTAGAACATTTTGTAAAGAATCAGTAATGGCAGGGTATATCATATTTGTTTGGGGGGAGCGGCAAAATGTGTCTTTGCCTGTGTAGACAAAAATCCTTGCACCGGCCTTGACATAATCCCTTTATTACCCATTCCCCAGTTTTGCATAACCAACACATTTATATTAATATACTTCTTACCACTGTGATTACCTTGTATCTAAGCATCTTTTGATAGTCCCCTGTTCCCATGACTTTGTATATATTATCTATTGACTTGCATTTAATACTGTGTTGTGCTACCTCTTAAATAACTTCCCGGGCGTAAACACAGTGTTATCTATATGGCTCACATGAACTATCAGTCTCTTGTTGTAAAAAGCAATTTAAAAAGCATGTGCCTTCAAGTGCTTAGAAATTAGCATATGAGACTACCTAGATTTAGTTTCAACTAAGAATACCAAGAGAACAAAGCAAATTTGATGATAAAAGTAAATTGGAAAGTTGATTAAAATTTGTCCAATCTGAATAATGATAGTTTAATTTTGACTAGACTGTCCCTTTAACTTGGTTACATTTAACTAAGTGTCATTATAGGTGCGAGTTAAGGTTAGAGCCACCATAGAAGCCAAAACAAACTTTGAAGTTTCCCTATATAATCACACAGAGAGTAGGTACATAAGAACAATAAAGATGCATACCACATTGCCAAACCTGAAATCACAAAATGGTTTTAGCCCACTCCACTCTGTGCTACAAGCTTCAAGTCAACAAAAGCAGTCACCAACGTGTTGTGCATCCACATTATATATACTGTATATTTATATATATATATATATGTATCTATGATCAACAATGACTGCATGTCTGATTTCCACAGCCACATCCACCATGCCAAGCTCGCATGTGGAAAAGCATCCCAGGCAACTTTGCTATGGGACAGGAGGCCTAAATTGTGACTGTCTCTGGAAAATAGGGACAGTGGGCTTGTATACAGTGACAACATGTGCAGCTGGAGAAAGTTACTTGTGTACATAAGGTGCACATCATTTTTGAAATGGAGGCCTCTAAAAAATGAATTAAGTGGCTTATGCTTGGATATAAAAAGCAAAATTACTGGAAAGGATAATTTGGCACCTCTTGCCCTTCCCTTAGGTTACATGCTCATACATAATAAGTAACACTAGCATTACACTGTTGTATAGCTGTGTGCAACTATATATGTTTTCCTACCCTACCACAGTCTCTATGAAAACAAATCTCAGAGTCACGAGCCTACATATAATGAACTTATGCACACACCTGAGTTTCTTTTGAAAGCAAGAGTGCTGCAATTTAAAAATGATTCACACACTCCCTTAGGTCACAATTCATTAATCTTTTTTTCTTTACAACAGACAAAATATTAACTCTTTAATCTGTGTTATTCTTTCAGTAAACTAATAATTTAATTAAAATAAATCAGATTATATGACTTTAAACTATTTTTGTTTACCTTCATTAGTAGTTAAAGGGACATAACGTCAAAATTAAAGGGACATAAAACAAGTTAAAGGGGGATATTATTCAAGCTGTCAACTATTCTGCATTTGCCGGCACCAATACGCTCGCCTAACATCGCAGTCGCGTATCTCAATACGCTCTCTTTATTTATGATAAAAGCCGGGAAAAAGACGCACACCAAGTACGGGGCGATGAGCATCAGAATGTTCTTAACTAACAGTCATCAATCTTGCGTCTATTCAGCTTTTTCCCAACTAAATAAAGCTATTAACCCCTATCCCGCCACTCCCTGACACCGCCGCAGCCTAAATAAAGTTATTAACCCCTAATCCGCAGCTCCCCGACCCCGCCACCACTAAATAAACGTATTAACCCCTAAACCTCTGGCCTCCCACATCACCACCACTAAATAAACCTATAAACCCCTAAACCGTCCCCCACATCGCCATAAACTATATTAAGCTATTAACCCCTAAACCTAACAACCCGCTAACTTTAAATTAAAATTACAACATCCCTATCGTCAAATAAATTTAAACTTACCTGTAGAATTAAAATAAACTATTTTAAACTATTAATTAACCTATCCTAACTATTATCCTACAATTAAATTAACTTAATTACATATTTTAAAAAAACCTAACCCTACTCAAATTATTTAAATATACTATTAAACCTTATTAAAAGTACTACATTACCAAAAAAAAAACCTAACAGCTAGATTACGAGTTTTGCGTTATAAGTAAAAAAGCAGCGTTAAGCCTCATAACGCTGCTTTTTTACTACCGCTGATATTACGAGTCTTGTAGGTACAGCTGTCCCACACACATTTTTGCCTTACCGCAAATCAACTTACACAATTTGCGTATAGTCTATTTTCAATGGGACTTCCATAGCGCCGATATTACAAGCTTTTTTTTTAGGCCAAAAAGTGAGCGGTACAGCCTATCCCGCAAGATTCGTAATGCATTCTAAAGTCAGTAGTTATGAGTTTTACACTACAAAGTCGTAGCATAAAACTCATAACTAAAGTGCTAAAAAGTACACTAACACCCATAAACTACCTATTAACCCCTAAACCGAGGCCCTCCCGCATCGCAAACACTAAAATAAAATTATTAAACCCTAATCTGCCGCTCCGGACATCGCCGCCACTATAATAAACATATTAACCCCTAAACCGCCGCACTCCCGCATCGTAAACACTAGTTAAATATTAGTAACCCCTAATCTGCTGTCCCTGACATCGCCGCCACCTACCTACATTTATTAACCCCTAATCTGCCGCCCCCAACGTCGCCACCATTATACTATATTTATTAACCCCTAAACCTAAGTCTAACCCTAACCCTAACACCCCCTAACTTAAATATAATTAAAATAAATCTAAATAAAACCTACAATTAATAACTAAATAATTTGTATTTAAAACTAAATACTTACCTATAAAATAAACCCTAAGCTAGCTACACTATAACTAATAGTTACATTGTATCTAGCTTAGGTTTTATTTTTATTTTACAGGCAAGTTTGTATTTATTTTAACTAGGTAGAATAGTTGCTAAATAGTTATTAACTACTTACTAACTACCTAGCTAAAATAAATACAAATTTACCTGTAAAATAAAACCAAACCTAAGTTACCCTAAAACCTAACCTTACACTACAATTAAATAAATGACCTAAATTAAATACAATTAACTAAATTAAATACAATTACCTAAATTACAAAAAAACACTAAATTACACAAAATAAAAAACAAATTACAAGATATTTAAACTAACTACACCTAATCTAATAGCCCTATCAAAATAAAAAAGCCCCCCCAAAATAAAAAAAACCCTAGCCTAAACTAAACTACCAATAGCCCTTAAAAGGGCCTTTTGCGTTGCATTGCCCAAAAGAAATCAACTCTTTTACCTGAAAAAAAAATACAAACAACCCCCCAACAGTAAAACCCCCCACCCACACAACCAACCCTCCAAATAAAACCTTACTAAAAAACCTAAGCTCCCCATTGCCCTGAAAAGGGCATTTGGATGGGCATTGCCCTTAAAAGGGCATTTAGCTCTATTGTGGCCCAAACCCTAAACTAAAAATAAAACCCACCCAATAAACCCTTAAAAAAACCTAACACTAACCCCTGAAGATCCACTTGCAGATTTGAAGACCCGACATCCATCCTCAACAAAGCCGGGAGAAGTCCTCAACGAAGCGGCAAGAAGTCCTCAACGAAGCCGGGAGAAGTCTTCATCCAGGCCGGGAGAAGTGGTCCTCCAGATGGGGCAGAAATCTTCATCCAGACGGCATCTTCTATCTTCATCCATCCGGCGCAGAGCGGGTCCATCTTCAAGACATCCGACGCGCAGCATCCTTTTCTTTCTGACGACTAACGACGTATGAAGGTTCCTTTAAATCCAAGATGGCGTCCCTTAGATTCCGATTGGTTGATAGAATTCTATCAGCCAATCGGAATTAAGGTTGAAAAAAATCCTATTGGCTGATGCAATCAGCCAATAGGATTTAACTTTAATCCTATTGGCTGATCCAATCAGCCAATAGGATTGAGCTCGCATTCTATTGGCTGTTCCAACCTTTTTTTGGGTGGGTTTTACTTTTAGATTAGGGTCTGGGCATGTAAAAGAGCTAAATGCCCTTTTCAGGGCAATGGGGAGCTTAGGTTATTTTAGTTTTTTATTTTGGGGGGTTGGGTGGGTTTAACTGTTGGGAGGTGTTTGTATTTTCTTTTACAGGTAAAAGAGCTGCTATCTTTGGGGCAATGCCCCACAAAAGGCCCTTTTAAGGGTCATTGGTAGTTTATTGTAGGCTTTTTTCTTTTTTTTTTCTGATAGGGCTATACGATTAGGTGTAGTTCTTTTTTATTTTTGATAATGTGTTTTTTTATTTTTCGTAATTTAGTGTTTGTTTGTTTTTTTGGTAATGTAGTACTTTTTATAAGGTTTAATAGTATATTTAAATAATTTGAGTAGGGTTAGGGTTTTTTAATATGTAATTTAGTTAATTTAATTGGTAGTTTAATTTAATTGTAGGATAATAGTTAGGGTAGGTTTATTAATAGTTTAAAATAGTTTATTTTAATTCTACATGTAAGTTTAAATTTATTTGAAGATAGGGATTTTGTAATTTTTATTTAAAGTTAGCGGGTTGCTAGGTTTAGGGGTTAATAGCTTAATTTAGTTTATGGCGATGTGGGGGGCTGACGGTTTAGGGGTTAATAGGTTTAAATAGTGGTAGTGATGTAGGAGGCCAGGGGTTTAGGGGTTAATACATTTATTTAGTGGCGGTGGTGTCGGGGAGCGGCGGAATAGGGGTTAATACATTTTATTTAGGTGGAGGCGATGTCGGGGGCGGCAGATTAGGGATGTTTAGACTCAGGGTTTATGTTAGGGTGTTAGGTGTAAACGTAACTTGTTTTCAACCATATAATATCTGGGATATCTGGCAGCATCAGTGCTTTCAGACTCTCATTGATTTCTATGGCATCTGCGGCCTCCAGGGTGGTGGATTGAAAACCAGGTACGCTGGGTCGGAAAAGACACGAGCGTACCTGTTAAAAGTTTGATAACTGGGAAAAGGTGTCAAATAGAGCCGAATGTGTATTCAGATGACGTACGCATCGTTCTGCGTCAGATTGAGACCAGCGGATCGTATGTTATGTCACAAATTTCAACATTTGTAGACTTTGATAACCAGGTCGGATCAAGCTCGCAACAATTACGCTGTGGAAGTTCGGCGTATTTGCGGTTGACCACTTGATAAATATCCCCCAAAGAAAGAGACAAAATATAAAAATATGTACTTTAATTACTTTACCTGCAAATTTATACTGCAGTGCCTCACCATTAACCCTTTCTTTTTATTTTCTGACTTGTAAAGCTCTAACTCCCCACCCCACATTTCCTTCTATGGCTGTATCTATACCTATTGTTCTTTTGGTAGAATGCAAAAGTGAATAGGGATTAGCAGCCTAGAAGCTGTGAACTCAGTTGAAATACAATTCCTGCTTCTAAACACTGATAAGGGGGTGGAGTTGGCTTCTCCAGGAAGCTTAACTATGTAATTCATTTTGCTTATTTTTGAAAATTATTTTAAAATATTTGCCAGCAATTTTTTTAAAAAAAATTTATGCAAACTATTTTTTAATTAATTAGCCCTTTTAGGATATGCACAGATCTCAACCTGTTTTATGTCCCTTTAAATAGCCATTATAGTAAAAAAAAAAAAGTACATACTGTAATCCATTAGAGCATGCTGTTATCTATTATTGCATGTCATTTTAAGACTATTAACCCTGCAGCACTGTAATAGGTCCTGAGCAGAAAATGCTGCTGATCCAATCACCAGCGCTAGACTCACAACTCAGATATGCAACTAGCACTGCTGATTAGATCAGCAGCTTTTTCCTCTCTGACCCAGCATTGCACTGCGAGTCCCAAGCAGTATTTCTACTGTGTGTTTAACCTCTGCAAGTGCTGCTGAGTTGATTCTGCGTTGGAGCTGACATTCACTCGGCTAGAATTAGAGTTTGGCGTTAGCCGTCAAAACCAGCGTTAGAGGCTCCTAATGCTGGTTTTGGGCTACCGCTGGTATTTAGAGTCAGTCAGGAAAGGGTCTAATGCTCACTTTCCAGCCGCGACTTTTCCATACCGCAGATCCCCTTACGTCAATTGCGTATCCTATCTTTTCAATGGGATATTTCTAACGCTGGTATTTAGAGTCGTGGCTGAAGTGAGCGTTAGAAATCTAACGACAAAACTCCAGCCGCAGAAAAAAAACAGGAGTTAAGAGCTTTCTGGGCTAACGCCGGTTTATAAGGCTCTTAACTACTGTGCGGCAGATTAGGGGTTAATAAGTGTAAGGTTAAGGGTGTTTAGACTCGGGGTACATGTTAGAGTGTTAAGTGCTGACTTAGGAAGTGTTTCCCCATAGGAAACAATGGGGCTGCGGTAGGAGCTTAACGCTGCTTTTTTGCAGGTGTTAGGTTTTTTTCAGCTCAAACTGCCCCATTGTTTCCTATGGGGATATCGTGCACAAGCACGTTTTTGAAGCTGGCCGCGTCCGTAAGCAACGCTGGTATTGAGAGTTGCAGTGGCGGTAAATTATGAAAACCCAGCCATTCTGTGAACTCTAAATACCAGCGGTATTTAAAAGGTGCGGCCAAAAAAAAGCCAGCGTTAGCTACGCGGGTCGTTACCGACAAAACTCTAAATCTAGCCGACTGTGTTGTAAGCAAATAATAAGGCAATTATAAAATGTGCTAACACATTGGGGCATATTTATCAAAGTGTCAACTACGTTGCATTAGCGGGCATCAATACCCTCTCCAAACATCGCCAAACATCACAGCCATGGATCTGAATAGATCTCCTTATTTATCAAAAAAGCTGTTAAAAACCCGTGCGTCAAGTACAGTGCGAAGAGCATCGGACTGGTGTTAACTAAGATTCATCGATGTCACGACTATTCGCGTTTTTCCCAACTTTATTTATATCCTTTAATTATTGTCCATGAACAAGCACATTTCTCTTTAGCACATTATTGTATATAGTGTAAATGTATTCTTTTTCTGAGCAGGACTAATTGCGAATATAGCAAGTAGCGACATATTCGGTGCAAAGTGGATAGTGAATTATTAGAATTCTTTTTAATATTGGACATACATTTTTTAGTATCTATACACACACACACACACACACACATATATATATATATATATATATATATATATATATATATATATATATATATGTGTGTGTGTGTGTGTGTGTATGTGTGTGTGTGTTATGTCAGAAATCTTTTGCAAACATATTTACATGTCCCTAAGTTCCTTTTTTTGTTCTAAACAATGTTGTCTGTCATATCTCTGTGTTTATTTATACCACTATATGTATATATTGTAAATGTATTATTATTTTGAGCAGGAAAAATTGTGAATATAACATGTAATCAGAGTATCATATGTATTTATTTGCAACCAATGGATATTTTAAAGGGATAGGAAAGTAAAAATGTAAGTTGCACTAGTGGGAGCTAGCTGCTAATTGGTGCCTACACACATTTGTCTCTTGTGATCAGCTAAATAGATGTGTTCAGCTAGCTGCCAGTACTGCAATGCTGTTCCTTCAGCAAAGGATAAAAAGAGAACAAAGCAAATTTGATACTGTAAAGTTGTTTAAAATTGTATGTTCTATCCAAATCCTGAAAGAATATTTTAGGGTTTCCTGTCCCTTTAAGAGCTGGGCCAGGTTTCTCTCTGCACCTGTCTAACCCCTCCTGATTGCAATCTATTTTTTAAAAAAAACACACAGGTGTTAAAAATGGGCTGGCATATAAGATGACATTTCTTACTGAAAATTAAGAAGGAAGAAATACACTGAAAATAGCATGCCAGTAAAGAGGTGATTTTAATTTCTGCTGTATCTGAATCATGACAGTTTAAAGTTAGGTGGGCTATCCATTTGAGCTATCATTTTAAGATTATATTGAATCAAACATCAATTCGAATTTTAAAATCCTTGTCTAAAATATTACACTGTGTGTCCTAATGTCAGCATCAATGTTTATCTTTAATACTAATTTCACATATACATACTTTCAAAGTATAATACACAATGTAACAAATGGCACTTACAAGTTCTGATGAGTGATCAATGACACAAGTATCAAGCAATTTGATTCGTTAGTAATAGTTTATAATGTGTATTTGAATCAGATTGGGTGATGTCATAAATCATGTGATTAGGGATATTCCAATCAAAAGTGGTGGAAAACAATCACTAGTGTGTGGGTTATTTAGGAGTTTGCGTCATAATTGGTGCGAAAAGTATTGTGTCAAATATGGCCCGAAGTGGAGAGTGGGACTTGTATTACATGGCTTAAACATGGTGCACATACATTTTTCCAACAAATAAAAAGGAAGTTAGCTATATTATGTTGAGTATTTATTTCATTTTTATCTCTAATTCTATTAGTGCGACAAGATTGGGGCAAAACTTTGCACCAAATATGTAGAAATAATATTGTTCCCTTGCTTTGTAATGAGAGACAAAGTTATAGGGATAAAAATGAAAAATACATTACTACTTATGGATTATGCTATCTACTAGTGCACCAAATGTGGAGCAATAATATTGTTTGATTTAGAAAGGGTATACAATTTTAATAAAGTTTCTAATTTACTTTTATTATGCCATATACTTCATTCTCTTGCAGCATCGAACATAAACTTTCCGTGTTTTCCGACTCCCATTGAGTTCTGTGGCATCCGCGACCTCAAGGGTGGCGGATTCAAAACCAGGTACGCTGAGTCGAAAAAAGCGCAAGCGGAACTGTAGAATTTTTGATAGCTTCATGAGAGCTTCAAATAGTGTCGAATAGGAGGGCGAATTAACACGATTCCGCTCGAATTCCACAGGTTTTCAAATTGCATCGATTTGCGTTGGATTGAGATTGTGGGATCCTATGTTACGTCACGAATTTCAACATTTGCCGATGTTGACGTTGAATTCCAGCGTATTTTCAGTTGACGCTTTGATAAATATCCCCCAATGTCCGATGAGACAGAGTATTTGTTTTTTAGCACCTGAACAATCATGGAAGGATTCTATTCTATATTTTCTACATGTAACTGTCAAAAAAGGATATCTTCTCTGCCGAAGTATTGCAAATTATAAGGTTCAGAAAACTCAGTGAAGTTTTGCATTTTTTTAAAATATATTATTTATATGATTGTGATACATAATTTTACTTTTTATGTTAACTAGTGTGTATCATAATACTAATCTCATATTATATTTTTTAGTCATCATTGTGCTTTACTGTTATATTTTTGTTTCATTACAGTTCCATTTTACTAATTGTTTGTGTATGTGGCATTGGACTACAGTCACTTACAACGTGTAGCTTTTTTTATTTTGCAAGTACAGTTTGATTTGGGGTAAAATGTGACCTATAAAACGTAATCTGTCTGTTGTCACTGATATATTTGCTAAGTATTTGCATTTCTGTATGAATCTCTGCATCACATAAGGAGTCTATTACCTATTAAACAAACAAGTTGTGGAACACACACTGAGAACTCCAATCACCCTGCTGCTTAACGTAAAAACCAGAATACATAATCTATTTTTATTTTGTAGGTCTCTCTTTGTGTCACAGTTTAGACAATGAGATCATTAAACAAGTATAAAAAAAAGAAATAAAACTTTATGAAAGAACTAGATCTTCTATGAGTCATTAGCAGAAGGTATTTGCAAGGTGACTCACTATGAATCATGCCGTGTAAGCATTTTTGACAAGAGTATCATAGTAAAAGACGTAACAAAAGTTACACTGGATTCTAGGCCATTTGACTCCAATTAGTGGCTTAGTAACGGTATTGTTTGTACAATAACATTATTGTTATGAGCATATGGTTCTTGTAATTAACATTACAGCAACGTACAAAAGGAAGGTATAATACGTCAGCAGATTGAATTACTATTCTAGGATTATAATTACTAAGACTATTTTTATCACCACTTTCCCTATTTGATCCTAAAAAAAGATAGTGAGAAAGAGAGAAAGGAAAAACACTGAGTGGTCCCCTTGTCTAATACTGGAGGGTCAAACAGACTGTAATAGATTTTTTTATTTACTCTGCCAGTTGCACTTTATAGAAACTTTTTCTTCAAAAGGTCCAATTACAAACAACACATACACAATTTGGCGAAAAGTATGTGGACACATGACCATCACACCTATATGAGCTTGTAGGACATCCCATTCCAAAACTTTGGCAATAAATATGTTAGACCCCCCTCCCCCATTTACAGATGTAAAAGCTGCCACTCTTCATTTAAGGCTTTTACACAAGATTTTGGAGTGTGTCTGTGTGAATTTGTGCTCAGTACCATTTCTGAGGTCAGTCACATGTTGAACAAGAAGGTCTGAATCACAATCAGTTTTCCAATTAATCCAAAAGGTGTTCAATGGGGTTGAAGTCAGGGCTCTGTTTAGGCCACTTAAATTCTTTCATACCAAACTCATCATACCTAGTCATGCTAGAACAGGAAAGGACCTTCCTCAAACTTTTGCCACAAGTTGGAATCACCCAATTGTTTAAAATGTCTCTGAATCCTTAAGATGACCCATCACTGTAACAAAAGGTTCTATCCCAAACTCTGAGTAGGCACTATGCATTCGGGTAGGTAGAATTCTCCTGGCATCTACCACAGCTAGATTATTCCATCAGCATATGCTGTCGGCATTTATCATTTAACATATGCTCTTGGCATTTATCATTGCACAAGCAGTTCTGGTGAACTGGTTGTGCAATGCCACCCCCTGCAGATTCGCGGCCAATCGGCTGCTAGCAGGAGGTGTCAATCAACCCAATCGTATGCAATCAGGTGGATTGATGTCTGCCGCCTAAGAGGAGTCGTACAAGTTAAGAAGCAGCGGTTTTAAGACCGCTGATTCTTAACTCCTGTTTCTGGTGAGCCTAAAGGCTCGCGTGGAAACAGTTACATTCAGGGCCATTTGGCCCTTGATAAATGGGCCCCTTGTTATTGTGCATGTTGTACAATTGCTTGCCCATGGAAACCAATTTCATGAAACTCCCAACGTAAGGTTGTTGTGCTGATGTGGCTTCCAGAGGCAGTGTGGAAGTCAATTTTTGTAAAATAATTTTTATGCCCTTTGTGTTTTATCACACGGCATCTTTGCTCTGTGAGTTTGCATGGTCTACCACTTCGTGGCTGGGCTATTGTTGCTCCTAAATGCTTAACAATAATAGCACTTAGAGTTGACTAGGGAAGATCTAGTAGGGCAGAAATTTCACTAAATGACGTGTGGCATACTATGACAGTGCCATATGTTTAAAGTTGCTTTGCTCTTCAGTAGGATCCATTATACTGCCAATGTTTTTCTACGGAGATTTCATAGCGATGTGCTTGATTTTATGCACCTGTTAGCAATAGGGTGGCAGAAATACATGAAATACACTCAATAATTAGTAGGGGTGTCCACATAGTTTTGACTATGTAGTGTAATTATCTGAAACTGTACAAGATACTGTACATAAATAATAAAGAGATTTTGCACTATTTCTCCATGTTTTTAGGAGACAATTTTTTTTTATATTTTTAGTATATTTACAGTATGCATAATTATATAGGTAATGAATTTAAATTTTATAACATTTATTATTACATTCATAGCAAGCATTTCAGAGCTTTATTTATTATTATTGACTTCCATTATATAATAGCTTCATTTTATTGCTCTTGGAGAGGACTGGAATACACCGGCAATAGAAAACAGAGAAGGATATAACGTCAGCTATCAGGTGAATGGATGAGTCACATGGGCGGGTACTCAGTATGTTGCATGTTGCATAACGTAAGATATAGTATAAGATAAAAGCAAAATGCTTTACTATAATGTAACAAGACTGTGCTGCCAAAAACAGTTATAAGAGATGCAATAGACACATGCATGGCAGCTATAAAGCAAAAACAGTCACAATTTATATATACATTAATTATATTTTTGTAAGAATTATAACATTATATACTTAACTACAATAATACTTATATTTATATATATATATATATATATATATATATGTGTATGTAGATATATATATATATATATATATATATATATATATATATATATATATATATATATATATATTTCAAAATAACAAGAGTATTGCATTGAGCAATGATACTTTTTTATTGGACTAACTGTCAGGGTACCTGTGAAGTTTCATTAAATAAACTACAAATGTATCACAATTTAATATTTCATGTCAGCTAATATCTCCCCTGGCATGAGTTGAGTGGGCTATGGCCACAACAGACCAACCCCCCTTTTTCCTGGTCACACAGGAGAGAACAAAGGAATTGCCTTCAAAGTAATCAAAGCATATGGCACTCTCAAGTTTGAGTTTGAATTTTCCTGCCCAAGATTGGTAATAAAGTTACAGAAACCCCCTAGGATGACACAGACCCCCTTAAAGGGACAGTCTAGGCCAAAATAAACTTTCATGATTCAGATAGAGCATGTAATTTTAAACACTTTTCCAATTTACTTTTATCACCAATTTTGCTTTGTTCTTTTGGTATTCTTAATTGAAAGCTTAACCTAGGAGGTTCATATGCTAATTTCTTAGACCTTGAAGGCCACCTCTTTTCAGAATGCATTTTAACAGTTTTTCACCACTAGAGGGTGTTAGTTCACGTATTTCATATAGATAACACTGTGCTCGTGCACATGAAGTTATCTGGGAGCAGGCACTGGTTGGCTAAACTGCAAGTCTGTCAAAAGAACTGAAATAAAGGGGCAGTTTGCAGAGGCTTAAATACAAGAGAATCACAGAGGTTAAAAGTATATTAATAAAACTGTGTTGGTTGTGCAAAACTGGGGAATGGGTAATAAAGGGATTATCTTTTAAAACAATAAAAATTCTGGTGTAGACTGTCCCTTTAAGACAACAGATATCCAGTCTGCAAACTTTCTCTGTGAACAAGATCACAAAACAAAGGCGCCTCCTAGTGTGATACGGTGGATATAAATGGATAGATATAGATGCTAAATGAATACTCACAAGTGGAGCAGCACCCAATTGTGCTAAATAAGGCAGACTGAGAGCTTGCAGTGTCCCAGCAAACTGTCTCAGCGTTAGTGCCGGTATCCCCGATGTCCTCAGTAGATAGAAATAAGCTCAGACTCTCAATAATAGTATTAAAAAAGAACCACAATTTAATGGTGAATAAAAATCAGATGTCAACCATATGACTCTGATATATTAAAAGAACAGATTGCAACGCGTTTCTCAGACTACTGTCTATTTTATCAGGCTGTTAAGTGAATAGTGAAACAATTGTTCTATGTCTGCTGCTCCCTAATGGACTAAAACTGTTATAACAGCCAAATGGATTGACTGTTAAAACCCATACATTTCCAGTAAGCCAATGAAATGTTCAGCACCGATAAGGGGGTATCCAAATATTCACCAATGATTACAGAATAGAGGTGGGCTTTCCTGGAATTTTGACAGACTGACAACCTGCTGCCTTTGGAACACAGTCTCTATAAACCAAAACTGGGCCTAACTTTTCTTTTTCCATAAGTACAAAACCTCTTATTTATGACGGTGAACGGATTTATCTGAAAAAACTGAAACTTTCAAATTGGTTTATTTTGTTATGTATACGGTTGCTCTATTTTATTAATGTTTTAAATTAAGGTATTCAAAAATTATAGTTATATTGTAGTTGTGAGTTAAAAAGGAGATTTATTCTTATATTTAATATTAATTAGACCAAGGGTAGTGGCTGAATAAGAGGTTATTCCAGGCCAGACATATTGGCATATAAATTAGCATTACTAATATATAGATATGTGCGATTCGTTTCGGTTCGATTCGGAAATTCGGAAAATTCGGCAAATTCGGGCGATTCGGATCAAACCGAATTTCCAAATTAAAATTCTGCCGAATTTTCCGTATCGAACCGAATTAGTTTGAATCGATTCGTAAATTCGGGATGGCCATTGGATTACACTAGTATTGTACAGTATGTTAGGTTAACACCTAATATACAGTATAATACTAGTCTAATCTCACCTAACACTTACCGAAATGCCGAATTTCCGAACCGAATCGAACCGAATTTCTTCGAATCTGAATGAATCCGAAACGAATCTGAAACGAATCGATTCAGAATTTTCCGAATTCGAATCGATCCGAATCGAACTTCGAAAAATTCCGAATCGATCCGAACCGAACCGAATTTTTTCGCCATGCACATGTCTACTAATATATCCAATTCCTGGTGTTTAACTTGAACTTATATAAAACCATTTGTGGGCTAAATAGTTTAATTATTCTTCCCTGAAAGTTATCTCAGATTTATTGAGATTTAGTAAGATTTGTGTAAAGTATGTTTCACTAAGCACTGTTAAATTAGCGGTCCATATTCTGGTATTTTCATTGTGATATTTTAACAAGTGACTCATTGTGAGTAAGGTTAATTTTTAGAGGCGCATTTTATGATCTGCTTTGTGTAGAATAATTGTAACAGAATAAGCGTGTATAATTGGTTCATATTCTTGTTTCTACATAAATATAATTCAAGGTGTCTATAAAGGTAACTAATCTAGAATTAAGGAATAAATATTGATCTTAATAAATATATTGTTACGTATATACATTTTTATTGGTTGGCAACTGCTGAGATAATATATACAACATTTTATTGGAGGTTACTGCTAAGATAATAATAAATAATAATGTTGTAACCTAGTCATATACTAACATAACTATACATTTATAAGTTGACAAGCTTTCGAAGAATGCCTTCCTTTTTCAAGTCTGAAGCAATACTGACTGATTTGATGGAATTTACAGATTATATCTTAAAACACAGGATGGCTTAAAAGAACAGAAGGAAGGGGATATTCTGTCTCCGAAACGTCACTGTTCACATTAAAGGATTATTTTTTAAATGACCAGAGAGTGCAAGTTTTTTGTTTGCATCTATTAATAATTCACTAGCACCCTGGCAGCTGTTTGACGGAGTGAGAGTGCACATCCCAGCTGTGTTTATTTTTATATATATATATATATATATATATATATATATATATATATATATATATATATAATATATATATACTGTATATAAAAATACTTTGAACATATGTTGCTATGTGCAGTAAATAAAATATTTATTAAACATCTACTTGACTGCAAAGGGCTCCAATGTCTATATATGTGCACATATATTTTTTTGTAAAGCTTGGGTTAGTCTATTTTGGGTTAACTTAAGAGGTTTAGGTTAGGGGGTTTAGATGTAAGTGGGTTACTTTGTGTTTGGGAGGCTGGCAGTTTAGCGGATAATAGTGTTGTGCAGAATTTGCTATGTGGGGGACTGGTGGTTTAGGGGTTAATGATGTAGGGGGCTGGAGGTTTAGGGGTTAATAATGTAGTGCAGGCTTTGTGATGTGGGGGGCTGGCAGTTTGGGGGTCAATAGCGTAGGGCTTTACTTTGCGGTGGGGTATGTTGTGGTTTAGGGGTTAATAGTGTAGTTTAGTGAAACTGTTTCCTGCGGACAAACTCTTTACATGACCTTTTGAGTTTGAGCTGTAAATGCGATTGCATTTGAGCAATCAGATTTACTTTCAACTTGTAATACGAGGGCATATTACTGCTCAATGCTACCCATAGAAAATATGTGTAAATTACCACAAGTTTGAGCAATCGAATTTGCAGTAATTTGAATAGTGCACCACTTGTAATGTGGATTTGAGTGTAAAGAACACCGCAATAGAAAAGATTAGTCTGAGAATAACATGTAGATGTATTTTTTAAAGTTTCATTAGCTGTTTAAATATTGACAAAAGAAGTGTAAAGTTTTAGTGTCTATAAAACAATGGGAGCTGCCATGTTGTAACTTGTGTTACCTTCTCTGCTGTAGCCAATTAGAGACAGTTATACATAGGTCACTAGAGTGTGCAAGCAATGTGCAGAATTATATAACATTATTTGCTAGGTTTACTGGCCCTTTAACTATTTCAGTGTGTTCACACTTTGATCAACAAAAACAAGAAAATAAGATAGAATCTGTTCCAATGTAATACGAGAAGCTGCAATTTGCGTATTTTAGTTTTTAGTCACAGGTCGATTCCAGCAGGAGAAATGGAAATAGAAAAAAAATATATAAATGAGAGAGAAATGAAGAGTGAATCTGTGACTCATCAGCAAATGCTGCAGCCACTTCAAGTATTTTCTTGCACAGTATCATTTTCTGTCACCAAATGCAAACATATGAAATGGAACTAGCCCATACGCACTATACGTAAATCACGCTCCAAAGGGCAGGATTATAAAAATAAGCAAAATTTGTAGTTAAAGAGACAGTCAAGTCCAAAATAAACTTTCATAATTCAGATAGGGCATGTCATTTTAAACAACTTTCCTATATACTTGTATCACCAATTTTGCTTTGTTCCCTTGGTATTCTTAGTTGAAAGCTAAACCTAGATAGGCTCACATGCTAATTTCTTAGACTTTGAAGGCCTTTTCTTATGTGAATGCATTTTGACAGTTTTTCCCCACTAGAGGGCATATGTTTGTGTGGTCATAAAGATAACATTGAGCTCATGCACATGAAGTTACCTAGGAGTAAGCACTGATTGGCTAAAATACAAGTTTGTCAAAAGAATTGAAATAAGGGGGCAGTCTGCAATGGCTTAGAAACAAGGTAATCACAGAGGTAAAAAGTATATTAATATAACTGTGTTGGTTATGCATAAATGGGGAATGGGTAATAAAGCGATTATCTATCTTTTTAAACAACAACAATTCTGGTGTAGAATGTCCCTTTAACATTCGAATATAAAAATTAAATAAAAATAATCTGTTTTTTTTTTAAACTTTTCCTATTAAAAAAAAATATTCCTTTAGTATGTGTTTAAACCATGAAAAAACACACATGGGCTGCTCCCGTACAGAACCAGAATTGGTTTCAGGCAGCAAGCCAATCAGGGCCAGGCATACATAAGTATCCTCCAATCAGCAGCTGCATTCTTATGTAGAGGCATTAGATTGTTGCAGAATGATTTTGATTATATGGTTAACCCCTTGGCAGAAATTAATACTAAAAGAAGAATTGTGTTTATAATGAAGACGCTTATATATTTGTAAAATGTGTAAATCTTCACTTAAAGGGATATTAACCAGTGCTCTTTTGGTAAAAACAAATATGTTAAATCAAAGTGAATATAAAAACACCAATCTATAGTCCACACCAGTGAAATGAAGAAATCTTATGTAAGTTACTTAAAATTTACAGTTTATTCAAAAAAGTTAAAAATCAAAGAGGACTGTAAAAGGCTCCAGCTGATAGTGATCCAGAATCTAAAATGGCCTGCGCTTTTCATGCCTACGGCACCATGACAGGTCTTCCTCCTTGTAGGGCTGTGACAGGAAGGTAGTGAAAAAAAAAGAAGGTAAAATCCATTTAATTAGATGAATAATACATATTGCATTTATTTCTATTAAAGGGACAATCAACACCAGAATTTTTGTTGTTTAAAAAGAAAGATAATCCCTTTATTACCCATTCCCCAGTTTTGCACAACCAACACAGTTATATTAATATTCTTTTTACCTCTGTAATTATCTTGTATCTAAGCTTCTGCTGACTGCCCCCTTATTTCAGCTCTTTTGACAGACATGCAGTTTAGCCAATCAGTGCTCACTCCTAGGTCACTTTACGTACATGAGCTCAATGTTATCTATATGAAACATGTGAACTAATGCCCTCTAGTGGTCAAAATGTATTCAGATTAGAGGCAGTCTTCAAGGTCTAAGAAATTAGCATATGAACCTCCTAGTTTTAGCTTTCAACTAAGAATACCAAGAGAACAAAGCAAAATTGGTGATAAAAGTAAATTGGGAAGTTGTTTAAAATTGCATGCCCTATTTAAATCATGAAAGTTTTTTTTGGACTTGACTGTCCCTTTAAGTATAAGCAACTGTTTAGTCCTTTTTTATTACAACAATGAAATAAACTGTTTAACATCACTTTAATGAAAGTTCTGTAAATGTAAGTGTACAATAACAAACAAATTTTTAAATCACAACTTGATGCTACAAAAAAATATAGACATGCATGGAAGTGTAGTCTTTTTCATTAGAGTTGTCCTTTCATACAGAATCTGCTGGATCTTGTGAATGATGGTATGACAAATACCAGTGTGCCATAGCACCTCTAGGACATTGCCCTGGTAAAATGTAGTTTTTGCTTAGGCCTATTTGTTGGGGAAAGGTGTTGAAGTCATCTCTTTAGTATGAAACATCTCTTCTGTCTGATGGGGTTGTGTTATCTTAGACTCATATAAGAAATTGAATTGAGAATGGTATTATTTTAAGGACGGTATTATATACCCATAATGCTGCCATAGAGGAAATGTTGACACATTTTTTAAAAGGAAATATCAGTTTCAGGTAAACAGAATGAAGAGTTTGTTAAAGTGAAGGTAAAGTTCGCATATTTACTACTATTCAAATGTAACTGGACTAAAAAATAATGTGAGTTTAATTAATCGATTTTGTTAAATTTAGATATTTACCGTTTTATCCAACATTTAAAACTATTTTCTCCGTGTTCTGTAATCTGCCCGTATTTTTTTTTTTTTTTCTGCAGCAAGGTCACGTTTTTCTATTAGCCAATGATCTGTCTGGCCTTTAGGCGGTCGTCATTTGACGTCACCGCATAACTATTGGATCTGCGCATGCGTTAGATACACTTCCTGGATCTTATAATCCGTGCTCGTTCAAGATTTGCTCATGCGCAAATCTCCTTCACTCAATCAACTCTGCCGAACGCACTGGGATTAACGCATGCGCTTCAGAATGTTAAAGTTTTTAGTCGCGCAGGCGCAAATTGAGGTTGAGCCGTATTGTGCGCATGCGCAAGATTGACTAACATTGAGAACGCGCATTTACCATACGTATAGAGCGGGTGTCAACGCTCTATACGTAATAGACCAAGAAAGCAGGAAACAACTTGAAGGCGGAGCTTTAATCGGCCGGACACGGACAGATAAAGTATAGATTTTATATTGATATGTAAAGAAATATTACATAAAAACTTAGCGATCATGCTATATTTTGAATAATTAACACTATACTACTTTCATTTCCCGGAAACTTTACCTTCACTTTAAGAACCATAGTCCCAACAAGTCTGCTCACATTTCCAATAACAAGTGTAAGTTTATTTAGTTTCTCCGATAGCCTTATGCTTATCCCAGGCATTCTTGAAGTCCCCCAAAGTGTTTGTCCTTAGCCCCTTTAATGAAAGTTTATATCATGAATCCACCACCCTTTCTGTAAGAAGTGCTTCCGCATATGACTCCTGAATCTACTACCCGTCACCCTAAATATGTGCATATTTGCGTCACCCTAAAGGGACACTGTACACTACATTTTTATTGCATAAGTGTTTTGTAGATGATCAATTTATATAGCCCATGGGAATGTGTTTGTTACAATGTATAGTTTTGCTTATTTTTTAATAACATTGTGCTGATTTTCACACTCTTAACCAAGCCCCAAAGTATCAGATGTAGTCTCAAGTCTACAGATTCCTGCTTGCTCCTCTTTGTGTAAATAGTCTTTTTATATGCAGGGGAGGGGGGAATGTCTGCTCTTCTTGCTTTCTCAGCCCATTTCAATGGGTGTCCCAGCCTAACCTCATCAACTCATAAACTGGGAGCTTCTAAGTAAGTTTTAAAAGGTTTTATACTGGATTCTTAGATCAGTATCTGTGCATATTCTTTTTTATAGTAGTATCTATTACATGCAGTTACATGGAAATTGGTGTACACTGTCCCTTTAAGCTCGTAGCCACTTGTTCTGGTGTTACTTTTTTTGTGAAAAATACTTACAGCCTCAGCCTTATTAAGTCCCATAATATATTTAAAGGTTTCTGTCATAATACTTCTCTCCCTTCTCCCCTCTAAGCTACGCGTATTTAGGTCATCAAGTCTATCTTTATAGGTTTCACTTTTTGACCATGTACCATTTTGGTGGCTCTCCTTTGGACAGACTCCAGCCGATATCCCCCTCAGAGAGCCGAGAATAGGACGGAGGGGTGTAAAGGAGTACATTGGCAGTGAGAGTAAGTCTCCTGAGGGAGTTTGTCACTTGCCTGCCCCAGATGTCACTGGGACTGGTCCTGCAGCTTCTTCCTGTTGACCTCGTCGGCGTACTCCTGAGATCCTGTGTCAGTGCATAATACACAAGATGGGCTCTTCTACTGGAAGCAGGTCCCCTGCAGCTTTGTAAGCAGGGTAGAGTGAGTGCTGACAGGTAACTATTCACGTGCACTCACATAGCCCGCAGGCTATTAGCATCAACATGTACACGTGATTAGCATAGCCTGGGGACGTAGTTACATTCACCAGATAAAACTATATACAGTTTCTCCAACATAGGTGTGTCCGGTCCACGGCGTCATCCTTACTTGTGGGATATTCTCCTCCCCAACAGGAAATGGCAAAGAGCCCAGCAAAGCTGGTCACATGATCCCTCCTAGGCTCCGCCTACCCCAGTCATTCTCTTTGCCGTTGTACAGGCAACATCTCCACGGAGATGGCTTAGAGTTTTTTAGTGTTTAACTGTAGTTTTTATTATTCAATGTCTCCGAGGATACAAGTAAATCAGAGGACCAGAGACTCACTCCGTTGGTGGCTGTCCCTGGACAACCTGTCACTAGGGATGACCTTCCGCAGACCAGAGTGGGTCATTGTCACGACCGACGCCAGTCTGATGGGCTGGGGCGCGGTCTGGGGATCCCTGAAAGCTCAGGGTCTTTGGTCTCGGGAAGAATCTCTTCTACCGATAAATATTCTGGAACTGAGAGCGATATTCAATGCTCTCAAGGCTTGGCCTCAGCTAGCGAGGGCCAAGTTCATACGGTTTCAATCAGACAACATGACAACTGTTGCGTACATCAACCATCAGGGGGGAACAAGGAGTTCCCTGGCGATGGAAGAAGTGACCAAAATCATTCAATGGGCGGAGTCTCACTCCTGCCACCTGTCTGCAATCCACATCCCAGGAGTGGAAAATTGGGAAGCGGATTTTCTGAGTCGTCAGACATTGCATCCGGGGGAGTGGGAACTCCATCCGGAAATCTTTGTCCAAATCACTCAACTGTGGGGCATTCCAGACATGGATCTGATGGCCTCTCGTCAGAACTGCAAAGTTCATTGCTACGGGTCCAGATCCAGGGATCCCAAGGCGGCTCTAGTGGATGCACTAGTAGCACCTTGGACCTTCAAACTAGCTTATGTATTCCCGCCGTTTCCTCTCATCCCCAGGCTGGTAGCCAGGATCAATCAGGAGAGGGCGTCGGTGATCTTGATAGCTCCTGCGTGGCCACGCAGGACTCTGTATGCAGATCTGGTGAATATGTCATCGGCTCCACCATGGAAGCTACCTTTGAGACGAGACCTTCTTGTTCAAGGTCCGTTCGAACATCCGAATCTGGTCTCACTCCAGCTGACTGCTTGGAGATTGAACGCTTGATCTTATCGAAGCGAGGGTTCTCAGATTCTGTTATCGATACTCTTGTTCAGGCCAGAAAGCCTGTAACTAGAAAGATTTACCACAAAATTTGGAAAAAATATATCTGTTGGTGTGAATCTAAAGGATTCCCTTGGGACAAGGTTAAGATTCCTAAGATTCTATCCTTCCTTCAAGAAGGATTGGAAAAAGGATTATCTGCAAGTTCCCTGAAGGGACAGATTTCTGCCTTGTCTGTGTTACTTCACAAAAAGCTGGCAGCTGTGCCAGATGTTCAAGCCTTTGTTCAGGCTCTGGTTAGAATCAAGCCTGTTTACAAACCTTTGACTCCTCCTTGGAGTCTCAACTTAGTTCTTTCAGTTCTTCAGGGGGTTCCGTTTGAACCCTTACATTCCGTTGATATTAAGTTATTATCTTGGAAAGTTTTGTTTTTGGTTGCAATTTCTTCTGCTAGAAGAGTTTCAGAATTATCTGCTCTGCAGTGTTCTCCTCCTTATCTGGTGTTCCATGCAGATAAGGTGGTTTTACGTACTAAACCTGGTTTTCTTCCAAAAGTTGTTTCTAACAAAAACATTAACCAGGAGATTATCGTACCTTCTCTGTGCCCGAAACCAGTTTCAAAGAAGGAACGTTTGTTGCACAATTTGGATGTTGTTCGCGCTCTAAAATTCTATTTAGACGCTACAAAGGATTTTAGACAAACATCTTCCTTGTTTGTTGTTTATTCCGGTAAAAGGAGAGGTCAAAAAGCAACTTCTACCTCTCTCTCTTTTTGGATTAAAAGCATCATCAGATTGGCTTACGAGACTGCCGGACGGCAGCCTCCCGAAAGAATCACAGCTCATTCCACTAGGGCTGTGGCTTCCACATGGGCCTTCAAGAACGAGGCTTCTGTTGATCAGATATGTAGGGCAGCGACTTGGTCTTCACTGCACACTTTTACCAAATTTTACAAGTTTGATACTTTTGCTTCTTCTGAGGCTATTTTTGGGAGAAAGGTTTTGCAAGCCGTGGTGCCTTCCATCTAGGTGACCTGATTTGCTCCCTCCCTTCATCCGTGTCCTAAAGCTTTGGTATTGGTTCCCACAAGTAAGGATGACGCCGTGGACCGGACACACCTATGTTGGAGAAAACAGAATTTATGTTTACCTGATAAATTACTTTCTCCAACGGTGTGTCCGGTCCACGGCCCGCCCTGGTTTTTTAATCAGGTCTGATACTTTATTTTCTTTAACTACAGTCACCACGGTATCATATGGTTTCTCCTATGCAAATATTCCTCCTTAACGTCGGTCGAATGACTGGGGTAGGCGGAGCCTAGGAGGGATCATGTGACCAGCTTTGCTGGGCTCTTTGCCATTTCCTGTTGGGGAGGAGAATATCCCACAAGTAAGGATGACGCCGTGGACCGGACACACCGTTGGAGAAAGTAATTTATCAGGTAAACATAAATTCTGTTTTTAGGCACTTTTGGGCATATTTACACATTTACAGTAAAATTGATGTAATATCCGCTAAAAAATGTATTTCTGGTATTTGGTACATACCAGAGCTCTGTTCCTCATTCTCATCAGGCTCTCAAATTATCTTTTTTTTCTGAACATTTGAAGCTCATTTTCAGAAGTTTCTGAGTTTCTTTCTGTACAGACCTGAAGGAGTTAACCTTTTTCCCGCCAAAATTGTGTTCTGTTTCTCCTTTTCCTCACAGATGACACGCTGTTTCCTCACCCTTAATAACTAAAGTTCTGTAAAAATCTATATTTATTTAACCTATTATTGACTCACACTGTCATTTTTTTATATTTTTAAAGTACAATTTTTTCTCTTAAAGAGACAGTACCCAGTTTTTTCTGATACCCTCACAGGGATATTCGTCTTGCATTGTGTCAATAACTGTGTTTCCCTGAGGATGTTAACCCTTTACTGTATTTCTGTGCTGCTATCTAATTTTAGATATCTGTCTGTCCTTACTGTTTTAAATCATTATTGATCAAACTGGTGCAGCTAAATTCTTAGGATATAATACTGGTCCCTTAGAAGGGCAATCTACTCACAATTTAACCCTTTCTCAAATGTGTTTGCTATGTAAGGAAGTGTTGGTGTGTCCCCCTACTATGTGCTGAGTTTGTGTCTATGCTAGACAGGGTCATGCACTGAGCATTTGAAGTACTTAGGGTTTTGTTACCCACCAGAGTTAGTCCCTGACTAGTCTCCTAACTTAAAACAGTACATTCACTCTGTAATTCCACAACTGATGACTTTCATGCCTCCACCAGTTAAATGCGTGCACATGTAAAGGACAGAAGAGTACCTTTCACAGGACCTGGGCTCATTTGGGATATCCTTAAAGAGTGACTCGTCTAGGTACCATGCACCCTCCAGGAGTACAATTATAATTATAATCCTCCTTCTCAGCTTAAGACATTTCTTCAGAAACCCAGGACCCCCCTTCTGAAGTAAATAGCTAAAGTTGTGTTCTTTCATTTCAAATTGGAGCCGATCTATGAAAAAGATTGATAAATGTTTTAAGGCAGCGTCAAAAAAGTTATCTATCTTCCTAGTTTAATAGCTAATTAGCAAAGAATGGAACAACCCAGACATTCCCTATGTTCCCTTTTTCAAATTAAAACACGTTTCCTTTACCCTCTGAAAAATAAGAGGCGTGGGAGACTATTTCAAAGATGGACAGTCAAATTTCTGCTTTGACTAGGTGGACAACCATTCCTTTAGAGAACATCTTTTAAGTATCCTATGGACAGAAACCTTTAAAGGGACAGTAAACCTTAAAAATAATGTTATATAATTCTGCACATAGTGCAGAATTATATAACATTATTTAGGTGCTATAGCTATAAATGCCTTTTTTACCATTTAATTTGTTAAAAATATGGCGCTTTTACAGACCCGCTCTCTGCTCTCTGCTGAGCGGGTCTGTTATATTTAGTCAGCGCATCGGGCCAGCTGTATAGTCACAGCCCGGCCCGACCGCGACATAGCACTAAGTGCAGCTCGCTCCTGTGACAGGAGCGAGCTGCACTTAGTCTTATGGCGCGGTCGGGCCGGGCTGTGACTATACAGCTGGCCCGATGCGCTGACTAAATATAACAGACCCGCTCAGCAGAGAGCAGAGAGCGGGTCTGTAAAAGTGCCATATTTTTAACAAATTAAAAGGTAAAAAAGGCATTTATAGCTATAGCCCCTAAATAATGTTATATAATTCTGCACTATGTGCAGAATTATATAACATTATTTTTAAGGTTTACTGTCCCTTTAAGGTTTCCTCAGGAAATCCTTTCAGCTGGCAGGTTATATGTTTCCTCTAGCTTTTAGTATTGTCTATGTATCTGCAGCTACTGCAGTATGCTGTGACAACATCTCTGACCTTAAATTTCCATAAAACATGTTGATATTTGTGCATATCCTAAAAGGGCTAATTAAAGGGACAGTCAAGTCCAAAAAATCTTTCATGATTTAAATAGGAAATGCAATTTTAAACAACTTTCTAATTTACTTTTATCACAAATTTTTCTTTTTTTCTTTGGTATTCTTAGTTGAAAGCTAATTCTAGGAGGTTCATATGCTAATTTCTTAGACCTTGAAGACTGCCCCTAATCTGAATGCATTTTGACCACTAGAGGGCATTAGTTCATGTGTTTCATATAGATAACATTGAGCTCATGCACGTGAACTTACCCTGGAGTGAGCACTGATTGGCTAAAAAGCAAGTCTGTCAAAAGAACTGAAATAAGGGGGCAGTCTGCAGAGGCTTAGATACAAGGTAATCAAGAGGTAAAAAGTGTATAACTGTGTTGGTTATGCAAAACTGGGCAATGGGTAATAAAGGGATTATCTTTCTTTCTAAACAACAATTCTGGTGTTGACTGTAAGTAAAAAAAAGTTTGACTTTAAGTAAAAATAGTTTGCATAATTTTTTTTTAAAAAAAATTGCTGGTAAGTATTTTAAAATCATTTTCAAAAATAAGCAAAATTAGTTACATAGCTATGCTGTCTGGAGAAGTCTGATCCAACCCTCCTTATCAGTGTTTAGCATCAGAAACACAGGTATTGTATTTCAACTGAGTTCACAGCAGCGTATTTGCTTCTAGGCATGCTCCAGCTCCAGATAATGAGTGTTAAGTCTTGTATTCTACCAAAGCAAAGGTGGATATAGATACCGCCATATAAGGAATTTTGTGGGGGGAATTAGAGCTGTACAATTCAGAAACTTAAAATAAAGGGTTAATGGTGAGGCACTGCAGTATAAATTTGCAGGTAAAGTAATTAAAGTACATATTATTATATTTTGTCTCTATCCCAACATTTTATGTTCATTTAATTCCCAAGAAGTTTCCCCTGATAAAATTCAGGATCACTTGAGCTTGGTCAAGACTGTGAGTAGTCTTAGTTATTGCATCTGTTGAAATAACTTGCATAAATGCAAAGAGTGCTGCTATGACTTATGGCTGAAGTCATGGTCTGCTGATATAGGGCAAGATTACGAGTGGAACACAAACATTTAAGCGCAAGCAATAAGGAGTTTAAGTGCTCGTAGGACTTATTCCTTGTATTACGAGTTGAAATTAAACACGATTGCTTGCGCGCAATTGCAATTTATGCTAGAATGATTACCGCAACTTAGTTTCGAGAAACTAAAAAGTTGAACAAAGCAGATCAAATATACATTACAAAGTACACTTACACTCATATTAACACTATCTAATGATATAAAAAAATATTGCACACAAAAGTTATAAGGGCTCAAAGATATAAGCTCTCAGGTGTTAGAAAACAAAAGGGGCAGGCAAAGGGCTTTAACATAGAGATACATAGATATATACGTTTAAAGATGGATATGTTTATATATATACAGTATATATATATATATATATATATATGTATATATATATATATATCAATACAAAAAGATCCCAGCCAAGGAGTCTTAGAAATAAATTTTAATTTTAATTTTTACAAATACAAAATCATACAAAAGGAAGAGCACGAGAGAGCATACTCATATCCACACATACCCCATCCCCCAAACATATCCATACTCCCTCCAAGCAATCCTAAACATAAACTAAAGAATAATACTCATATAGCAAGTACAACCTGAATGTACCTCGCTAGCAGTTTGGCAACCGATAACATACACCGGTGGTTATACAATTGCTATTCAAGCCGTAGATTATAAGGGCGGTATTCTGACTATCTAAAGCACTTTTTTCACATACCTTCAATAAGGACATCCCAGCATATATTAATTGCACTGTGTGATCATATAATGTCTTAAACACAAGAAAGGACATTTGAGTTTGCATCTTTATAACGTCTTTAATACAAGAAAGGACATTTGAGTTTGCATGTTCATTTTTGGAAAGGACATTTAATTTTGTATCTTTATTTTTTTGCAATTGATACAAGAAAGCCTCTTTGTTTTCAGTTTGGATACAAATATTTCAACATGGACTGTTTATTTTTTGGATCATAATTGATGTTATATGAAGATATAGAAATTTTGTGCACTAAGTTTTGCTCTATTCTATCTTAAGCTATATCAATATATTTATTATTTTTTTCAGTGACAGGTGGAGTGGGTCTTCACTCACTGGGGACGCCCAGTGGGTGTTATTTTGCTTAGATTTATTACTCTAGAATTGAGTATTATTCTTTAGTTTATGTTTAGGATTGCTTGGAGCGAGTATGGATATGTTTGGTGGATGGGGTATGTGTGGATATGAGTAAGCTCTCTTGTGCTCTTTCTTTTGTATGATTTTGTATTTGTAAAAATTAAAATTAAAATTTATTTCTAAGACTCCTTGGCTGGGATCTTTTTGTATTGATATTATTATTGAGTCTAGGGCCAGACTCCATCCCGCGCCAGAGCATTTTTTGACTTATTGGTGGTGCGGTCACTATTTACCGAGGGCCACCTGTATATATATATATATATATATATATATATATATATATATATATATATACAGGTGGCCCTCGGTTTACAACGGTTCAATTTGCGTCGTTTCAGAATAACAACCTTTTTTTCAGTCATGTGACTGCTATTGAAAAGCATTGAGAAGCAGTGCATTGATTAAAATAGCCAGTAGGTGGAGCTGTCCGCTTGTGTTGCAGCAAAGATATGCAAGCCAAGCAAGCTGAAATTAATCAGTTTAACCAGACCTGAGCTATTGAGCAGATTTCAAAAGGAACATGATCTTCCTGTCTATAAATCAGTCCAGATTGGAATGCATAGAAAGAACTGTTTGCAGAAAAATGCAAGTAAAGTCTGTGTTGTGTGATTATTTTATTAGGTTTATAATGCTGGTTAGCAAATGTTTTTGTTCATTTAACTTAGTTTAATTATATATTCTGTGTTATGTGATTAATTTATTAGGTTTATAATGCTGTTTAGCATTTAAAGTCTTCATTTCAAAGCTTTAAAAATAATGTATTCGGTGTTACTTATGACAATATTGAGAGGGGCTTGGAACCTAACTCCCTCACTTCCCATTGACTTACATTATAAACTGGGTTTCAATTTACAAAGGTTTCGATATACAACCATTCCTTCTGGAACCTAACCTCGTCGTAAACTGGGGGCTACCTGTATATATATACATCTATAGAAGTGCATTGGAGCCCTTTGCAGTTAAGTAGATAAAAACATGAAAAAACATATTTATGCAATACTCATTTTAATAAAGGTTTTAACTATAATTAATGTAAATATTTCACATTCCAATGTTCTGTACATAGCATAAAATGTTCTATGTATTTCTAAATAGATATTCCTATATATATATATATATATATATATATGCATACAGAAGAGAGAAGCGCTCTAACAGGAACGAACAACAGCTCATCAGCTAGTTCTCTAGCGATTTACCACCTGGAGCAGCCTCTTTTAGACCAGTGTGCCTTTCACATTGGAAAACTATCCTGAAGCATATCAGTCTGATCCGCCAGTTAAGGTCAGTCCAGCCCCGAAATACCAGGCAATTCTCCTTTAAACAAGGAACATGACAACCCCAGACGATCGTTTCGGCCTATTGGGCCTCATCGGTGAGGTGCAGCCACATTCCTCTAAGCAAGCACTGGCCAAGGAGTCCATATCTGGTTGCCCCTAACACCCATAGGGAGACTTCCCCTGGGTGATCGTCTGGAGTTGTCATGTTCCTTGTTCAAAGGAGAATTGCCTGGTATTTTGGGGCTGGACTGACCTTAGCTGGCGGGATCAGACTGGGGATCAGACTGATATGCTTCAGGATAGTTTTCCAATGTGAAAGGCACACTGGTCTAAAAGAGGCTGCTCCAGGTGGTAAATCGCCAAAGAGAACTAGCTGATGAGCTGTTGTTCGTTCCTGTCAGTGCGCTTCTTTCTCTGTATGCAAATTAATTATGACCCTGGGGAAGTCTCCCTATGGGTGTTAGGGGCAACCAGATATGGACTCCTTGGCCAGTGCTTGCTTAGAGGAATGTGGCTGCACCTTACCGATGAGGCCCAATAGGCCGAAACGATAGTCTGGGGTTGTCATGTTCCTTGTTCAAAGGAGAATTGCCTGGTATTTCGGGGCTGGACTGACCTTAGCTGGCGGGATCAGACTGATATGCTTCAGGATAGTTTTCCAATGTGAAAGGCACACTGGTCTAAAAGAGGCTGCTCCAGGTGGTAAATCGCCAGAGAACTAGCTGATGAGCTGTTGTTCGTTCCTGTCAGAGCGCTTCTTTCTCTGTATGCAAATTAATTATGACCCTGGGGAAGTCTCCCTATGGGTGTTAGGGGCAACCAGATATGGACTCCTTGGCCAGTGCTTGCTTAGAGGAATGTGGCTGCACCTCACCGATGAGGCCCAATAGGCCGAAACGATCGTCT
Source organism: Bombina bombina (assembly GCF_027579735.1). Taxonomy (NCBI): domain Eukaryota; kingdom Metazoa; phylum Chordata; class Amphibia; order Anura; family Bombinatoridae; genus Bombina; species Bombina bombina. The sequence goes on along the minus strand of NC_069500.1, from coordinate 1,331,320,351 downwards.
GGGGTTGTCATGTTCCTTGTTCAAAGGAGAATTGTCTGGTATTTCGGGGCTGGACTGACCTTAGCTGGCGGGATCAGACTGATATGCTTCAGGATAGTTTTCCAATGTGAAAGGCACACTGGTCTAAAAGAGGCTGCTCCAGGTGGTAAATCGCCAGAGAACTAGCTGATGAGCTGTTGTTCGTTCCTGTCAGAGAGCTTCTTTCTCTGTATGCAAATTAATTATGACCCTGGGGAAGTCTCCCTATGGGTGTTAGGGGCAACCAGATATGGACTCCTTGGCCAGTGCTTGCTTAGAGGAATGTGGCTGCACCTCACCGATGAGGCCCAATAGGCCGAAACGATCGTCTGGGGTTGTCATGTTCCTTGTTCAAAGGAGAATTGCCTGGTATTTCGGGGCTGGACTGACCTTAGCTGGCGGGATCAGACTGATATGCTTCAGGATAGTTTTCCAATGTGAAAGGCACACTGGTCTAAAAGAGGCTGCTCCAGGTGGTAAATCGCCAGAGAACTAGCTGATGAGCTGTTGTTCGTTCCTGTCAGAGTGCTTCTTTCTCTGTATGCATATATATATATATATATATATATATATATATATAGCTATACCTATATATAATCATGTATATATCTATATATATATATACAGGTAGCCCTCAGTTACGCGGGGGTTAGGTTTCAGGAGGAATGGTTGTAAATCGAAACCATTGTAAATTGAAACTCAGTTTATAATGTAAGTCAATGGAAAGTGAGGGAGTTAGGTTCCAGGCCCCTCTCAAAATTGTCATAAGTAACACCTAATACATTATTTTTAAAGCTTTGAAATGAAGACTTTAAATGCTAAACAGCATTATAAACATAAAAATATAGATTGTATCATCATCAAACTAAGTTTAATGAACAAAAACATTTGCTAACAGCACCTAATTAAATAATCACACAACAGACTGCATCATCATCAAACTAAGTTTAATAAGCAAAAACATTTTTTTACTTACATTTTTCTGCAATCAGTTCTCTGCATTGTTAGCATGTTAGATAATATTGGGTCTGCACCTGTTCTATGCATTTCAATCTGCAGTGATTAATAAGCAGTTAGGCACCCTCATCTCAAGCAGCTGGACAGGAAGATAATAGGGAAGTGGCTGCTAGAGCTTGTTGCTCAATAGGTCTGGTCTGCTCTGTGTACACAGATCAATTTGAGTCTGCTAAGTTGCACTACTTTTCTGCAAAACAAGCGGACAGCTCCACCTACTGGCTATTTTAATTAGTGCACATGACTAAAAAAAAAGGTTGTTATTCTGAAACGGCTCAAATTGAACCGGCGTAAACCAAGGGCCACCTGTATATATAAATATATATATATATATATATATATATATATATATATATATATATAGGTATATATATATATATATATATATAGGTGTATATATATATATAGGTATATATATATATATACTGTGTATATATATATATATATATATATATATATTGTACTAAAATACATGACTGAAAAAAAGGTTGTTATTCTGAAACGGCTCAAATTGAACCGGCGTAAACCAAGGGCCACCTGTATATATAAATATATATATATATATAGGGGTATATATATATATATATATATATAGATATATATATATATATATATATATAGGTGTATATATATATATATATATATATATATATATATGTATATATATACTATGTATATATATATATATATATATATTGTACTAAAATACCATCAAATTATTTATTGATGAATAAATTAATCATATTTTTGTATGTGAAGAACATTGGAATGTAAAATATTCATATTCATATTCATGTCGGGTTAGCCACATGAGAATATGTGATCAGGTTTGTATGTGAGTAGGGTGTTTTGTTCCACTTTTTTGCTTGATTGACTTTTATGAGGGAATACGTGAACAAGCAATATTCTAAGTGTGGTTTTTGTGCTTGCCTGGTTAGCACAAGAGAAAACACAGTTTACTTTCAACTCATAATACGAGCACAACCCAACAAGGGCAATTAAAGCTCGAGCGGGAGCGTTAATTAATGCTCCACTTGTATTCTAGCACATAATATGTAAAGACTGACTTCTTTCCCTCCCATTTTAGGGAAATAATTACTATAGTAACTGGAGGTAAAGGAGTTTTCCTGCTGCAAGACAAAAAAGCTTAGGGTAGGCTTAAGTCCATTAGACAACTAATTTTCTCATTCAGAAAAGCAAAGATCCTCCTCTTCAGTGTCTCAGATGTCAGACACCTCCAAGTCGACGTAAAAAAAAAAAAAAGCTTCTCCCTTCCCTGAAATCGGTATGAAGGTGTGGCCTCCAACCCAGACTCTGTTCTGGTGGGGGGCAGACTAAACTTTTTTCAGGAGGCTGGGAGAAAATTCCGTTCAAGTTCATTGAGTACTAAACATAATTTCCTAGAGGTATTGCATAGGCTTTCAGTCTCGCCCTCCTCGAGGAAGATTCCTCCTGTTTCATGTTCCAAAGATTATTTAAATGTCAGAGCTTTCTTGGCATGTGTAACAAACCTAGAATCTATGGGAGTTATTACTTTGGTCCCCTTGGGATACAGATTTAGGGGTCCTATTCAAGCCTTTATTTTATTGCTCCAAAGAAATATGTGACTTACAGGCTGATCTTGGATCTCAAAAGTCTGAGAAAATTTCTGAAAGTTCTAACTTTAAAATGTAGACATTTTGCACTATATTTCTTTTAGTACAGGAGGGTCAAATTATATCTACCATAGACTTGAAAGACGCCTATTTGCATATCCCTATTCACAGAAATCATACAATATTTCGCCGGTTTAACCTTTCAAAACAGTCATTACTAATTTGTGCCACTCTCATTTGGTCTCGCACCAGCACCAAGAATCTTTTTAAAGGGTCTTGGATCTCTTTTGTACATAGTGAGACTGTGAGAGCTCAGGGCACGGTAATAGCTCCTTACCTAGACTACATGGTATAAGCTGCTTCTTTCAGATGGCTCAAAAACATAAAAACACAGTTTATTCAGTTCCTTTATTCCCATGGTTGGAAAATCAACCTCACGATAAGTTCTCTACTACCACATACCAGAGTAACCTTTCTAGGCTTTGTCATAAACTCTGTAACAATGACACTTTTTCTCACAGATACTGGCAAACTCAAATTGCAGAAGCCCTGTGCTCTTCTCCAGGGCCGGATTTGGCCGCCGGGATACCGGGAAAAATCCCGGTGGGCCGCCTGGGACGCCATCCGCCAGGGCCAGCAGTTGGCAGCTACACAAAGAGAGAGCTCAGCACATGTGAGCTGCCGGTGTTAATGATGACTGATTGATCTGGTGAGCCTCTCCAGCTCGGTGCTCCCTGACACTCATGACTCATCACTTCCTCCCACCCAGAGTATCAGCTGCAGCTGCGTGCGTGGGAAGAATGAGAGCTGAGTGAGAGGAAAGCAGTGCGAGGTGAGACAGGGAGGAGAGAAGCAGCAAGGCTAGGCTGATGCTGCCGGTGGTCACGCGGTGTGTGTCTGTGTCTGGTCACGGTGAGCAAAAACATCACATTCACCAGTGATGTTATTTAGATTTTTTTGCTCAGTCAGTCTAAGCGTAAGGCGTATTATGCACTAGGCACAACAGGCATTTGCCTAGGGCAGCAGATTTGTGGGGGGAGGCAGGTGAAGCATTGCTCTAAGGCAGCTGTAGTGCAGGCAGGTACTTTTTTTTCACCCTCCTCACCTCTGAGTGCACACATCAGACCTAGTTGCCACGCTGTCTCCTGTGTATCATACACAGGAGTAAGCTCACATAACAGAAAAAATTTATATGGCAAAATGATAATCTGGCTTGGTCCCTTCCAGCTAAAGTGCCAATAAAGTCACAGCCCTCACGTGACATCACAAATCCTTCCGTCGGATGGGATCTAGCTGCAACCGTCTCTGTAAGTGTGAGACTGAGGGAACCTTTCTGCAATATGATAAGGTACTGAGGAGGGGGTTGTGTATATAAGGTAATGGGGGAGGCTGTGTGTATGTGTGTGGCAGAGGGAACCTCTCTATAATGTTATATATATCTGTATATAAGGTGTGTGACTGAGTGTGTCTGACAAAGAGAACCTCTCTATAATATTATATATATTTATATAAGAGATAATATTTATCTTTATTTAAAGTACTGGGGAGGGGGCTGTGTGTGTGGGAGGCAGAGGGAACCTCTTTAAAATATTATATATACCGTATATGTGTGTGTGTGTGTCTGTCCCTGCATATGCATTAGTTATTTTCTCACCCTGCATAGGCGTGTAGCCTTAATTAAACCCACCTGATTGTGAGCAAGTGTTTTTGCAAGCCCTAGTGAACTAGGAGGGGGGGAGCAGCAGAATTATATATATGTCTTTGACGGATTATAGGGCTGGTGGGCTTGTCTACAATTTTTCCAGGGCTGCTTTTTATTCCCAACCCGGCCCTGCTCTTCTCCATCAAACGCTGCTTCCTACACTACTTTAATGCAGGGAAGTAGCTGGTCTCATAATAACAGCTTCAGATTCCATTCCTTTTGCCAGATTCCACTTACGCTCTTTGCAACTTCAAATGTTGCAATAGTGGCATGGAGATTTCAAAAGTCTTTCTCAGAAGATCTCTTCAGACTTCAAGACAAGACATTCTCTAACTTGGTCACAGACTTACTAATCTTGATTTAGGGAGCCTCTTCCCTCCGTGCGAATTGGGTAGTATTTACCGCGTATGCCAGCTTGTTGGGTTGGGTGCAGTCAGGGTTCCCAGAAAGTGCAGGGAGTTTAGTCTTCTCAGGAGGTGAGGTTTCTGATCAAAATCTTAGTGCTCCCATGCAATCTTCAGGGCTCTACAGAGTTGTTAAAATTGGAGTATTTTCAGAGGTTTCAGTTAGACATTACCACAGCAGTGACTTTCATCAATCACCAAAGTGTTAGACAAAGTGTCTTAGCAATGAAAGAGATAGCCTGAATTCTGACTTGGGCAGAACACCAATATTGCATGATTTCAGCTATTCAAATTCCAGGTTTGGACAATTGGGAAGAGGACTTCCTCAGTCATCAGTACCTTCAGCCTGGTGAATGGTCTTTAAATCAGGAGGTCACAGGACTTTATACGCAGATCTGGTACAATTGTCCACAAACCAGCCTTGGTGTTGTGCTCTCAGGTAGGACTTTCTCTCTCATAGTCTCTACTTTCATCAAGATCTCAAGTCACTCAATTTGAAGGCATGGCAATTGAACGTCTAATTTTGACTCAGAAAGGTTTTTTCAGATCAAGTGATAGATACTTTGATTCAGGCCAGAAGGCATGTTACAAGATGTATTTATCACAAAGTCTGGAAAGAGTACAAGAATTACCATTGGAACTCTTTTCAGATCTCTTGAACACTTAACTGTTTTGTATGATGGTCTGGATAAGGATTTATCAGCCATTTTAAATGCCAAATTGCTGCCCTTTCAGTCTTGTATCACAAGAAGGTTTTGAGAAATTCTGACATTTAACCCTTTGTTTAAAAATGTGGTCAGGATAAGACCAGTTATCAGGCCTATTTCCCCTCTGTGGAACCCTAACTTGGCCTTGAAGGTTTCTTTAGGCTCAGCTGTATAAACCTATGCATAGTCTGGTTTTTCAACTGTTGTCTTTAAAGGTACTTTTCCTCAGCCATTTCCTTACCAGAAGAGAATCTGAGCTTTCTGCTCTAACTTGTGATTATCCTTACCTAATTTTATATCAGTATAAAGCAGTTTTAAGAACAAACTACTCTTTACTTCCTAAGGTTGTTTCTTCTCAAAACATCAATTAGGAAATTTTTGTCCCATTTCTATGTCACATGCCAAAAAATTCTAAAGAGAGGTCACTTCATAACTTGGATGTAGTATGGGCCTTGAAATGTTATCTCGAACCCACTAGAAAATTCAGAATTTCTTCTTCCTTGTTTATCCATTTCTCATGTCCCTCGCAAGAGACAGAATGCTACGTTAATCACCTTGGCAGGTTGGCTTAAAGCTTTGATTTGCATAGCGGGGAAGTCTCCCCCTGAATTAATTACTTCTCATTCTACTAGAGTAGTCACCCCTTCTTTGGCTTTTAGAAATGAAGCTTCCATTGAGCAGATGTGCAAGGCAGCTGTTTGGTCATATTTTCATAGCTTTACCAAGTTTTAACATTTTGACAGGTTTGTCACTTCTGATGCTGCTTTTGGTAGGAATATTTTCCAGGTTGTAGTGCCTGTTTAGTACCTGTCTTAACTGTTTTTTTCCTTCCTATTTAATGGTGGTCTCAAAAACTTCACAGCTTGGGTATAGGATTTCAAGTGATGGCTCGTAGACTCTCACCATCTAATGAAAAATAATAAAAATGTATGCTTACCTGATAAATTAATTTATTTTATGATGGTGAAAGTCCACAAGACCCCCACTTGTTTTTTCAACAGTTGGCAGCAGTAACAGTTTGCACTTTTTTTAACCTGATTTTTTGTTTTCTTATTTTCTCCTTTCTCTTGGCCATATGTATGAAATCATGGGAAAATTATAGGAAAGTGGGTGAAAGTGTGTGGGGTGTTTTGCCTTCTCCTGTAGAAATGGTCTTTAATCCCACATGTGATGACTCGTGGACTCTCATTATTATGAAAGAAATTAATTTATCAGGTAAACATGATTTTTTTTTAAAAAGAACTAAGATCATTTTTACCATTACTAGTACTGTGGTTTCAAGGTCAGTAATTGCAAAGAAATTGAGATTGTTTTTTTATATATATAATATTGAATTTAGTATAAAATACTTTTAACCCCTCTCCATGTTTTTAGATAGCAGTTGTGTCTTTACTTTTTATTCTCTGTTTATAAATTGTCAGTTATTTTTTGTTCAGTTTCTTATCTATGAAGTTAGTTTCTTTTCTCTCTTACAACAACCGAGAATGTGATCTTTTTCTCTCTCTATTCATGTATTTTGAGCTGTTTCCGAACTCCACCTTTTGTCAACATTATTCCTTACACAATCAAGTATAACTTTTAAGTAAATGAATATCTGTTCTGGGTCCACTAATAAAAGAATGATGTGTGACTATTGCCTGAATCAGACTTTATATCAGATACATGACCCTGTGCCCCTGTCAGCGAAAAAACCCACTCCAATACCCTGAGGAGATCATGTATATCACTCATAAACACCCTCCACAAAATGATAACCAGGGCCTCCATTACATATAGAGCGTCGCTCGCAAAAGCCGGCGATGCCAGATTTTGCGCGATTTTGGTATTACATATACGGCGTAGCATACAAGTTACGGCCGTATATTTCACCCGTCGCTTGCAATTTTTACTCCCATAGGCTAACATGGGACCGCGTCGTAAATCGGTATCCAATATCCAGCGCAAGGCCTTACGTGGCGAAAATGGAGAAATCTTACTCCATCACCTCGCCATAAAAGGCAGCCATTTCAGGCCTTGCACTGAGTATGGGAGCACCGTAACTCCCGCAAATGCCTGCAAAAATAAACTAACACCTAACGCATGCGCAATGTCTATCTACCTGTCAACCCGCAATCCCCCACCGCAATAACTAATAAACTCTATTAACCCCTAACCGCCATAGCCCACACCGCAGGTAATAACTAAATTAGTAACCCCTAAACCGCCATAGCACACATCGCAATTAACCTATTCTAGTATTAACCCCTAAACCGCCATAACCCACACCGCAATTAACCTATTCTAGTATTAACCCCTAAACCGCCATAGCCCACATAGGCTATTAAATGTATTAACCCCTAATCTGCCGCCGCCAACGTCGCCGCCACTATAATAAAGTTATTAACCCCTAAACCTAAGTCTAACCCTAACCCTAACACCCCCCTAACTTAAATATTATTTAAATAAATATAAATAATATTACTATTATTAACTAAATTATTCCTATTTAAAACTAAATACTTACCTATAAAATAAACCCTAAGATAGCTACAATATAATTAATCATTACATTGTAGCTATTTTAGGATTTATTTTTATTTTACAGACAACTTTGTATTTATTTTAACTAGATAGAATAGCTATTAAAATAGTTAATAACTATTTAATAGCTACCTAGTTAAAATAATTACAAATTTACCTGTAAAATAAAACCTAACCTAAGTTACAATTACACCTAACACTACACTATCATTAAATTAATTAACTACAATTAGCTAAAATTAAATACAATTAAATAAAATAAACTATAGTACAAAAAAAACAAACACTAAATTACAGAAAATAAAAAAATTACAAGAAGTTTAAACTATTTACACCTAATCTAAGCCCCCTAATAAAATAAAAAAGCCCCCCAAAATAATAAAATTCCCTACCCTATACTAAATTACAAATAGCCCTTAAAAGGGCTTTTTGCTGGGCATTGCCCCAAAGTAATCAGCTCTTTTACCTGTAAAAAAAGAAATACAACCCCCCCCAACATTAAAAGCCACCACCCACACCCAACCTTACTCTAAAACCCACCCAATCCCCCGTTAAAAAAACCTAACACTACCCCATTGAAGATCACCCTACCTTGAGCCGTCTTCAACCAGCCGGGCAGATGTCTTCATCCGATCCAGGCACAAGTGATCCTCCAGCCAGGCAGAAGTCTTCATCTGATCCGGGCAGAAGAGGTCCTCCATCCAGGCAGAAGTCTTCATCCAAGAGGCATCTTCTATCTTCTTACATCCGATGAGGAGCGGCTCCATCTTGAAGACATCCGACGCAGAGCATCCTTCCTGGACGACGGACTAACGACGCATGAAGATTCCTTTAAATGACATCATCCAAGATGGCATCCCTTGAATTCCGATTGGCTGATAGGATTCTATCAGCCAATCGGAATTAAGGTAGGAAAAATTCTATTGGCTGATGCAATCAGCCAATCAGATTGAAGTTCAATCCGATTGGCTGATCCAATCAGCCAATAGGATTGAGCTCGCATTCTATTGGCTGGAACAGCCAATAGGATTTTTCCTACCTTAATTCCGATTGGCTGATAGAATCCTAAATTTACCAGTGGTCGCTCCAGCAGCCCTTTGCCCCAGAGCTCCGCTCTTTTGGGGATTGGTAGCCCCTAGGGAGGACAAGAGCTGTGGCAATTATCAGAGGGGAGCTCCTTTGGGAACTGGGGGTTTTGGACACCCCTAACCCCAGAACTTCAATGGACTGTAACTCCGGTCCCCAGTAACTAATCACGCTGATCACCCCGAAACCGCCACCCCAAGGTATTGGGATTATGTGGCTCATATGGAGGTGCTGGGCTGTCTGGAGGGGTGGGAATGGCGGGGAAAACTGTGGCATTGTCTTCTGTTCTTATCAAGATGAGCTGTCTGTATAAAAGGAGTGTGTGTTTTCAATAAAATCAGTTCTATTTTCATCTGAATGCTAGTCTATCTAGTTATTTTGGTGGGCCCCAGCTAGAATAACTTTCCTGGGCGACATAGCAGCCTGTTCCAGGCAGAGGAAGGACCCTCAGACAGAGATACCCAGTTTGGGTAGCCGGAGTCTGCCACAGGGTGGGACCCTTTGTACTGGTGCTGTCGGGCATCAGGGGTGGCTACAGGCTGGGTCACTTGCCAGCTACATAGCTGCAGTCGGGGTATCCGGGGTATCCATCACAGGTACCATTTGAACAATGACGGATAAAAGGCCAAATACTGTTTACTTACTGCATTAAGCGATATACATCATTTGGTTGAGTTTATATAAAGATTTATATAATCCAACTTGAATTATAGTCCTTGTCATAACAGAGCAGTCCTATAAATACTTTTTAATATTTTTCAAATTATTTTTATTGAGAGGAAAGAAGTTACAAAGTAGCAAACTATGTAACAACATGTGATGCGTAGATCACTCAAAATGTTTTTTTATTCACATGACTTATAGTGATCACGTAATTATGTCAATTTGTCACAATATTTAAACAAATAACTAAAATAAAAAAGAAACAACATAAGGCAAGAAAAAACTAGAAGAGTGCCTGACCCAAATCTGTGATATAGGTCCCATGAGCACCGAGGTAATAAAGTACACTGACCAGTACAATGAGCAGTTATAGCACTAAGTTCTTTACACACATATATATAAGAAGTCAAGATAAAGGTCCTCTTCCCTGCGCTAATTTCAAATGTTTTTATAGAGAGTGGGACCCACAAAGGCAAAAGTGCCCATGAAAGTGATAATGTGGCCCTGCAAAAATGTAAACAAACAAGCCACTAACAGTGAAAAATATGAAAAATTAGCAGTTTATGGGGCCTATTTATGTAAGTGTGAGCGGACATGATGTCATGATATCATGTCTGCCGCGGCGCCACATATCGATGCAGCAGCATTTATCATTACACAGGCAGTTCTTGTGAACTGCTGGTGCAAATCCACCCCCTGCAGATTCACGGCCAATCGGCCACTAGCAGGGGGTGTCATTTAACCCGATTGTATTCGATCGGGTTGATTTCTGTCCGCGGCCTCAGAGCAGGAGGACAAGTTATGGAGCAGCGGTCTTTAGACTCGCTGAAGGCTCGCGCGGAAACAGGGAGATCATAAGGAGCTTGATAAATCGTCCCCTATGTGATGCAAATAGGTTGATATTAAGGAGTGGGGGGCAGATTGAAAAGCAGTAAAGGGTATTTGGAGCTTATTTATATTATAAGATTTGTTATGTTATTGTATTATGTTGTGTAATAAAAGCTTTTGGATAGAAAGGTATATTTTGTATTTGAGGATGCATCATATTTTGTTGTATGTACAAATAATAATTTTCAATAACCACAGATTTAAACAATGTTTTAAAAAAATATTATTTATACCTATATATAATCATGTATATGTATATCAACACAATACCCACACACCTAAACACAATACTCACACACGCGCAGGCACACATTCAGACACTTAAAGACACAAAGGCATGCACACACTTAAAGGGCCAGTAAACCTAAAAAATAATGTTATATAATTCTGCACATAATGCAGAATTATATAACATTATATTAGTGTTATCGTTATAAAACTTAATATTCCCTTTGAATTTTTTTAAAATATGTCAGTTTTTCAGACCCGCTCTGTCTGACAGAAGGAGCGAGCTGCACTTAGTGTTATGGCGCGGTCGGGCCGGGCTGTGACTATACAGCTGGCCTGATGCGCTGTGTAATAAAAACAGACCCGCTCAGAAGAGCACAGAGAGCGGGTCTGAAAAAACATAATTTATGTAAGAACTTACCTGATAAATTAATTTCTTTCATATTGGCAAGAGTCCATGAGCTAGTGACGTATGGGATATACATTCCTACCAGGAGGGGCAAAGTTTCCCAAACCTCAAAATGCCTATAAATACACCCCCCACCACACCCACAATTCAGTTTAACAAATAGCCAAGAAGTGGGGTGATAAGAAAGGAGCGAAAGCATAAACAATGAATTGGAATAATTGTGCTATTTAAAAAAAATCATAACCACCACAAAAAGGGTGGGCCTCATGGACTCTTGCCAATATGAAAGAAATTAATTTATCAGGTAAGTTCTTACATAAATTATGTTTTCTTTCATGCAATTGGCAAGAGTCCATGAGCTAGTGACGTATGGGATAGCAAATACCCAAGATGTGGAACTCCACGCAAGAGTCACTAGAGAGGGAGGGATAAAAATAAAGACAGCCAATTCCGCTGAAAAAAGAATCCACAACCCAAATCAAAAAAGTTTTAATCTTATAATGAAAAAAAAAATGAAATTATAAGCAGAAGAATCAAACTGAAACAGCTGCCTGAAGAACTTTTCTACCAAAAACTGCTTCTGAAGAAGAGAAAACATCAAAATGGTAGAATTTAGTAAAAGTATGCAAAGAAGATCAAGTTGCTGCTTTGCAAATCTGATCAACAGAAGCTTCATTCTTAAAAGCCCAGGAAGTAGAAACTGACCTAGTAGAATGATCCGTAATCCTCTGAGGCAGGGATTTACCTGACTCCAAATAAGCATGATGAATCAAAAGCTTTAACCAAGAAGCCAAAGAAATGGCAGAAGCTTTCTGACCTTTCCTAGAACCAGAAAAGATAACAAATAGACTAGAAGTCTTTCTGAAATCTTTAGTAGCTTCAACATAATATTTCAAAGCTCTTACCACATCCAAAGAATGAAAAGATCTTTCCAAAGAATTTTTAGGATTAGGACACAACGAAGGGACAACAATTTCTCTACTAATGTTGTTGGAATTCACAACCTTAGGTAAACATTTAAATGAAGTCCGCAAAACTGCCTTATCCTGATGAAAAATCAGAAAAGGAGACTCACAAGAAAGAGCAGATAATTCAGAAACTCTTCTAGCAGAAGATATAGCCAAAAGAAACAAAACTTTCCAAGAAAGTAATTTAATTTCCAGAGAATGAATAGGCTCAAACGGAGGAGCCTGTAAAGCGCTCAAAACCAAATTAAGACTCCAAGGAGGAGAGATTGACTTAATGACAGGCTTGATACGAACCAAAGCCTGTACAAAACAACGAATGTCAGGAATTTTTCTGTGAAACAGAACAGAAAGAGCAGAGATTTGCCCTTTCAAGGAACTTGCAGACAAACCCTTATCCAAACCATCCTGAAGAAACTGTAAAATTCTAGGAATTCTAAAAGAATGCCAAGAGAACTTATGAGAAGAACACCATGAAATGTAAGTCTTCCAAACTCGGTAATAAATCTTTCTAGACACAGATTTACAAGCCTGCAACATAGTATTGATCACTGAGTCAGAGAAACCTCTATGACTAAGCACTAAGCGTTCAATCGCCATACCTTCAAATTTAATGATTTGAGATCCTGATGGAAAAACAGACCTTGAGATAGAAGGTCTGACCTTAATGGAAGTGGCCAAGGTTGGCAACTGGACATCCGAACAAGATCCGCATACCAAAACCTGTGTGGCCATGCTGGAGCCACCAGCAGTACAAACAAACGCTCCATTATGATTTTGGAAATCCCTCTTGGAAGAAGAACTAGAGGCGGAAAGATATAAGCAGGTTGAGAATTCCAAGGAAGTGACAACACATCCAATGCTTCCGCCTGAGGATCCCTGGACCTGGACAGACACCTGGGAAGTTTCCTGTTTAGATGAGAAGCCATCAGATCTATTTCTGGAAGCCCCCATATCTGAACAATCTGAAGAAACACATCTGGGTGAAGAGACCATTCTCCCAGATGTAAAGTCTGGCGACTGAGATAATCCGCTTCCCAATTGTCTATACCTGGGATATGGACCGCAGAGATTAGACAGGAGCTGGATTCCGCCCATGCAAGTTTCCGAGATACTTCTTTTATAGCTTGAGGACTGTGAGTCCCACCTTGATGATTGACATACGCCACGGTTGTGACATTGTCTGTCTGAAAACAAATAAATGGTTCTCTCTTCAGAAGAGGCCAGAACTGAAGAGCTCTGAGAATCGCACGGAGTTCCAAAATATTGATTGGTAATCTCGCCTCTTTAAATTTCCAAACCCCCTGTGCTGTCAGAGATCCCCAGACAGCTCCCCAACCTGAAAGACTCGCATCTGTTGAAATCACAGTCCAGGTTGGACGAAGAAAGGAGGCCCCCTGAATCTAACCACCAAGTCAGAGATAGTCGAGTATTGGGATTTAAGGATATCAATTGTTATATCTTTGTATAATCCCTGCACCAATGGTTCAGCATACAAAGCTGAAGAGGTCTCATGTGAAAATGAGCAAAGGGGATCGCGTCCGATGCTGCAGTCATGAGACCTAAAACCTCCATGCACATAGCTACTGAAGGGAATGACTGAGACTGAAGGTTCCGACAAGCTGAAACCAATTTCAGACGTCTTTTGTCCGTTAGAGACAAAGTCATGGATACTGAATCTATTTGGAATCCTAAAAAGGTTACCCTTGTCTGAGGAATCAAGAAACTTTTTGGTAAATTGATCCTCCAACCATGTTTTTGAAGAAACAACACTAGTTGATTCGTGTGAGATTCTGCAGAATGTAAAGACTGAGCAAGTACCAAGATATCGTCCAAATAAGGAAACACCGCAATACCCTGCTCTCTGATTACAGAGAGAAGGGCACCGAGAACCTTTGAAAAGATCCTTGGAGCTGTTGCTAGACAAAAAGGAAGAGCAACAAATTGGCAATGCTTGTCTAGAAAAGAGAATCTCAGAAACTGATAGTGATCTGGATGAATAGGAATATGAAGATAAGCATCCTTTAAGTCTATTGTGGACATATAATGCCCTTGCTGAACAAAAAGCAGAATAGTCCTATAGTCACCGTTTTGAATGTTGTTATTCTTACATAACGATTCAAAATTTTTAGATCCAGAACTGGTCTGAAAGAATTCTCTTTCTTTGGTACAATGAACAGATTTGAATAAAACCTCAGACCCCATTCCAGATATGGAACTGGCACAATTACCCCAGATGACTCCAGGTCTGAAAAACACTTCAGGAAAGCCTGAGCCTTTACTGGGTTCACTGGAATGCGTGAGAGAAAGAACTTTCTCACAGGCGGTCTTACCTTGAAACCTATTCTGTACCCTTGAGAAACAATGTTCTGAATCCAATGATTTTGAATCGAATTGATCCAAACATCTTTGAAAAATCATAGTCTGCCCCCTACCAGCTGTGCTGGAATGAGGGCCGCATCTTCATGCGGACTTGGGGGCTGGTTTTGATTTTCTAAAAGGCTTGGATTTATTCCAGACTGGAGAAGGCTTCCAATTGGAAACCGTTCCTTTAGGGGAAGGGTCAGATTTCTGTTCCGTATTCTGACGAAAGGAACGAAAACGGTTAGCAGCTCTAAATTTACCCTTAGATTTTTTATCCTGAGGCAAAAAAGCTCCCTTCCCCCCAGTGACAGTTGAAATTATAGAATCCAAGTGAGAACCAAACAATTTATTACCTTCGAAAGAAAGAGATAGCAACGTTGACTTAGAAGTCATATCCGCATTCCAAGATTTAAGCCATAAAGCTCTTCTAGCTAAAATAGCTAAAGACATATACCTGACATCAATTCTAATGATATCAAAAATGGCATGTTGAATTAGCTTAACAATGCTATACACATTTGGATCTGGTACTTGTTGCGCTAAAGCCTCCAACCAAAAAGTTGAAACCGCAGCAACATCGGCCAAAGAAATAGCAGGCCTAAGAAGATGACCTGAACATAAATATGCCTACCTTAGATGAGATTCAAGCTTCCTATCTAAAGGATCTTTAAAAGAAGTACTATCTGCCGTAGGAATAGTAGTACGTTTAGCAAGAGTAGAGAGAGCCCCATCAACTTTGTTTTTTTTTCCCCAAAACTCCAATCTATCAGACGGCAAAGGGTACAGTCTCTTAAACCTTAAAGAAGGAGTAAATTAAGTACCCAAACTATTCCATTCCCTAGAAATTACATCTGAAATAGCATCAGGAACTGGAAAAACCTCTGGAATAACTACATGAGGTTTAAAAACCGAATTTAAACGTTTACTTGTTTTAATATCAAGAGGACTAGACTCCTCCATATCTAATGCAATCAACACCTCTTTAATAAAGAACGAATAAACTCCATTTTAAATAAATATAAAGATTTGTCAGTGTCAATATCTGAGGCAGAATCTTCTGAACCAGATAGATCCTCATCAGAGATAGATAAATCAGAATGCTGGCGGTCATTTAAAAATTCATCTAATTTATGAGAAGTTTTAAAAGACCTTTTACGTTTATTAGAAGGTGGTATAACAGACAGGGCCTTCTGAATAGAATTAGAAACAAATTCTCTCACATTAACAGGAATATCCTGAACATTAGATGTTGAAGGAACAACAACAGGTAATGGACTACTACTAATGGAAATATTGTCTGCTTTTGAAAGTTTATCATGACAACTAACACAAACTACAGCCGGAGGAACAGTTACCACAAGTTTACAACAAATGCACTTAGCTTTGGTAGAACCGACATCAGGCAGCAGCATTCCAGAAGTAGATTCTGATACAGGGTCAGATTGAGACATCTTGCAATATGTAATAGAAAAAACAACATATAAAGCAAAATGATCAAATTCCTTATATGACAGTTTCAGGAATGGGGAAAATGCAAACAGAATAAGCCTCTGGAAACCAGAAGCAAAGAAAAACAAAGACTTAAATAATGTCAAAAAAACTTGCGCCTAGTATGACACCCACAATTGACAAATTTTTTGGCGCCAAAAACGTCTGCAACAAAACACGAGCGTCATAGATGACGCAACTACGTGAAAACTCTCGGCGCCAACTAAGACGCCAGAAAAGACGTCATAACGTCAACAAACGTAATTCTCGCGCCAAAAAAGTCTCGCGTCAAAAATGATGCAATAAATTATAGCATTTTTTGCTCCCGCGAGCCTAACAGCCCGCAATTTAGAAAGAAAAGTCAATTTGAAAAATTTTCAGGTAAGAAAATTTTTTATTCATATGCATTTCCCAAAATGAAACTGACAGTCTGTAAGAAGGAAATATACTGATTAACCTGAATCATGGCAAATATAAGTATAAAACATATATTTTGAACTTTACATAAAAAGTGCCAAACCATAGCTGAGAGTGTCATAAATAAAATAAGATATACTTACCAAAAGACACTCATCTACATATAGCAGATAGCCAAACCAGTACTGAAACGAGAATCAGCAGAGGTAATGGTATATATAAGAGTATATCGTCGATCTGAAAAGGGAGGTAGGAGATGAATCTCTATGACCGAAAACAGAGAACCTATGAAATAGATCCCCGATAGGATGACCATTTCATTCAATAGGCAATACTCCCTTCACATCCCTCTGTCATTCACTGCACTCTGAGAGGAAACCGGGCTTCAGCATGCTGCGAAGCGCATATCAACATAGAAATCTAGCACAAACTTACTTCACCACCTCCACAGGAGGCAAAGTTTGTAAAACTGAATTGTGGGTGTCGTAGGGGGTGTATTTATAGGCATTTTGAGGTTTGGGAAACTTTGCCCCTCCTGGTAGGAATGTATATCCCATACGTCACTAGCTCATGGACACTATGTGCAGAATTATATAACATTATTTTTTAGGTTTACTGACACTTTAAAGGGACATGAAACCAAAAATGTTTCTTTCAAAATTAAAAAAAATCATACAATTTAAAACAACTTACAAATTTACTTTTATTATCAAATTTGCTTTGTTCTCTTGGCAGCCTTAGTTAAAGGAGCAGCAATGCACTACTGGGTGCTAGCAATGACAAATGGCATATATGTACTGCCACCAATCAGCAGCTAGCTCCCAGTAGTGCTTTACTGCTCTTGAGCCTATCAAGGTATTCTTTTCAACAAAGGATACCAAGGGATTGAAGCAAATTAGATAATAGAAGTAAAATGGAAAGTTTTTTACAATTGCATGCCCTGTATGAATAATGAAAGTTTATTTTTGACTAGACTGTCCCTTTAAACACATATTTACATGTGCACAGGCACACATTTAACACAAACACCACATAACGATGTTCTGCTATCATTATCATACACTTCCTAAATGGGCTCAATGAGGCACACATACTCATCATCACTAATTGATCAGCTACTTTCGGTTTTCCTATTTGTGTGATATATGACTGGACTTTCTCTTTGGTTACTGAAACTGTCATAATACGACTAAAGTCAAATATACATAGTGGAGGTTGGTGATATATTTTAGTTTGCATTTCCTGATCTGAGTTGTACAGATGATGACAGTAAATCTATCAGGAATCAAAAGTGGGAAAAAATATTTTGCAAAGTCATTGTAGTAGCTGACAATCAAATTGCTAAAATGGTGCAGGTATGAAACAAATAGTCACAGCTGTGTTCTATTGTGGCTTTTTGTTTCCATGACAATTCTTGTGGTATTTGTGTGTCATTAACAGTAGCTCCCTGACCACCAGGTAAGGACTATCTTACCACTAACTAACACAATTAATTACCCCTTTGGGTGTAAGAAGCACAAGTAATGTATCTATATTCTTTAGGTATCGGCTTTACCAATACTTCAGGAAGTAGACATAACCATGACTTTCGCCTTCCCATTCCCTAATTGCCCTGAATGACAACCTACAAATAACCCATTACCCAATAAATAGGAGCAATGGCCATTACAGTTTTACCCTCACAACACTTGCCTAGTAGTTTACTTCATGAATCCAATATTACAATACACCTTAGCCCTGACTACCCCCACTGCATGTACCCTCAATACACCATACTGAAAATAATCTGCACTCCTCTTGACCCACTCCAATCCCTCCAAACAGAAGACCACAAGTACTGCTGATGATTAAGATAGATAAACTTGAAGTGAGGAAATCAACTTTGAGAATTTTCAATTGAAAGCGGAGAGGTTGCACTAAGCATCAAGTATGTTTCTGGAGGTCTTGCCAGTTTTTGGTGGGTTGCTAAGGTACTGAGGAGCCCTGGTTCCTTGGGTACGTGAAATGGAGAGTGTTTAGGGTGCTTTGGAGTGAATGGGTATGGCGATGCTTGAATACTTTGATTGGTGTGAGCTAATTAATTTATGAAATCAATTAAGGACCTAGATTAATTAAGTAAAGGTGATAGATTTATTATGCTAGGAATTAAGTATATAATAGAATTGGTTAATTGAAGAGGCAATGTTTAAATTATAGTTGGATCAAGTAAGTAGATTATTTTAGCTAATTGTGAGGGAAGTGATTACGTGATTAAGGGTGGTTAACAATTAAAGGGATAGGTGATTATGGTATAATTAATTATTTTTTGAGAATAACTGAGTGAGGGTATTAAAGATGTTTCCTTTGGGGTTCACACTTTTTTAGCCATTGGTTGAAGATTTTCCAAAGCGAGCTGAGGTTCGAGGCTAATTTGATTAGTGTGTCTATAGGAATATTATTTCCAGTTTAGTGTGGTAATGTAGTAAGCTGTGATTCCTGGGGATAAGCAGTTAATTGAGACAGTAAGGGGTTAAAGGTTTTATTTTCTCTTAGCTATTTATTATATATCTCTCTACCTTGCCACCCATCCCCATCTTTATATATAAAATGATATGCACATAAATAAATACACATATATATTATATATGCAGATAATGTGTATTTTGCCTGCATTGTACACCAACTAATTGTAACAGAGATAAGATAACCTTTAGAACATTACTTCTGTTATCAAATCTGCTTCCTTCCATTGATATCCAATGCTAAATGAGCAGCAATACACTACTTAGAGCTAGCTGAACACATCTATTCAGCCAATCACAAGAGAAAAAAAATGTGTGCAGGCACCAATCACCAGGTAGCTCCTAGTAGTGTAGGATATGTATATATTCTTATTCAACAATAGATACCAAGTTAACAAAGTACATTTTAAAAGTGAATTTAAAAGTGTTTTAATATAACATGCTCTATTTAAATCATGCAAGTTTAAAGGGATAGTAAACACCAAAAATGTTATTGTTTAAAAAGATAGATAATCACTTTATTTATCATTCCCCAGTTTTGCATAACCAACACTGTTATAGAAATATACATTTTACCTCTGTAATTACATTTTATCTAAGCTTCTGCTGACTGCCCCTTATCTCAGTTATTTTAACAGACTTGAATTTCAGGCAATTAGTGCTGACTCTTAAATATCTTAATGTGCATGAGCACAATGGTATCTAAGTGAAACACATGAATTAACGCCCTCTAACTGTGAAAAACAGTCAAATGCATTCAGATAAGAGGCAACCTTCAAGGGCTTAGAAATTAGCATATGAGCCTACCTAAGTTTAGCTTTCAACTAAGAATAACAAGAGAACAAAGCAAATTTGATGATAAAAGTAAATTAGAAAGTTGTTTAAAATTGCATGCCCTATCTGGATAATGAAAATTTAATTTGGACTTTGCTATCCCTTTAATTGTGACTTCCCTATCCCCCACTTGTTTTCAGTGAACAAAAAGGATATCCTGTTAATTAATAAACAGCGAGTAACATAGCTGATTGTTTCAGGATTTAATTTCTAGATGTAGATGACACATTTTTAGTAATCGGTGGGAATAACGTACAGTGGGTTTTTCTCTGGTTTCAGATAGGCAGCTTTTTGTGTACATTTATTTTAACTTATTCAGGTTAGTAGTACAGCTTGCTCAGGATGGGGCTTCAATGAGCTATAACCCCAAATTTGGGGCAGTATAATAACAAATGTGGATTAGGGCTGCTAAAATTATTAGCTTCTAACAGTGCCACATTTAATAAATGCTTCCAAGTAGTGGCAGTTCTATGGGGGTGCTGATGGGTGCTTTGTAGCACCCACATTAAGCTGTGAAGAGATCCATATATTATGTATGCTGTCTTGTTAGACGCTCCAATTTACACCCCCCCCCAAAAAAAAATTTTTTAAGTTCTAGAACCACCACAGCTTTCAATACTCAATCCTTTATACGTATGATAACAGCTTCTTCTAGATAAAAAGAATTGACACTACACATGGCTGTATTACCACCTGGCATTTGTGCTGGAATCTATTTTGGGCGGTCTCCATATTTCTTAAAATTATTAAAGTTATTAAGTTGGTGAAAGGGAGAGAAGCTTAAGGAAAACAAGGGAAGAACAGGAAAGCACTACTATCGACAGAAAACATGCTCTATATAGTTAAATTGTTCCTCTATATGGCACAAAGGGTTTAAAGTGAATGTCAATTTTGATGCTAAAGTGCCCGGTTTTTAAAAATTCGATTAAAAGCAGGGGCACTTTAATTCATCAAAATTTACATTTCACTCCTGTTGTGAAAAAAAAAACTTACCTTTAAATCTTCACAGCAGCTCCGGCTTCCTCCGGTTGTTGCAAGCCATTTCTCACATCAGAAATTATAGATGGCTCATCCTCTATTCACGGCTTTCCCCCTGGGGGAATCAGTATCTGATTAAATGCCGTGATTGGAGGAAGCCGGATGCCTCATTTTCGACCCAGGAAGAGGCTTTGCGACGGGTGGAGGAAGCTGGAGCTGCTGTGAAGATTAAAAGGTAAGTTTTTTTTCTCAACAGGAGTGAAATGTAAATTTTGATGAATTAAAGTGCCCCTGTTTTTAATCAAATGTTTAAAAACCGGGCACTTTAGCATCAAAATTGACATTCACTTTAAAACACTGCCCTTTTTTTTTACTGGAAAAAGTAGTATCATTTATCTGTAGTATCATTTATCTGTAGTATCATTTATCTGTTACTGGTGCTAATTTACTTCCTGTGTATCCCTAGTGGCCAAGTTACTGGCAATGCTCATTAGCATAAATTTGCAAAAATAATTATACTGCATAACATAGGAACTAAAGCTACTAGGTCTGATATTAAATAATCACTGGTTTATCATTTGATTCTAAAACACTTAGAAGAAGTTTAACCATGATATCTTCTTTTCCCAACATTTGTGGCTGGGTTTCAGGGATTCAGGAGGCAACGTTTTGTAGATGGAGCCACATTGGGAGGGGTGGGATCATGTGTGGTAAATTGGCGGGGTTGTGAATGTGTCTGATAAAAGCATACATATGATATACAAAAATACCTAAAGAAACAGTTTCCCATACATTTTATACGTCATTCACAGTTACCATCAAAAATGAATTGGATGCTCTCTTTTACTTTTGATTTGACTGCATAAGATCTTTGAAAATCCTTGCAATATTCCTGTGGGCTTTTTTTTATAGTTTTCTTTCTGTGTTTAACTATATCTTGTTTTTAAATAATTTTCTAATTCCTGTACTTTTTCTAATTCAAATGTTTTTTATGAATTTGAATAGCTTAGGAAATTATGCATAGTATCACATGGCTGTTATTCACATGGTAAATCTAGCTAATTAGAATCTAGATCTATATTCTTAGGCACATGTCCTAAACAGCATTTCTGGATTGCAAATTAAATTACTATATTCCTTGGGATTTTATGCCCTTTACACACAAACTTTTTCTCATAAGTATATACACACAGGTCTAGATTACATGTGCGGCGCTATTTAGCACTTCCACTCGAGTGTAAACATTGCTAGAAGTAATCTTTTTGCGCGCTCAGGTAAGCGCACTTATTACATGTTAAAAAAAGTTAAACTTTTGTGCGCGAGTGAAACCTGAAACCCGCTTACTTCAGATATCGTGACCCCACTAGCCCATTTGCCCTATTAACCTCAATGGAGAGCATAGAAGAAAAAACACATCACTCTAACACTCGAGTTATTAATATTTGACATTCCAATGTTCTTCACATACAGGAAAAGTTTATTTTTATGTTAAATAAATAATATATATATATATATATATATATATATATACCTGTATATCTATTCCTAAAGATATATAGGTATAGATATATATTTTACTTTAAATGGATATGAAACCCAAATTTTTTCTTTCATGATTCAGATAGAGCATGCAATTTCAAGCAATTTTCTAATTTACTCCTATTATCAATTTTTCTTCTTTCTCTTGGTATCTTTATTTGAAAAGTAGGAATGTAGTTTCGGAGCAGGCCCATTTTTGGTACAGCACCTGGGTAGCGCTTGCTGATTGGTGGCTAAATGTAGCCACCTCACAAACCTGACATGAGTACATTAATTATTCATGTGCGCTAACCCAACATGAGTTATCTTAAGGAGCAATATGTATTTATTAAATATAAAATATTGAAAAATATTAATAAATAATGTAAATACTTATTATAAGTGTACTGAAATTCTAAAAAAAATCCATAGAGAATATATATATATATATATATATATATATATGTATATGAGATTTAAGGAAGGTGCTTACATCAGAACTCAATTCTAATTATAGGTAATAATAAAAATATAGTTTCAGTAAGCAAACAGATATTATTGTAAACGTCTTGATCCAATTCAATATAAATTTCAACAATTTCCTGATGTTAGATAGATCTAAGAATACTGCTGCATTCCTATGAGGTTTCAAATAACAAGGGGCATATTTATCAAAGTGCGAGCGGACATGATACGATGTAGCATATCATGTCCGCTGCACATCGATAAATGCCAACAGCATACGCTGTCAGCATTTATCATTGCACCAGCAGTTCACCAGAGCAGGCGGACAAGGACGTCTTTAGACCGCGGCTTCATAACTTCAGTTTCTGGGGCATCAAGCTCCATTCAGAGCTTGATAATTCGGCCCCTTAGGGTATAAACAATTATTCCTGTGAATGTTTCAATCAGATTCAATCTTAATTCAACCAAATTTCCTTCATGTTAGATAAGCAGAATAATAATTCTGTATCCTTGACGGGTTTCTGCTTACATTGTTTTACCTCAATCCTATGAGGTAAGTGCTGCGTGGAGTGATGAAAGCCTATACAGGCACTTGGAGATCCAAGCCTTCCCTGCGTCCTTTAGTATGGTGGTACTCTCACAGTATGTAGATAATGTCCATGGGAGAGAACACAAACAGAAAACAAATAGTGCAATTCTGCGTATTTATTATATACAAAAAACAGAGTGTATAATAAGGCTTTACAATGGTCCTGCTCACATTTTAGACCCTCAACAAACTATGAGTTATTTTGCAGCATGGTTTGAAAGCAATATTTTGGCAGACACTTCTAAGTCTTAGAAAAGTTTGTAAGTGTCTCCCAAGGTTTAGAGATCCGACGTCCTTATAAGCAAGATGCGTTTCAAAGGCCCCAAGTGTTTGTCCCTTCTTCATCAGAAGATACTTTAATGGACACTACACTGGATATTTTAAAGTCTATCTATATCTATAATTGTTATTAATATTTTTTTACAATATTTAATATTTCAATAACGCTCCTTAAGATAACTATTTATTCATGTGCGCTAACCCGACACAGCGGTAGACCTACATTTTGAAACCCAAAGTTATGCATATTTCACATTGCTATGTTCTTCACATAGAAAAAAAATAATTTTTAATTTTAAATATTTATTTCTCTATATATCTGATAATGTTAATGTAAAGTATATGTCTTTACCTATCTATCTATAGGAATAGACATATAACTATAGGTATATACAGATATATATATATATATATATATATATATATATATATAAATATGTATTTACAATAAAAATACAATTTCCCTGTATATGAAGAACATTGGAATGTGATATATTTACAGTAAAGCACATGAAATATTGTTATGGAATTATTATTTAGACACACATATATATATATACATTATAGCCATTTGCAGTCAATAACATGGCCATATACCATATACTTTTGAACCCTTATAAATATTTTTTATTAATATTTGTATGACTATTTTTTAGCAGATAGTGTTTATATTAGTTTAACAGTTTATTTGAATGTATTTATGTTGTGTTAGGTGAAACTTTTTTTTTTATCCCTATCCCTTTACGCAAAGTCGATGCGGGTTAACTTCAATTGCGCTCAAGCAAATGCATTTTCTTTTCATTTGTAATATGCACTTAAATTAATACGTCCGCAATATTCTTACATCCCTTGTGCGCAAACGCTAGCACGTCACTTGTAATCTAGCTTACAATGATATATATATTTTTCAGTAGTTTGGGTAAATAATAAAGACGATTTCAAAATCTAAACTGCAACTATGATGTTGCAAAAGTATATATATTTATGTAAATTTTTGAATCATTACCAGATATACAGTATTGTATAAAAGAAAATAAATGAATGCATTGAGACACATCTTAAAATGTACTAATATCCTCTGTGTTCTATTTTTGACATCACTGAAGAACGCTCATGCTTGTTTTCAGTAAACCAGGAGGAAGTTATGTTAAACAAGAGTAAAACTGAAAACAGATGATTGTTTAATTAATTCCATATAACCTTTTATTTACAGTGTGAGTTCAGCTAGTCTAAATTATTCCTACGCATAAAAAGATATTCACACCTCCTTAACAAAAACAAAGAAAATACATCAGTGCATCGTAAAATCTAGACACTCCTGAAGTGGAACAATTAAGTGATGTGTAATGAACATTTGAAGCCCACCTATAGAAATGTACAGTAAATTTTACAAATGCAAAATTGTATTTTTAAAATTGTGCTGCTTGAGGTACTCGGAAATCTGCTCCCCACAAATACTTCACAACAAAAAAATGTCTTCCACATACATTTCCACTAGATTAGAGCCTCTTAAAGGACCACTCAATGCAGTATCAGTATACAATTGTTTGTGAACTAACACCCTCTAGTGGTGAAAAACTATTAAAATGCATTCTGAAAAGAGGCTGCCTTCAAGATCTAAGAAATTAGCATATGAACCTCCTAGGTTAAGCTTTCAACTAAGAATACCAAGAGAACAAAGCAAAATTGGTGATAAAAGTAAATTGGAAAATTGTTTAAAATTACATGCTCTATCTGAATCATGAAAGTTTATTTTGGCCTAGACTGTCCCTTTAAACTCAACTTTTGTGGTGTTTGCCAATAACTAACAGACACATTGCCTAACTCCATGTACTTTCCATATAAGCTTCTCCCCTGCACGTTGGGATGAGCAACCTTCATGCACTGTCTACTCTGTCTGCACGCTATGTTCCCTCTAATTTTTTGTGCAATGTGAGCAAAAAAATGCCCGTTGTAATTTTTAGTCAAGTGACTAAAATTTGTGTGCACATTTGAAGAGGTACAAAATTAGCTTTGTGTCTACCTCACATTAAGCAAAATATGAAAACAAGGTGCTCACTTATACACAAACACACACATACACACACTCATATATATATATATATATATATATATATATATATATATACATACACACACACACTTATACATATACACACACACACTCATATATTTATATATATATATACACACACATACACTTATACATACACACACACACACTCATATATTTATATATATATATATATATACACACACACACACACTTATACACACACACACACACTCATACCTACACACAAACATAACACACTCACAACACACACAGACTCATATATACACACACCTACTCAGAACACCCACTCACTCATACATACACACTCATACACACATACACTCACTCATACAGACACAAAACACACATACGTGCACACATTCATACATACACATACACTAATACATACATAAACCCACACACACACTCACTCATTCATACACACACTCATACACACATACACTCACTCATAAATACACACACATTCATACATACACACACACTGACACACATATTTATACATACATACACACACTCACTCATACATACACACACCCATTCAGAACACCCACTCATACAGACACACAACACATACATACACACACACTCACACACACATATTTATACATACATACACACACTCACTCATACATACACACACCCATTCAGAACACCCACTCATACACACACACAACACACATACATACACACATTCATACATACACACATTCATACATACACATACACAAACGCACACACACACTCACTCACTCATACATACACACTCACTTATACTTACACACTCACTTATACATACACACTCACTCATACATACACACTCACTTATACATACACACTCACTCATACATACACACTCACTTATACATACACACTCACTCATTTTGCCGTGGGCGACCTGAGGTGCTCAGCTCGGCATAAACTCGCTGCAAATAAAAGGACTTGCAGCTGGAAGTATTTTATACTTCATGACTGAAAGTCCCCTTTATTTGTAGCACTGGTAAATCCTAGCTGTTCTGTGCATCACTTTAAAGGGACATGCTACTCAAAACATTTCTGTTAGCAGCAAACATGTCAGCAGCAGTTAAACATGTTAAAATATTTTGCACAAAAAGAAGGCTCCTTAAAAGCTGTGCAAATTGAATGCAACACTAACTTAAAGTGCCTGATATGAACTGAGACCAGATGAGAAGTTGATTTTATTTTGCATAGGAACATTTTAAAAAAAAGAAAGCACTGTCATTTTGAAACGTTTTGTTTTAGACAGTACAGAGAAATGTTTTAAAGGGAACACAGAAGTATTTTGCATATCATGTTCCTTTAAAACGGTTCACCACCAGGGCCGCCATCAGGGGGTGACAGGGGTGACTCCTGTCAGGGGCCCAATGGGCCAGGGGGGCCCCATGAGGCAAGAGCTAAAAAAAACCTAATTCAGCATGGGAAATGTTATTACAAGGAGTAAAGTATTAGCATTTGAGAGGATTTCTGAGTGTGCACTAAACCACTATGCACAGTGTGAGACAGACGTGGCACTTTGTTTGTACAGTATGTTCCTGAGTCAGACGGCAGATCACTTTCATTTGCAGAGGAGGTAGGACTTACTTAGCAAATGTTTTAATTTCTTTGTGCAATTTCGGATTGTAACTTCAGTGTGGTAGTAGTTGTATGGTGGGGCCAGGCCATTTTTTTTAACAGCAGTGTATTTATGTTTATTTGACAATGCTGTAGAAATTCTATATTTAAAAGCATGCAGAAATGTTTCCTCCTCAATACACAAATGGTAGGTGCCCTTTTGGCAGATATGCATTTATATATATATATATATATATATATATATATATATTACATTCCAGTTTACTGCCCCTTTATGCAAGGACTTTCCAGATGCAAGGAGGCATTTTATCTAAGATTTTTACATCTGCATAAAATGTTATACTCTCAGACTAAGATTGCTCAGTGTTTGAAATGAGACTGGTTAACTTAAAACAATTTAGTTTACACTACAGCTGACTTAATTTTGAAATACATACCAACAAGCCTAAATCCTGCATTTAACCAGATCTAATGGTATGAGTACCACAGCTTATGGTTAAACCAAGATCATATAGATTACAGCATTTTCAAAATCCATAAGTACAGCTGACAGATGGGAACATTTGTACACTATATTTGAAGTGGTGCTCTTAGTTGGGGAAAATGGGGAAAAAACAAACAAACATATGTCAACATTTTAAAAGTACTTTTCTTCATCTAGCCATCTACCCAGATCATTAATGTACAATTTTGAATTCACAGAATTATTTTTGTTTACACATTTACAAATATGATTCTTTAAAAAAGTGATCTCTTAATTTCTGCAATTTTTTTTATCATGCATGTCACACACTGTTGTTTTAAGGGATGCAAGGTGCATAAATGTTTCCTCCTGTGAGTGTTTCTGTGGGTGTCTGTGTTTATGTCTTTGTGCTTTGGTTTGTGTCTCTATGAGTGTGTATGTCTTTGTGTGTTTTCTGAGGCTGTCTCTGTCGGTGTTTCCTTGGGTGTATGTGCAAGTTTGAGTTTGTGTGTGTGTGTGCCCATTGTGTGTTCCTTTTTGGGACATTTTGACCGTACTACTGATTATTCATATCTTTATACAGACTTTGAGACTAATGAAACCTTTACGGAAGTCACCAATCCACCATTTAACCTTTAAATTATTGTTTAGGCAGTTCAGGACCATTCCTTTGAGCCACTGCATGCTGTTGTCATTATTTAGTTGACATCTTCCTTTACAAAAAGATCATCAGAACTCCATATTTTGTTTTCTAAATCTCAAAAACTGTAGTCTACCTCATTACTTGTCAGGTCAATGTAATCAAGTGCTGAGTGTCTGTTTGGGTGTCTGTGTCTGAGTGTGTTTTTGTGTTTCTTTGCGTGTCTGCTAGAGTGTCTATATGTGAATCCTTATGTGTGAGTGTGTGTGTTTCAGTGTATTAGTGTGTCTGTATGTTACTACCTTTACAACATTTCCAAGTTTAAATAGACACTTAAGAATAAAGTGCATATACGTTTTAGTCACTTGGTCAAAAATTGCACATGTCAAAGGTGGGGGGGGGCCCTGATCAATGGTTAAGTCAGGGGCCCCAAAAGTTCTAGTGGTGGCCCTGTTAACTGCTGTATGTTACTACTGTTCAATGCATTTAGTAACACAACCAGTGCAGAGCACATATTGGGGCCGATTTATTAAGAGTCGGATGGACATGATCCGCTGTATCATTTATCATTGCACAAGCAGTTCTGGTGAACTGCTTGTGCAATGCCACCCCCTGCAGGTTCACGGCCAATTGGACGCTAGCAGGGGGTGTCAATTAACCTGATCGTATGTGATCGGGCTGATTGCTGTATGCCGCCTCAGAGGTGGCGTTTGAGTTAAGGAGCAGCGGTCTTAAGATGACTGCTTCTCAACTCCTGTTTCCGGCGAGCCTGAAGGCTTGCGCGGAAACAGATGTATCTTGCCCCATTCAGGCCATGATAAATCGGCCCCATAGTGTGCACGTACAGTAGGTTGAGTCACTGCCTGCCAAAACCTAAAAAATACAGCAACACCAAATGCTAAAAAAGACCATTATTACATATATGGGCCTCAAGTTCCTTTTACATTTCCACCACCATCTCGGATCTTGATGTTAAAGGGAAATTGCAGTCAACTATTTTCTTTAGCAAAAAGTAGGTGTGTAGTGGTGCACAAAATTAACTCAAAATTCCAATGCTCTTTAAACTGTGCTAGCTGTCCCAATTAATATGAAATACAACTTAAAAAAGGTAGGATTGAGCATATATCTTAGTCAATCAAAGCGGGACACAGGCTGCACATAGTTAATCAAAAGCTTTTATTACCATGAAGCTCAAAACAGCTCAAATAGGCCGTCTACCCTCCACCCTATTCCTAAAAATGTGCAGCTATAACCTAGTGAAATACACTTGTGTTAGAACTTGCCGGCCGGCTTACAAATCAATTGCAACATATATATTATATCAGATGTGGTTAAATGGTGGATTGGTGACTTCCGTAAAGGTTTCATTAGTCTATAAGTCTGTATAAAGATATGAATAATCAGTAGCACGGTCAAAATGTCCCAAAAAGGAACACACAATGGGCACACACACACACAAACTCAAACTTGCACATACACCCAAGGAAACACCGATAGAGAAGAATACGTCAAGGGCTTTGCGCAACAGATTAGGGTGTTTTTTTTCTTCTATTTGTCTTCTTCATTGACTTCTATGGAAAATACCTGAACGTGCACGCGATTTAGCTGTTTGCATTATGAGGCTTAACGAGCGTGCAAAAGTTATTTTTCAACTTGTAATAGCTGTGCAACCCCAAATGCGAAAAAGCCATAACATGTGCAGTGTTTTCGCAACAGATTTGCAGAGGTTCAACTTAAAACAGACTTTATTCAAACAAAAAGATATTGTTACATTACAGATTATAGAGAGATTATGCTTAGAATAAAAGGCATAAGGAAGTCATAATCTACTTTATCTATTATTACATTTGCTTCATTCTCTTGGTATCCTTTATTGAAGGAACAACAGTGCACTACTGGGAGCTAGCTGAACACATTGGGTGAGCCAATGACAAAATGCATATATTTGCAGCCACTAATCAGCAACTAGCTCACAGTAGTGCTTTGCTGCTCCGGAGCCTACCGTATGCATTTAAAAAAAAGATACCAAAAGGATGAAGCAATTGAGATTATAGAAGTAAATTAGAAAGTTGTCTTGATCATGAAAGTTCAATTTCGACTTCACTTTCCCTTTAAAGTCCAACTTGGAAATCTCAGAGACCTGGTGGTCCCTAGCAGACATGGTCAGTGAGCCAATCAGCAGGGGCCCTCACACTACCCACCAATCACAGGCCATCTCTGCTCGACACCAGCATCTGTCTGCATCTCCTGAGCAAGACTTTAACTATGGGGTCAATCACAATCCTTTTGAAAAGTTATTAAATTATTAATCATTAGTGCTAAAGTTACACACTCTGACAATTTAGAACAAGTACATTTTGACCTGCAATGTCCCTTTAAAGATATTCTGAATATTTTATTTGTTCAAAATATGTAATGGTTCAAAGCCTTAAAAGGACATGAAACACATTTTTTTTTCTTTCATGATTCAGACAAAGCATGCAATTTTAAAAAAGTTTCTAATTTACTTCTCTTATCAAATTTGCTCTGTTTTCATGTTGTTCTTTGTTGAAGAGCTACGTACCTAGGTAGGAAGAGTGCACATTTGTGGAGAACAACATGGCAGGAACAAGGGCTGCCTTCTAGTGGTCTAGCAAATGTATAACATCATTGCAAACCTGCCGCCATATAGTGCTGCAGAGGTGTGCATGCACCTGAGCATACCTCCCTGCTTTTTTAACAAAGGATACAAATAGAATTAAGGAAATTTCATAATAGAATTAAATTGGAAAGTTGTTTAAAATTGTATGTTTTATCTAAATCATAAAAAGAAAAACACTGGGTTTCATGTCCCTTAAAAAAATCAGTAAAATTATAAATACTTTAAAAGTATATAAACATTATCAGAATATTTAATTTTGTTCAGAATATGTAAAATAATTTAAGGGGAAGTAAAGTTCTCTAAAGTTCGCTTATAAAGGGCACTTATTACTCTACGTGAACCTAGAAATAGATTTAATTACAATTGAAAAGAAGAATTTACTCAACTTTAAGAATTCAGTATAAAATTGTCGATAACATTTCATCTTGAATAATACTCATTCCCTAGTTATAAGTTACTTACGGCTAGATTTAGAGTTTTGTCGGTAACGACCCGAAAAGCTAACGCCGGCTTTTTTCTGGCCGCACCATAAAAATAACTCTGGTATTGAGAGTCCACATAAAGGCTGCGTTAGGCTCCAAAAAAGGAGCGTAGAGCATATTTAACGCAGCTTCAACTCTCGATACCAGAGTTGCTTACGGACGCGGCCAGCCTCAAAAACGTGCTCGTGCACGATTCCCCCATAGAAAACAATGGGGCTGTTTGAGCTGAAAAAAAACCTAACACCTGCAAAAAAGCTGCGTTCAGCTCCTAACGCAGCCCCATTGTTTGCTATGCGGAAACACTTCCTACGTCTGCACCTAACACCCTAACATGTACCCCGAGTCTAAACACCCCTAACCTTACACTTATTAACCCCTAATCTGCCGCCCCTGCTATCGCTGACCCCTGCATATTATTATTAACCCCTAATCTGCCGCTCCGTAAACCGCCGCTACTTACATTATCCCTATGTACCCCTAATCTGCTGCCCTAACATCGCCGACCCCTATATTATATTTATTAACCCCTAATCTGCCCCCCACAACGTCGCCTCCACCTGCCTACACTTATTAACCCCTAATCTGCCGAGCGGACCTGAGCGCTACTATAATAAAGTTATTAACCCCTAATCCGCCTCACTAACCCTATCATAAATAGTATTAACCCCTAATCTGCCCTCCCTAACATCGCCGACACCTAACTTCAATTATTAACCCCTAATCTGCCGACTGGAGCTCACCGCTATTCTAATAAATGTATTAACCCCTAAAGCTAAGTCTAACCCTAACACTAACACCCCCCTAAGTTAAATATAATTTACATCTAACGAAATTAATTAACTCTTATTAAATAAATTATTCCTATTTAAAGCTAAATACTTACCTGTAAAATAAATCATAATATAGCTACAACATAAATTATAATTATATTATAGCTATTTTAGGATTAATATTTATTTTACAGGTAACTTTGTAATTATTTTAACCAGGTACAATAGCTATTAAATAGTTAAGAACTATTTAATAGTTACCTAGTTAAAATAATAACAAAATTACCTGTAAAATAAATCCTAACCTAAGTTACAATTAAACCTAACACTACACTATCATTAAATTAATTAAATAAAATATCTACAATTACCTACAATTAAACCTAACACTACACTATCAATACATTAATTAAATACAATATCTACAAATAACTACAATGAAATAAACTAACTAAAGTACAAAAAATAAAAAAGAACTAAGTTACAAAAAATAAAAAAATATTTACAAACATAAGAAAAATATTACAACAATTTTAAACTAATTACACCTACTCTAAGCCCCCTAATAAAATAACAAAGCCCCCCAAAATAAAAAAATGCCCTACCCTATTCTAAATTACTAAAGTTCAAAGCTCTTTTACCTTACCAGCCCTGAACAGGGCCCTTTGCGGGGCATGCCCCAAGAAGTTCAGCTCTTTTGCCTGTAAAAAAAAACATACAATACCCCCCCAACATTACAACCCACCACCCACATACCCCTAATCTAACCCAAACCCCCCTTAAATAAAGCTAACACTAAGCCCCTGAAGATCATCCTACCTTGTCTTCACCTCACCGGGTATCAAACCGATCCGTCCTGGCTCCGATATCTTCATCCAACCCAAGCGGGGGCTAGACATCCACTGAAGAAGTCCAGAAGAGGGTCCAAAGTCTTCATCCTATCCGGGAAGAAGAGTAGATACGGACCGGCAACCATCATCTTCCAAGCGGCATCTTCTATCTTCATCCGATGAGGACCGGCTCCATCCTGAAGACCTCCACCGCGGACCCATCTTCATCCGGCAACGTCCAACTGAAGAATGACGGCTCCTTTAAGGGACGTCATCCAAGATGGTGTCCCTCGAATTCCGATTGGAATCAGACAATCAGAATCAAGTTTAATCCGATTGGCTGATCCAATCAGCCAATCAGATTGAGCTCGCATTCTATTGGCTGTTCCGATCAGCCAATAGAATGCGAGCTCAATCTGATTGGCTGATTGGATCAGCCAATTGGATTGATCTTGATTCTGATTGGCTGATTCCATCAGCCAATCAGAATATTCCTACCTTAATTCCGATTGGCTGATGGAATCCAATCAGCCAATCGGAATTCGAGGGACGCCATCTTGGATGACGTCCCTTAAAGGAGCCGTCATTCTTCAGTTGGACGTCGCCGGATGAAGATGGGTCCGCGGTGGAGGTCTTCAGGATGGAGCCGGTCCTCATCGGATGAAGATAGAAGATGCCGCTTGGAAGATGATGGTTGCCGGTCCGGATCTACTCTTCTTCCCGGATAGGATGAAGACTTTGGACCCTCTTCTGGACTTCTTCAGTGGATGTCTAGCCCCCGCTTGGGTTGGATGAAGATATCGGAGCCAGGACGGATCGGTGTGATACCCGGTGAGGTGAAGACAAGGTAGGATGATCTTCAGGGGCTTAGTGTTAGGTTTATTTAAGGGGGGTTTGGGTTAGATTAGGGGTATGTGGGTGGTGGGTTGTAATGTTGGGGGGGGGTATTGTATGTTTTTTTTTACAGGCAAAAGAGCTGAACTTCTTGGGGCATGCCCCGCAAAGGGCCCTGTTCAGGGCTGGTAAGGTAAAAGAGCTTTGAACTTTAGTAATTTAGAATAGGGTAGGGCATTTTTTTTATTTTGGGGGGCTTTGTTATTTTATTAAGGGGCTTAGAGTAGGTGTAATTAGTTTAAAATTGTTGTAATATTTTTCTTATGTTTGTAAATATTTTTTTATTTTTTGTAACTTAGTTCTTTTTTATTTTTTGTACTTTAGTTAGTTTATTTCATTGTAGTTATTTGTAGGTATTGTATTTAATTTATTTATTGATAGTGTAGTGTTAGGTTTAATTGTAGGTAATTGTAGGTATTTTATTTAATTAATTTATTGATAGTGTAGTGTTAGGTTTAATTGTAACTTAGGTTAGGATTTATTTTACAGGTAAATTTGTAATTATTTTAACTATTTTAGCTATTAAATAGTTCTTAACTATTTAATAGCTATTGTACCTGGTTAAAATAAATACAAAGTTTCCTGTAAAATAAATATTAATCCTAAAATAGCTATAATATAATTATAATTTATATTGTAGCTATATTAGGATTTATTTTACAGGTAAGTATTTAGCTTTAAATAGGAATAATTTATTTAATAAGAGTTAATTAATTTCGTTAGATTAAAATTATATTTAATTTAGGGGGTGTTAGTGTTAGGGTTAGACTTAGCTTTAGGGGTTAATACATTTATTAGAATAGCGGTGAGCTCCAGTCGGCAGATTAGGGGTTAATGTTTGAAGTTAGGTGTCGGCGATGTTAGGGAGGGCAGATTAGAGGTTAATACTATTTATTATAGGGTTAGTGAGGCGGATTAGGGGTTAATAACTTTATAATAATAGCGGTGCGGTCCGCTCGGCAGATTAGGGGTTAATAAGTGTAGGCAGGTGGAGGCGACGTTGAGGGTGGCAGATTAGGGGTTAATAAATATAATATAGGGGTTGGCGGTGTTAGGGGCAGCAGATTAGGGGTACATAGCTATAATGTAGCTGGCGGCTCTTTGCGGTCGGCAGATTAGGGGTAAATTATTGTAGGTAGCTGGCGGCGACGTTGTGGGGGGCAGATTAGGGGTTAATAAATATAATATAGGGGTCGGCGGTGTAAGGGGCAGCAGATTAGGGGTACATAAGGATAACGTAGTTGGCGGTCGGCAGATTAGGGGTTAAAAAAATTTAATCGAGTTGCGGCGATGTGGGGGGACCTCGGTTTAGGGGTACATAGGTAGTTTATGGGTGTTAGTGTAATTTAGAGTACAGTAGTTAAGAGCTTTATAAACCGGCGTTAGCCCAGAAAGCTCTTAACTACTGACTTTTTTCCTGCGGCTGGAGTTTTGTCGTTAGATTTCTAACGCTCACTTCAGACACGACTCTAAATACCGGAGTTAGAAAAATCCCATTGAAAAGATAGGATACGCAATTTACGTAAGGGGATCTGCGGTATGGAAAAGTCGCGGCTGAAAAGTGAGCGTTAGACCCTTTTTTGAGTGACTCCAAATACCGGAGGTAGCCTAAAACCAGCGTTAGGAGCCTCTAACGCTGGTTTTCACGGCTAACGCCAAACTCTAAATCTAGGCCTTAATGAGTAGTAGATTTCTGACACATTTCAAAGTAATATCTATTTTGACTCCCTCTGTATCATGTGACAGCCATCAGCCAATCACAAATGCATATACGTATATTTTATGAACTCTTGCACATGCTCAGTAGCAGCAAAAAGTGTAAATATAAAACGACTGTGCACATTTTGTTAATGGATGTAAATTGGAAAGTTGTTTAAAATTGCATGCTCTATCTGAATCATGAAAGTTTAATTTTGACTTGGGTGTCTCTTTAGAAAAAGTATCCATTGAAAAAATAGGAAAAATACAGTGACCTTTTACTGCCACAGTACATGAATGAAAAACTCCTCATAGCGATGCATAAATCATTGTACACATATATTTCCTTGCAAATTATCATATAATGATACTTTATAGTTTTATATTGTATAATTTCAAAGCACAGAGCATTTAAAGGGACACAGAACCCACATTTTTTCTTTCGTGATTCAGATAGAGCATGCAATTTTAAGCAACTTTCTAATTTACTCTTATTATCAAATTTTCTTCATTCTCTTGGTATCTTTATTTGAAATGCAAGAATGTAAGTTTAGATGCCGGCCCATTTTTGGTTAACACACTGTGTTGTTCTTGCTGATTGGTGGATAAATTCATCCACCAATAAACAAGTGCTTTCCATGGTCCTGAACCAAAAAAATAGCTTAGATGCCTTCTTTTTCAAATAAAGAAAGCAAGAGAACGAAGAAAATTTTATAATAGGAGTAAATTAGAAAGTTGCTTAAATTTGCATGCTCTATCTGAATCATGAAAGAAAAAAAATTGGGTTCAGTGTCCCTTTAAAATAAGCAGATATATATATACTAGTTGAAGGATCCAAGCACTCACTGTTAGTTTGTAATACCTGGGTGTACGCCTGACACTTATCTAAGCCGAGAACAGTCTTGATAAAGGTCCCTGCGAGGACCGAAACGTTGACCTAACCTATGAGCCAATAAAACCTTTATGCTTATTAAGACCTGTGAGTGCCTCTTCTTTACTTGAGAAGTTTCTAGTGAAACGTCAAAATTATTTTTCAGATAAAAAATGGTTGAGAAAATCTATTTCAATTTAAAGTGAAACAAAAAGTTTTTGAATGCATACAAGTTACTCAACAGCAAACTGGTTGACAGGGACAACTCTTACAGGAAGAGTTGGTTTATTCATCCGAGAAATTTGCATAAAAAAACAACAAAGCACTGTGTTACATTTTGAAACATCTGTTAGGTGAAAAAGATAAAAAAAGAAAATACAATGTCCTTTTTTTATTTTGTCTACTTCCTAAAGCTAAATGGTTTTCTTGAGAATCTGCTGCAACTTCCCTTAATTGGACACAACTCCTCTTCTCACCAAAAGGCACCATCAATTCTTTTAAACATTTATCAATATTGATACGTGTCAGCAATTAAAGGGGCAGTCTACTCCAGAATTTGCATTGCTAAAAAAGATAAATAACCCCTTTATTACCCATTCCCCAGTTTTGCATTATCAACATGATTATATTAATATACTTTTTACCTCTGTGATTACCTAGCATCTTAGCCTCTGTAGACTGCCCCCTTTTTTCAGTTCTTTTGACAGACTTGCATTTTAGCCAGTCAGTGCTGACTCATTAACAGCTCCACAGGAGTGAGCATGTTATATATATGACACACATGAACTAGCATTGTGTATCAGTGAAAAATGCACTGAGATAAGAGGTGGCCTTCAAGGGCTTAGACATTAGCATATGAGCCTACCTAGGTTTAGCTTTCAACAAAGAAAACATGAGAACAAATCAAATTTAATGATAAAAGTAAATTGGAAAGTTGTTTAAACTTGCATGTCCTATTTGAATCATAAAAGTTTAATTTTGACTAGACTGTCCCTTTAATATGAAACAAATCCCCATTCTAAGGCCTCTAGGTATGATCTTTATATCAGAATTAAAATTATCTTGGGCCTCTAACAAGAAAATTGTTTTTTTACAGTTTTCTGATCTGTGTAAGCAAAAACTGTTACCCAAATAACCAGATGTATTCAATTAGATTAAATCATAACATGAAGAATTAGTTACAGCTAGGGTTGCCATCTCTTCTGGAAAAAACACTGCCATGCTCCTTAGCATACATTTGCATGATTAATTATAAACCATAAATCAGGAACTAGTAGGACTAATTCTAAGTGATCATGTTTGTAATTAGATTCCAATACACTTAGAAGACGTTTGATCATGAAAGCATCTTTATTTCTTTGTTTAATCTTTATTTTCTACTATGACCTGAACCTTAAAAATACTGGCTGTGTGGCAACCCTAGTTACAGCATTTGCCTAAATAGTGATAGCTTGGATGCCATGTCAAGGCCTCTTGTTACCTGGGTCCCTAACCTACAGCCATATATGCTAGATTTTAATCAGGCTGAATTACAAGGGTGTCACAGCTATTTGTTATTTTCCCATGCTACTGGCAAAACTCCCAGTCAAATACTGTAATCAACTCTCCTCTTTATGGCTGTATCTTCAACCTTTTTTCCCCAAGACCCAGTGCTATGATACCGCATACCTTTGTGACCCTATTTTAT
The DNA here is from genome assembly GCF_027579735.1 of Bombina bombina. Classification (NCBI taxonomy): domain Eukaryota; kingdom Metazoa; phylum Chordata; class Amphibia; order Anura; family Bombinatoridae; genus Bombina; species Bombina bombina. Next base: position 1,331,282,076 of record NC_069500.1, on the reverse strand, counting down.
ACTTGGTATGAAAATTAATAATTAATAATATACAACAATACCACACACACACTCTCAAACAACACACACACAGACACAAACTCTCATACAACACACACACAGACACACACTCTCATACAACACACACACAGACCCACACTCTCATACAACACACACACAGACACACACTCTCATACAACACACACACAGACACACACTCTCATACAACACACACACAGATACACACTCTCATACAACACACACACAAACACACACTCTCATACAACACACACACAGACCCACACTCTCATACAACACACACACAGACACACACTCTCATACAACACACACACAGACACACACTCTCATACAACACACACACAGACACAAACTCTCAAACAACACACACAGAGACACAAACTCTCATACAACACACACACAGACACACACTCTCATACAACACACACACAGACACAAACTCTCATACAACACACACACAGACACACACTCTCATACAACACACACACAGACACACACTCTCATACAACACACACACAGACACACACTCTCATACAACACACACACAGACACAAACTCTCATACAACACACACACAGACACACACTCTCATACAACACACACACAGACACAAACTCTCAAACAACACACACAGAGACACAAACTCTCATACAACACACACACAGACACACACTCTCATACAACACACACACAGACACAAACTCTCATACAACACACACACAGACACACACTCTCATACAACACACACACAGACACAAACTCTCAAACAACACACACACAGACACAAACTCTCATACAACACACACACAGACACACACTCTCATACAACACACACACAGACACAAACTCTCATACAACACACACACAGACACACACTCTCATACAACACACACACAGACACACTCTCATACAAAACACACACACAGACACACACACACACTCTCATACAACACACACACACTCATACAAAACACACGCACACACTCTCATACAACACACACACACACACACACTCATACAACACACACACAGACACACACTCTCATACAACACACGCACACACGCACTTTCATACAACACACACACACACTCTCATACAACACACCACACAAACTCATATAAAACACACACACACCACACAAACTCATATAAAACACACACACACACACAGCACTTTCTTTCCTACAATACACACACAGCACACTCTTTCCTACAATACACACACAGCACACTCTCTCCTACAATACACACACAACACACTCTCTCCTACAATACACACACAGCACACTCTCTCCTACAATACACACACAGCACACTCTCTCCTACGATACACACACACAGCACACTCTCTCCTACAATACACACACAGCACACTCTCTCCTACAATACACACACAGCACACACTCTCCTACAATACACACACAGCACACTCTATCCTACAATACACACACAGCACACTCTCTCCTACAATACACACACAACACACTCTCTCCTACAATACACACACAGCACACTCTCTCCTACAATACACACACAGCACACTCTCTCCTACAATACACACACAGCACACTCTCTCCTACAATACACACACAGCACACTCTCTCCTACAATACACACACAGCACACACTCTCCTACAATACACACACAGCACACTCTCTCCTACAATACACACACAGCACACTCTTCCCTACAATACACACACAGCACTCTCTCTCCTACAATACACACACAGCACACTCTTTCCTACAATACACACACAGCACACACTCTCCTACAATACACACACAGCACACTCTCTCCTACAATACACACACAGCACACTCTCTCCTACAATACACACACAGCACACACTCTCCTACAATACACACACAGCACACTCTCTCCTACAATAGACACACAGCACACTCACTCCTACAATACACACACAGCACACTCTCTCCTACAATACACACACAGCACACACTCTCCTACAATACACACACAGCACACTCTCTCCTACAATACACACACAGCACACTCTCTCCTACAATACACACACAGCACACTCTCTCCTACAATACACACACAGCACACTCTCTCCTACATTAAACACACAGCACACTCTCTCCTACAATGCACACACAGCACACTCTTTCCTACAATACACACACAGCACACTCTCTCCTACAATACACACACAGCACACTCTCTCCTACAATACAAACACAGCACACTCTTTCCTACAATACACACACAGCACACTCTTTCCTACAATACACGCACAGCACACTCTTTCCTACAATACACACACAGCACACACTTTCCTACAATACACACACAGCACACTCTTTCCTACAATACACACACAGCACACACTTTCCTACAATACACGCACAGCACACTCTTTCCTACAATACACACACAGCACACACTTTCCTACAATACACACACAACACACTCTCTCCTACAATACACACACAGCACACTCTCTCCTACAATACACACACAGCACACACTCTCCTACAATACACACACAGCACACTCTATCCTACAATACACACACAGCACACTCTATCCTACAATACACACACAGCACACACTATCCTACAATACACACACAGCACACTCTATCCTACAATACACACATGGCACACTCTCTCCTACAATACACACACAGCACATTCTCTCCTACAATACACACACAGCACACTCTCTCCAACAATACACACACAGCACACTCTTTCCTACAATACACACACAGCACACTCTCTCCTACAATACACACACAGCACACTCTCTCCTACAATACAAACACAGCACACTCTTTCCTACAATACACACACAGCACACTCTCTCCTACAATACAAACACAGCACACTCTTTCCTACAATACACACACAGCACACTCTCTCCTACAATACACACACAGCACACTCTCTCCAACAATACACACACAGCACACTCTTTCCTACAATACACACACAGCACACTCTTTCCTACAATACACACACAGCACACTCTTTCCTACAATACACACACAGCACACACTTTCCTACAATACACACACAGCACACTCTCTCCTACAATACACACACAGCACACTCTCTCCTACAATACACACACAGCACACACTCTCCTACAATACACACACAGCACACTCTATCCTACAATACACACACAGCACACTCTATCCTACAATACACACACAGCACACACTATCCTACAATACACACACAGCACACTCTATCCTACAATACACACATGGCACACTCTCTCCTACAATACACACACAGCACACTCTCTCCTACAATACACACACAGCACACTCTCTCCTACAATAGACACACAGCACACTCACTCCTACAATACACACACAGCACACTCTCTCCTACAATACACACACAGCACACACTCTCCTACAATACACACACAGCACACTCTCTCCTACAATACACACACAGCACACTCTCTCCTACAATACACACACAGCACACTCTCTCCTACAATACACACACAGCACACTCTTTCCTACATTAAACACACAGCACACTCTCTCCTACAATGCACACACAGCACACTCTTTCCTACAATACACACACAGCACACTCTCTCCTACAATACACACACAGCACACTCTCTCCTACAATACAAACACAGCACACTCTTTCCTACAATACACACACAGCACACTCTTTCCTACAATACACGCACAGCACACTCTTTCCTACAATACACACACAGCACACACTTTCCTACAATACACACACAGCACACTCTCTCCTACAATACACACACAGCACACTCTCTCCTACAATACACACACAGCACACACTCTCCTACAATACACACACAGCACACTCTATCCTACAATACACACACAGCACACTCTATCCTACAATACACACACAGCACACACTATCCTACAATACACACACAGCACACTCTATCCTACAATACACACATGGCACACTCTCTCCTACAATACACACACAGCACACTCTCTCCTACAATACACACACAGCACACTCTCTCCAACAATACACACACAGCACACTCTTTCCTACAATACACACACAGCACAATCTCTCCTACAAAACACACACAGCACACTCTCTCCTACAATACAAACACAGCACACTCTTTCCTACAATACACACACAGCACACTCTCTCCTACAATACAAACACAGCACTCTCTTTCCTACAATACACACACAGCACACTCTCTCCTACAATACACACACAGCACACTCTCTCCAACAATACACACACAGCACACTCTTTCCTACAATACACACACAGCACACTCTCTCCTACAATACACACACAGCACACTCTCTCCTACAATACAAACACAGCACACTCTTTCCTACAATACACACACAGCACACTCTCTCCTACAATACAAACACAGCACACTCTTTCCTACAATACACACACAGCACACTCTCTCCTACAATACACACACAGCACACTCTCTCCAACAATACACACACAGCACACTCTTTCCTACAATACACACACAGCACACTCTTTCCTACAATACACACACAGCACACTCTTTCCTACAATACACACACAGCACACACTTTCCTACAATACACACACAGCACACTCTCTCCTACAATACACACACAGCACACTCTCTCCTACAATACACACACAGCACACACTCTCCTACAATACACACACAGCACACTCTATCCTACAATACACACACAGCACACTCTATCCTACAATACACACACAGCACACACTATCCTACAATACACACACAGCACACTCTATCCTACAATACACACATGGCACACTCTCTCCTACAATACACACACAGCACACTCTCTCCTACAATACACACACAGCACACTCTCTTCTACAATACACACACAGCACACTATTTCCTACAATACACACACAGCACACACTTTCCTACAATACACACACAGCACACTCTATCCTACAATACACACATGGCACACTCTCTCCTACAATACACACACAGCACACTCTCTCCTACAATACACACACAGCACACTCTCTCCAACAATACACACACAGCACACTCTTTCCTACAATACACACACAGCACACTCTCTCCTACAATACACACACAGCACACTCTCTCCTACAATACAAACACAGCACACTCTTTCCTACAATACACACACAGCACACTCTCTCCTACAATACAAACACAGCACACTCTTTCCTACAATACACACACAGCACACTCTCTCCTACAATACACACACAGCACACTCTCTCCAACAATACACACACAGCACACTCTTTCCTACAATACACACACAGCACACTCTTTCCTACAATACACACACAGCACACTCTTTCCTACAATACACACACAGCACACACTTTCCTACAATACACACACAGCACACTCTCTCCTACAATACACACACAGCACACTCTCTCCTACAATACACACACAGCACACACTCTCCTACAATACACACACAGCACACTCTATCCTACAATACACACACAGCACACTCTATCCTACAATACACACACAGCACACACTATCCTACAATACACACACAGCACACTCTATCCTACAATACACACATGGCACACTCTCTCCTACAATACACACACAGCACACTCTCTCCTACAATACACACACAGCACACTCTCTCCAACAATACACACACAGCACACTCTTTCCTACAATACACACACAGCACACTCTCTCCTACAATACACACACAGCACACTCTCTCCTACAATACAAACACAGCACACTCTTTCCTACAATACACACACAGCACACTCTCTCCTACAATACAAACACAGCACACTCTTTCCTACAATACACACACAGCACACTCTCTCCTACAATACACACACAGCACACTCTCTCCAACAATACACACACAGCACACTCTTTCCTACAATACACACACAGCACACTCTTTCCTACAATACACACACAGCACACACTTTCCTACAATACACACACAGCACACTCTCTCCTACAATACACACACAGCACACTCTCTCCTACAATACACACACAGCACACACTCTCCTACAATACACACACAGCACACTCTATCCTACAATACACACACAGCACACTCTATCCTACAATACACACACAGCACACACTATCCTACAATACACACACAGCACACTCTATCCTACAATACACACATGGCACACTCTCTCCTACAATACACACACAGCACACTCTCTCCTACAATACACACACAGCACACTCTCTCCTACAATACACACACAGCACACTCTCTTCTACAATACACACACAGCACACTATTTCCTACAATACACACACAGCACACACTTTCCTACAATACACACACAGCACACTCTCTCCTACAATACACACACAGCACACTCTTTCTTACAATACACGCACAAGTCGCGACCCAGTAAACATGGTGCTGCGACCCAGTAATCGGTCCCAACCCATGGTTTGAGGAACCCTGCTGTATCTGAGTAAGAGTTGTCTGTTGTGTGTGATGTGTTTCATTTTTATATGTGATCTTTCCCTATTTGCCAGGGTTAACTATATATATAGTGTATGTATAGAAAATAGAACAATGGAAATTATTCTTAAAGGGATATTAAACTGCTGGGTACAACTATAGCAGTATAGTTATGACTCAGCATGCCATTGCTTTACCTACTGTGCCAGCAGCCCTCACATTAATGTTGCATTAATTAAGTGAAATTAATTTTACAGCATCTCCTCTGATTTTTTTTGATTGGCATTGACTTCATTACCAGTGGCTTCACTATTTATGATCACCAGGGGCTGAACTACCATTGGTGCAGCAGGTGCAGTGGCACCAGGGCCCAAGCGCTGGAGGCCCATAATAGCCAGTCTATGCCTAGGTCTGTGCAGAATGTGTACAATCTTAATGCAAGGGAGCCTTTTATTAGTGTAGGTTACAGCTTCATCTATCTGTCTCTATCTATCTATCTGTTTGTCTGCCTGTCTGTCTGTCTGTCTGTCTATCTATTCATATATCTATCTATCTATCTATCTATCTATCTATCTATCTGTCTATCTGTCTCTATCTATCTATCTATCTATAGTCTATAATCTATCTATCTATCTAAATTCTATAATCTATATATCTATTATCTATCTATAGTCTATCTATCTATCTATCTATAGTCTATAATCTCTCTATCTATAATCTATCTATAATCTATAATCTTTCTATCATCTATCTATATTCTATAATCTATCTATTATCTATCTATAGTCTATCATTTATCTATCTATAGTCTATAATCTCTCTATCTATAATCTATCTATCTATAATATATCTATTATCTATCTATAGTCTATCATCTATCTATCTATAATCTATCTATCTACCCTCAAAATCATTGCACAGAGCAGCATGCATATTATTACTATTGCTTACTTTTGAGTTACCTTTGGGGGGCCTCAAAAACATTTTGCACCAAGGCCCTCTGTTAAGCAGGTCTGCTACTGGTGATCACTGACCACAGTTATTCTGTTATTAAAATGCTGGATTCTACTTTATATTATGGGCTAACATACCTACAGTTTTCACTCATTTAAACACTGTTGATTTTGCTTTCAAAAACTTTTTTTTATCATTCATTTACAAATTATTGAAGATTGTGTAATGGTGAATTCATTGTTTCTTTCATAATTTATATATTTTGAAAGTTGTATTATTTGCATGTGCCTACAGGCAATGTGAACAATAATGTCAAAGCCCAGTAATCTGTATAACATATATTCAAAAACATTACTGATATTAGATTCTTGAACAGTTTCATGATTCTGTGATTATATTGGTTCCCTAAAGAGAGTGTTAAATGGTCATTTTCCATTGCTTTCTCTATGAATAAACAGGGAGAAATAAGATACGGAGGAATTTGAGTAAACAAATAAAAAAATAAGACAGATAGATACACGCTCAGCCCATTTCATACGGCTGTGGTTTAAATTAGCTGAATTTTCTAGGATTTAAATAAATTGTTATGGTAGAAATAAATAAAGGAAAGAATGATTTTTTTTTGCATTCCGTCATAGGGGTAACCCATAACACATTGGGATGCACTGAGTTACTCCATCTTATGAGAAGTCATTTTTAGATGACTCACTTATGGTTGTCTAGAAATCTCACTTGGGGATTAACAACTAAGTGCCCCCAGCATATGTCAGAAATACATCAACTTAAGTATAGAAGTTCCCAACTAGGAAGTTACGTCACCAATTGGCTTTCAATAGAAAACATTAACAAAACTCATTCAAACCTGTCTTTCCTCACTTTTTTCTCCCCCAAGATTTCATCCACTTCTGGGACCATTATAACCTATACATAGAGTTGGGTTACTTTGATGTGGATTAGTATTTTCCTTACTTGACTTTGTATTCCTTTGAGAAGAGGAAGCTCCTAATGTTAAAAGTTCTTTTTATGTATTTGAATAAGTTGTTTTGTAATTGAAATATATATATATATATATATATATATATATATATATATATATATACATATATATACAGTATATATTCATTTAGACACCAATCAGCAAGCAGTACCCAGGTGCTGAATCAAAAATTGTCCGGCTCCTAAATTTACATTCTTACTTTTTCAAAAAAAGATACCAAGGGAACAAAAAATTATAATAGAAGTAAATTAGAAAGTTGCTTAAAATTGAATAATATAACTATTAATGAGGCAATAGCACTTTGAGATCTGAGGTAGAACTAGAACCTGGTGGTGTCTAAATCTGATAAAGGTGGTACTATTATAGTACAAAATCGAGATGATTATGTCAAGGAAGCCATGAGACAGCTATCAGATTTAGAGACTTACCGGAGACTAACATTTAACCCCACCGAATTGTTTAAAAAGGAACTTTGGACATTACTAGACAGGGGTGTATATTGTGGATTTATAACCTTATCTCAGGCAGAATGTTTAATAAATGAGAATCCATCAATACCAGTGTTTAAACATCTGCCTAAAATACGCAAATCCCGGGATAATCCTCCGGGAAGACCTATAATCTACACTATAGACACCATAGGGGAGAACCTATGGATATGGGTAGATGAATTTCTTCAACCTGTTGGTAAACAGTTGCCAGGCTACCTTAGAGATACTAAGCAACTTCTTAGGAAATTAGACAGTCAAAGATGGAATCAGGACTGTCTTTTTCTTGCTGTTGACGTAGTATCATTGTACTCTTGTATTTCTCATGTAGAAGGTTTGAAGGCTCTAAAAGAGTTGCTTCATATACGGTATATACATGTTATGATGCAGCATTTATTGAATTTGTGTTGAATATTGTGGAATATCTATTGACCCAAAATTATGTCATCTTTGAAGGTCAGTATTATTTACAGAAGCAGGGCACAGCAATATGGAACGCAATTTGCCCCCTCATATGCGAATCTGTATTTTTGGTGTTTTGAATTGAGTAAGATTTTTTCATATAATCCCTTTAAGGAAAACATCAAATTCTATATTAGATTCATAGATGATCTCCTAATAATTTGGAAGGGGAATACTGGTGGTATAGAGAATTTTGTTCTGTATTTTAATGACAATGTGAAAAACCTGAAATTTACCTACTTGAGCTCCGAGAGGGAGATTGATTATTAGACCTAACAATTAGGGGAGATGCCCCTAGAGGAGAGATAGACGGAGATCTTCAGAAAGGAAATATCTGGTAATACTATCATTAGAGCAGGTTCTAGTCACCCTAGATGTGTCATAAAGGGCATTCCTAAAGGTCAATGTATGTGCCTCCGAAGAAACTGTACAGATGTAAATAAGTTCCAGATATAAGCAAGTAGTACTGCATTTTACTACCACCTCCCCAAGATCCACAAAGATTCACTTAAACCTCAGGTTGACCTATTATTGCCGGGATTGGGAGTCTTACTAACTCCCTCTCTGCTTATATAGATTCTTTTCTCCAAAAAATTGTTACATCCCTATATTCATATATTAGAGATTCTACTGATCTATTGCTCAAATTGCCAGAATTGTCTACTGATGAAGAGTGTTGGTGGGTGACTTGTGATGTCGGGGGGCCCTTTATTCAAATATACATGCCCGACGTACAGGTTGATTTTATTATTGAGCTTATCACTTTTATCCTACAGCACAATTATTATTTTTTTACCAAAGTAGAAATGATGTGCAGATTAAAGGAATGGCCATGGGTTCGCACCAGGTTTCACAAATTTGTCTATTGATGAAGAGTGTTGGTGGGTGACTTGTGATGTCGGGGCCCTTTATTCAAATATACATGCCCGACGTACAGGTTGATTTTATTATTGAGCTTATCACTTTTATCCTACAGCACAATTATTTTTTTTACCAAAGTAGATATTATGTGCAGATTAAAGGAACGGCCATGGGTTCGCACCAGGTTTCACAAATTTGTTCATGGGACAATTCGAAAAATTCTATATATACGAATCTCTTTTCGCAAAGAACCTGGTGTTTTATGGCCGTTATATAGATGACCTCTTATTTATTTTTTGAGGTCTACACTCACTTATTCTAGATTTCATCAATCATCTCAATAATAATTCACTTGGAATATATTTTACACATAACATTCAAAAAGACAAGATCAAATTTCTGGATCTGATCCTGGGGAGGGGCTGTGATGGAGCAGTTTCCTCTAAAACCTTCTTTAAAACAGTGGATTGCAACCACTTTCTACATTATGAGAGCAACCACAACCAGAGTTGGAAAAACAATGTGCCAAACAGCCAATTTAGAAGAATCAGGAGAAACAGATCCACATTAGCAGACTATAACATGCAGACTAGGGTTATTGGGGACAGATTTCGGAAAAAGGGATATCCAAAAGAACTTGTGAATAGAGAACTGGTCAGAGAGGAAGAGAGAGACCAATATTTTTTGAGGATACCAACCCTCCACTTTTTATTACAAGATATAACTCCAATTACCGTGATATTAATAAAATCTTATCCAAACATTGGCCTATACTGACCAATGATCCTATATTAAAGAAGATTATTGGTCCCAAACCAAAAGTTGTCTATAGAAGAGCTCCCACTCTCAAGATCGCTTTGGCCCCTAGCAAAGTAGTGAGAGACAAATATAAAGGAGTTGCTACATTATGAGAGCAACCACTACCAGAGTTGGAAAAACAATGTGCCATACAGCCAATTTAGAAGAATCAGGAGAAACTGCTCCACACTAGCAGACTATGACAAGCAGACTAGGGTTATTGGGGACAGATTTTTGAAAAAGGGATATCCAAAAGAACTTGTGAATAGAGAACTGGTCAGAGAGGAAGAGAGAGATCAGTATTTTGTTGAGGATACCAACCCTCCACTTTTTATTACAAGATATAACTCCAATTACCGTTATATTAATAAAATCTTATCCAAACATTGGCCTATACTGACCAATGATCCTATATTAAAGAAGATTATTGGCTTTGGCCCCTAGCAAAGTAGTGAGAGACAAATATAAAGGAGTTGCTACAGTACAGTCCAGACAACCAGATAGGACGTTTGATCTCAAAATGCTGAAGGAGATGTTGTGTCATGTGTAATCACATTTCACACAGAGTATCCACTTTTACATCTCATAGTACTGGTGAGATCTTTAACATAAAAAGCTTCATGACCTGTGAATCATCATTCATTATTTATTTGGTAAGTTGCAAATGTTGGGTCCAGTATGTTGGCCGCACCTGCCACAAAGTGAAAAAAAGATGAGGGGAACATGCATCGAATACCTTTGGGGGGCCTCAAAAACATTTTGCACCAAGGCCCTCTGTTAAGCAGGTCTGCTACTGGTGATCACTGACCACATTTGAAAATTATTCTGTTATTAAAATGCTGGATTCTACTTTATATTATGGGCTAACATACCTACAGTTTTCACTCATTTAAACACTGTTGATTTTGATTTCAAAAACTTTTTTTTATCATTCATTTACAAATTATTGAAGATTGTGTAATGGTGAATTAATTGTTTCTTTCATAATTTATATATTTTGAAAGTTGTATTATTTGCATGTGCCTACAGGCAATGTGAACAATAATGTCAAAGCCCAGTAATCTGTATAACATATATTCAAAAACATTACTGATATTAGATTCTTGAACAGTTTCATGATTCTGTGATTATATTGGTTCCCTAAAGAGAGTGTTAAATGGTCATTTTCCATTGCTTTCTCTATGAATAAACAGTGAGAAATAAGATAAGGAGGAATTTGAGTAAACAAATAAACAAATAAGACAGATAGATACACGCTCAGCCCATTTCATAGGGAAATTTCTAGGATTTAAATAAATTGTTATGGTAGAAATAAACAAAGGAAATAATGATTTTTTTTGCATTCAGTCATAGGGGTAACCCATAACACATCTTATGAGAAGTCATTTTAGATGACTCACTTATAGTTGTCTAGAAATCTCACTTGGGGATTAACAACTAAGTGCCCTTAGCATATGTCAGAAATACATCAATTTAAGTATAGAAGTTCCCAACTAGGAAGTTATATCACCAATTGGCTTTCAATAGAAAACATTAACAACACTCATTCAAACCTGTCTTTCCTCACTTTTTTCTCCCCCAAGATTTCACCCACTTCTGGGACCATTATAACCTATACATAGAGTTGGGTTACTTTGATGTGGATTAGTATTTTCCTTACTTGACTTTGTATTCCTTTGAGAAGAGGAAGCTCCTAATGTTAAAATAAAAGTTCTGTATTTGAATAAGTTGTTTTGTAATTGAAATATATATATATATATATATATATATATATATATATATATATATATATATACATATACAGTATATATTCATTTAGACACCAATCAGCAAGAAGTACCCAGGTGCTAAATCAAAGATGGGCCGGCTCCTAAACTTACATTCTTACTTTTTCAAAAAAAAGATACCAAGGGAACAAAAAAATTATAATAGAAGTAATTTAGAAAGTTGCTTAAAATTGAATAATATAACTATTAATGAGGCAATAGCACTTTGAGATCTGAGGTAGAACTAGAACCTGGTGGTGTCTAAATCTGATAAAGGCGGTACTATTATAGTACAAAATCGAGATGATTATGTCAAGGAAGCCATGAGACAGCTATCAGATTTAGAGACTTACCGGAGACTAACATTTAACCCCACCGAATTGTTTAAAAAGGAACTTTGGACATTACTAGACAGGGGTGCATATTGTGGATTTATAACCTTATCTCAGGCAGAATTTTTAATAAATGAGAATCCATCAATACCAGTGTTTAAACATCTGCCTAAAATACACAAATCCCGGGATAATCCTCCGGGAAGACCTATAATCTACACTATAGGCACCATAGGGGAGAACCTAGGGAGATGGGTAGATGACTTTCTTCAACCTGTTGTTAAACAGTTGCCAGGCTACCTTAGAGATACTAAGCAACTTCTTAGGAAATTAGACAGTCAAAGATGGAATCAGGAATGTCTTTTTCTTGTTGTTGACGTAGTATCATTGTACTCTTGTATTCCTCATGTAGAAGGTTTGAAGGCTCTAAAAGAGTTGCTTCATATACGGTATATACATGTTATGATGCTGCATATATTGAATTTGTGTTGAATATTGTGGAATATCTATTGACCAACAATTGTTTCATCTTTGAAGGTCAGTATTATTTACAGAAGCAGGGCACAGCAATATGGAACGCAATTTGCCCCCTCATATGCGAATCTGTATTTTGGGTGTTTTGAATTGAGTAAGATTTTTTCATATAATCCCTTTAAGGAAAACATCCAATTCTAAATTAGATTCATAGATGATCTCCTAATAATTTGGAAGGGGAATACTGGTGGTATAGAGGATTTTGTTCTGTATTTTAATGACAATGTGAAAAACCTCAAATTTACCTACTTGAACTCTGAGAGGGAGATTGACTATTTAGACCTAACAATTAGGGGAGATGCCCCTAGAGGAGATCTTCAGAAAGGAAATATCTGGATCTGATCCTGGGGAGGGGCTGTGATGGAGCAGTTTCCTCTAAAACCTTCTTTAAAACAGTGGATTGCAACAGCTTTCTACATTATGAGAGCAGCCACTACCAGAGTTGGAAAAACAATGTGCCATACAGCCAATTTAGAAGAATCAGGAGAAACTGCTCCACACTAGCAGACTATGACAAGCAGACTAGGGTTATTGGGGACAGATTTTTGAAAAAGGGATATCCAAAAGAACTTGTGAATAGAGAACTGGTCAGAGAGGAAGAGAGAGATCAGTATTTTGTTGAGGATACCAACCCTCCACTTTTTATTACAAGATATAACTCCAATTACCGTTATATTAATAAAATCTTATCCAAACATTGGCCTATACCGACCAATGATCCTATATTAAAGAAGATTATTGGCTTTGGCCCCTAGCAAAGTAGTGAGAGACAAATATGAAGGAGTTGCTACAGTACAGTACAGTCCAGACAACCAGATAGGACGTATGATCTCAAAGTGCTGAAGGAGATGTTGTGTCATGTGTAATCACATTTCACACAGAGTATCCACTTTTACATCTCATAGTACTGGTGAGATCTTTAACATAAAAAGCTTCATGACGTGTGAATCATCATTCGTTATTTATTTGTTAAGTTTCAAATGTGGGGTCCAGTTGGCCGCACCTGCCACAAAGTGAAAAAAAGAATGGGGGGAACATGCATCGAATATCAAGACTAAGTCCAAAGCTCACATTGTCTCTAGACATTGTTTACTTTGCCATGGAGGAGTAAAGAATTCCATGAGCATTTTGCCTATTCAGTCTGTATCTAGATATCATATTAATGCCTTCATGACCCTGAGGAGAAGAGACTTCTATTGGATTACCAAACTACAGACACTCCAACCTAATGGTCTTAATGAGAACTTAGACATGGCAGCATTTATATGATTTTACCAAGAGTCTATTACTAGTCACTAGGGTTTTGATAATTTTCTAGATACACATAAATATAGAGGCTTTGGTTATGTTTTATGTTTTTTATTATCAACAACATTTATATGATGATATATATATATATATATATATATATATATATATATATATATATATATATATATATATATTCATTCACTTGACTATATTCTGTTTTATTTCCATTATTTCCATATGTAGTATAGACACCTTCACTTATACATAGGGGATTTAGTTATGTGTATATATCTCTTTATTCTCACATTACTTCAGATATCCCTTAGCCTCCACTTTCTTTTAGGAGACTTTAGTTATTCACCATCATCATTTTTTTATTGATAGCCAATATTTGGCATATTGTGTTTTTTTTTATATCAATTATCATAAGTGGAATACTTATGTTTAGGCTTTGTAGCCAGTATATCTTAAAATATGTGGCACTACCCCTATCATTCTGTTGTTATACAGAGTGTCTTATCACTACACTGGAGCTACATAGTAGCTAATCCTTATATATAGATTTATTATTATTATTTTTTTATATGGTTGAGACCACATTTATGATTTTACCATCACACTATACCAGTGAATATTATTACACTTTTTATTCCCTATTTTTGTATAATCGAGATTATGCATAGTATTGTTTTGTTTTTAGTTTTGTGCACATTTAGGAGATGGGATGACCATTTCCTGATAACGGTACTATTACACGTCCATTCTAAGATTATGATCACACAAGGTTGTGGTACTATTTGATCATTTATAGATCTTGTCCCCTCTCCGTTTTTATGTTTGAGCACACACACGGAATGGTTCCTTGTTTGGAGGCGGACACTTACCCAGAGGTGTAATGCAATCGCCATCCCTCACGCTAGGCCCATTGGATTGTCCAGATTGGGTCTGAGGACACACACCCCCCTGCTAGGGGTGGGACCCAGTAGTAGTATCAGGTCTGTTTACATATGTATCTCCATATGTTTTTGTCTGGATGCGGGCACTTGCCTAGAGGTGTGAAAAAATTGCCATTCCTCATGCCGAGCCTATTGGTTGTCTTGGCTGAGTTGGTGTGATGGTGGAGAGTTTGCAGCATGTTACAAACCATTAGCTTCGGATCTCCTAATAGGTCTGTTAACATTTGTATCTTCACTCTCACTACATCTGCTCTATAGTCACCGGGCCATAGATATGTCATTTGAATAACAGATTGTTAAATTAGGTTACTTATCACTTCTAGGAGCGTGTTGATAATTACTTTATATTTTAGGGGCCAGCAGAGGAGTAAGGGGGAGGAGGGGAGTGATGATCTTTATATTTGCTTTATGTTTCTAACGTGTGTGTATGTGCAAATTCAAATATTATCTATGTTGGGCTCACAAATTTTGACATATAGACATGAGTATTCTCTGCTAGTAGCAGTTATTGCCAACATCTACAAGGCTGTAGATAGGCTGTAATTCCATACTATTGCCAATGTTGTGTTTATATATCATTGTTTTTTTATTATTGTTTTTGTTAGGTTGCCATAGCAGCTCATTTAATTAGGACATACAGATGTAACCATTTGTTTGATTGTTCATACTGATCTGGCAGGGAATGCTCTGCTACCAAGATGACGTTTGCAATAGTGTTTTTTGCACAGATAATGTTGATTGTCAATTAACCAATCATAGGATTGTGAAAGGTTTATATAGCAAGTGTATCATTATTTTTTTATATATATTGTATAGCATGAGGAAACAGCTCTTGAGAGGCTGAGAAACGCGTTGCTCTGTTTTTAAAATAAAGAATTGTTTTTATGATACACTTGGTGCCTGTTTGGAACTCTACCTTGTGGAGCTGGGGCCGGTTCCTGTTTGCAAGAGAGTGCAGTCTACTGGGTGGCTGAGAGGTCCCAGTTTGCTTATACTGCACCTGGAGATGCACTACATATTGTAAGTGTTACCTATTATCATTACTTCCCCTGACCATATTGTACTAGGCTATGGTAGCTCTGTTCTCTCACTTCTAGGAATTAGGGATTCGCCTGCCTACCTCCTGACTGGATTCTGGTTTGCTTGTACACAGTGAGCTGGACCACTGTTTTAGTTCCAGCCTGCCCCATTAGCACCACTGGGTGCTTTCCCTTTGTGAGTACCTTCATTTATCATACTGACTACTCCTTTTTGTTTCGATGGCACTAGGTCATGTTGGCACCTCTGTGTTTTCTCCTTTCCAGATTACCAGCTACCACGGATTGACCATCCTTTTGACAGAGTGCTGCCTCTACACTGGATATCAAGGACATTTTGCTAACATTTTGTTAACATTTCATACTGGTTGATGTGTGTTTATTTTGTTTAGTGTGCTGCATTTAAAGTATAGTGTTCTTTTGACCTTTTTGACTAATTGTTCCTTAGCGAGGAAGCACCCCCTATAGGAATTTTGGTCTCTCTCATTTTTTCCCATTTTTTGTCCTAATTTGAAGGATAGGCTAATATCTCGGGTCTATAATAAAACTGTATTAACCCAGACAATGGATAAGGTCCAGAATATGGATAGGATATCTTTGATGAGGGATAAATGGAAGGAATTAGGAGCAGAGGAAATTAATATCCTTACTTTCTCTATGAGATATAGCAAGCAGTATACTGAAGTGTGCAATATAGTCCAAAAGTACATACCTATATTAAGGAATGATCCGAAAATGAAGGAAGTAGTAGATAAAGGAGAAAGGTGTGTTTAAAAAAAAAAGGCTGAAACCATTGAGAAAACTCTAAAAATGGATTTTTCAATAAAATCAGTGCCTGAAGGCATGATGTGGCTCAGAAAAAAAGAGTGGCAATTTTAAATGTGGTGGCCAACCATGTAAATCATGTAGTTACATCAGAAAGGGAGATACATTTATCACCACTGTTACCCATAAAGAATTTACTGTAACCCAGCATTTGAATTGCAAATCCAGATTTGTGATATATTTAATAACCTGTAAACTATGTCTCAGTCAGTATACATTAAGGACCACTGGCATGCTGAAGGACAGGATTAGGGAGCACCTACTGTCATTAGAAGCTGAGATATCAAAAACTCCAGTAGCCAGACATTTTGCAACCCATAGAAGGGGGCATCTATCTATCTGATCTTCTTAGGAATTTGCAGTAAGCACTTTTTAGGAAATCGCAGTAAGCATGATATTGCTATGTGGGGTTACTGATATCCATGTGTATTTCATTGTATATTTCATTGTGTAAATGTTAACTGCTGTTTTCCATCAAGCATATATGTAAACTATGTATATCCCTTTATTAACACTGGTTACGTTATGAATACTCTGACTTATCAGTACTAGTTAATACTAGTTAAACTCCTGTTGTAACAGGACTAAAAAGGCTGTCTGTTAACCCTATGGGACATATCTATCAAGCTCCGGATAGAGATTGAGGTCCATAAGACCGCTGCTCCATAACCTGTCCATCTGCTCTGAGCAGGCAGACAGACATTGCCGCAATTCAACCCGATCGAGTATGATCGGGTTGATTGACACCCCCCCTGCTGGTGGCCGATTGGCCGAGATTCTGCAGGGGGCGGCGTTGCTCCAGCAGCTCTTGTGAGCTGCTGGTGCAATGCTGAATATGGAGAGCTTATTGCTCTCCGTATTCAGCGAGGTCTGGAGGACCTGATCCGCACTCTCGGATCAGGTCCGCCAGACTTTGATAAATAAAGACCTATATGTTTATATTACTAGGTCATTTTCCTTTTAGCGTCACTTAGAACTCTTTACTATGCCTACCCCTTTAAGATGAGAGTGTGTATTATGTCTATTTAAGGAGGATGTAATTTAGCTAATTGTATCCCTGACGAAGTGCCTTTAGCATCAGGAAACGCGTCAGCTGGCAGCTGTGGTGTTTTCCTGTGTGGAGTGGTGTAGCCCGCTGTGTTTTACGTGAAGACAATAAAGCATTGAATGTTTTAATTTACTCGCAAGTCTAGGATAGTTATTTACCTCGTTTTGTTATAATGCTTTATATTATGGGCTAACATACCTACATATTTCACTCATTTAAAGACTGTTGATTTTGCTTTCAAATACTTTTTTTACTATTCACTTACAAATTATTGAAGATTGTGTAATGGTGAATTAATTATTTCTTTCATAATTTATATACTTTTAAAGTTGTATTATTTGCATGTACCTACAGGCAATTTGACCAATAATGTCAAAGTCCAGTAATCTGTATAACATATATTCAAAAACATTACTGATATTAGAATCTTGAACAGTTTCATGATTTGGTGATTATATTGGTTCAATATATTAGTTCATTACTCTCACTGCTACATACAGCAGGCCTAAAGCTCATCTGAGCCTTGGCTCTCTGATTCTAAGTGGCTCCGTTAAAAGTGGCAGAGTTAATCACTGGGTCTACATCCACACTGCTTCTAATCCTACTTCATCTCATCTCTCTACAGGTATGTGTCCCTGTTTGTGTCTTCTGGCTCCTCTTAAAACGTCCCTTAAATTCCTGCTAAATATCTCTGGTATGTGTCCCTGCTTGTGTCTCCTGGCTCCTCTTAAAACGTCCCTTTAATTAATGCTAAATATCTCTGGTATTTGTCCCTGCTTGTGTCTCCTAGCTCCTCTTAAAACGTCCCTTTAATTCCTGCTAAATAGCTCTGGTATGTGCCCCTGCTTGTGTCTCCTGGCTACTCTTAAAACGTCCTTTTAATTCCTGCTAAATATCTCTGGTATGTGTCCCTGCTCGTATCTCCTGGCTTCTCTTAAAATGTCCCTTTAATTCCTGCTAAATATCTCTGGTATGCATTTCCTCTGTCTCCATTTTGTCTACCTGTAATCATCTCTGTATAGCTAATGCATCCTGCCCTCCCCTCTAATTTGCAAGTGTGTAACTCCTGGCTAGATAGACTGTTTGTAACAGCTGCCTAGAATTAGTTCATTACTCTCACTGCTACATACAGAAGGCCTAAGGCTCATCTGAGCCTTGGCTCTCTGATTCTAAGTGGCTCTGTTAAAAGTGGCAGAGTTACTTACTGGAGTCAGAAACTGGAGGGGGAAACTGTAGTCCCACTAACAGGTAAACATAACAACTATACTTCTACACAATGCTCTCTATGTATTTTCTGCTCTCTCTGTCTGCCCCTCTCCTAAAACTCACTGCATATCCCTATAACAACAACCCCCACACTATCCATATCTCACCCTCCCTTCTCTCATCCCCTATGCTGTCCTCTCATGAACTACTCTGTTTCCTTAGAAACACTTCCCCCTCTAACTCTCCTGTGTCTAGTCATACCCGCTCCTACAAGTCTCTCTCTCACCTTCTGTCACTCTCACTGCTACTACTGCTTGCTGCTGGTGATGTCTCTCTTAACCCTGGCCCTGCAGCAATCACCACACTTTTACAATCTCGTTCTGTCTCCCACTGCAAAAACCCTAGGTCATGCAATACCAACAATCTCATCTCCATTAACCCACAGCTCCTATTCCCTCCCTTTTCTTGTGCCCTCTGGAATGCTCGCTCTGTCTGTAACAACTTACAGCTGTCCACGACCTGTTTGTTTCCAACGCTTTCAACCTTTTAGCAATTACTGAAACCTGGCTATATTCCTCTGACACTGTTTCCATTGCTGCTCTTACACATGATGGTCTTCACTTTAGCCACACACCTAGGCCAAGTGAGAGACATGGTGGTGGTGTTGGCATCTTACTCTCCCCCTCCTGCTCCTATCAGTACCTATCTCCATTTTCATCTCTCTCCTTTTCTTCCTTTGAAGTCCACTGCATTCGCCTGTTCTTCCCCCCTCTCTCTCTCAGAGTGGCAGTTATCTATCGCCCTCCTGGACCAACCTCCAAATTCCTTGACAACTTTGCTGCCTGGCTTTCTTACTTTCTCTCTACAAATACAACTACTCTAATTCTGGGGGACTTCAACATCCCCATTGACAACCCATCTGCCCCTGCTGCTTTAAACTTCTCTCACTCACTAACTCCTTCGGCCTTTCACAATCCACCCTATTCCCTACCCACCGCAATGGACACTATATGGTATTCTCCTAACTCTGATCTCTCACAGATGTTGCCTGTCGCCCATTTCCCATCTCAGACCACCATCTGCTCACCTTTAATCTTAATATACAGGCTAAACCTACTTCCCCCCCCTCGCCCCCACACCTCTAGAAATCTGCACACTGTAGACCCTCCCCAACTCTCCAACCTTATTCAAATACACCTCCCCCACACTTCCATGATATCCTGCCCTGACTTTGCCATAACCCACTACAATAGTACTCTCTCCTCTGCACTTGACACTCTCGCTCTGCACCAACTTCGCAAAGCCCCACGTCGTCAGCTCCAGCCCTGGCACTTCCAGCAAACACGCCACCTACAAAAATGTTCCCACACTGCTAAACGTGCCTGTAGAAAATCCCGCTCTGAACCTGATTTCATGCACTATAAGTTAATCCTTTACTCTTACAATTCTGCCCTTCACTTAGCTAAGCAAACCTACTTCTCTTCTCTTATATCCACTCACTCCTCAAACCCTAAAAGACCCTTCTATATTTTAAACTCTCTTCTCTACCCACCTGCACCACCCCCCTCATCTGCGTTCAGTGCTCAAGACCTGGCTGACTACTTTTTCAATAAAACACTTACCATCCAAAGAAACATCCCAAAGCAAGCCTGCAATCTCCCAACTTCACTCCCAGCCACCCCCTCTGCTGCTCTTTGCATCCTCCTCCCAACCACTGAGAGTGAAGTGGCTTCCCTATTGTTTTCCTCACAGCTCACTACCTGCCCACTTGACCCTATTCCTTCGCATCTAATACCTTCTCTGTCTCCCACCCTCACTCTGGCTCTTACCCATATATTGAACCTATCCCTTTCTACCGGCTCATTCTCTGCCTCTTTCAAACATGCAAAGTTCACCCCCATCCTCAAAAAACCCTCCCTTGACCCTAACTCTCCTGCAAACTACCACCCCATATCATTACTCCCGCTAGCTTCAAAAATCCTTGAAAAACTAGTTTTCAATCGCCTAACTCACTTCCTGTCCTCCAACTCACTTCTCGACCCCCTGCAATCTGGCTTCTGTCCCCAACACTAAACTGAGACTGCCCTCACCTTGGTTACTAACAATCTCCTTTCTGCTAAAATCAAAGGCTACTACTCTATACTCATCTTACTTGACCTCTCTGCTGCCTTTGACACTGTTGACCATCCCCTTCTCCTATGGACTTTTAGCTCTCTTGGGCTCTGTGACAATGCCCTCTCAGGGATTCACTCTAATCTCTCTAACAGATCCTTCTCCATCTCTTTTGCTGGTGGCTCCTCCTCTCCATTGCCTCTGTCTGCTGGAGTACCTCAAGGCTCTGTCCTGGGTCCTCTACTTTTCTCTATTTACACTTTTTCACTGGGTAAACTTATCAACAGCTATGGCTTCAACTACCACCTCTATGCTGATGATACCCAGATCTACCTTTCCACCCCTGCACTCTCTCCTTCTGTCAATTCTCACATAAGCGACGGCTTATCTGACATTTCATCCTGAATGGCCTCTCACCACCTAAAAATAAACATGGCCAAAACCGAACTACTTCTAATCCCCCCCCCTCTAACTCTACTACAGTTTTTAATTTTTCCATCACTGTTGGTGGCACCACTATCTCCCCATCACCCCAAGTCCACTGCCTCAGAGTCACAATTGACTCAAATCTGTCCTTCATTCCCCACATCTAACTGCTCTTTTTATCCTGCCGCAACCACCTAAGCAATATCTCTAAAATTCGTCTGTTTCTGAGTGATGAAACTACTAAACTGCTTATCCACTCCCTGGTAATTTACTGACTTGACTACTGCAATAACTTGCTAACTGGCCTCCCTCTCTCCCGCCTTTCTCCCCTTCAATCCATCCTAAATGCATCTGCCAGACTAATCCACCTCTCTCTACGCTCTGTATCTGCTGCGCCTCTCTGTCCCTTCACTGCCTCCCCATTCACAGTAGAATTAAATTCAAAATTCTCACCCTGACCTACAAAGCCCTCACCAATGCTGCCCCACCCTACCTGTCCTGACTCATCAACAAATATACCCCAGCCCGCCCCCTAAGATCCAACAATGACCTGCTCCTTGCGTCCTCTACCATCACCACCTCTCATGCCAGACTACAGGACTTCTCTCGTGCGGCACCAACCCTCTGGAACGCACTTCCTCGAGCCGTCAGACTCTCCCCTAACCTCTCCTCCTATAAACTTTCCCTAAAGACCTTTTTGTTCAGGGAAGCCATTCACCCGACTCATTAACAAATGAACTTCACTAACCCAACAGTTGCCCTCATCTCCCCATTAATATCATTCCCACCTTTGCAGTCCCTACCTCCTGTTTCCCATTCGCCAACCCATCTAGATTGTAAGTTCCCACAGGAATAGGGCCCTCAATTCCCCCTGTATCTGTCTGTAAATTTTGTCTTTTATTGTATTGTTTCTCCGTTGTACTTTTATCCTTGTACCCATGGACAGCGCTGCGGAATCTGTTGGTGCTTTATAAATAAAGAATAATAATAAAAATAATAATAATATAGAGTTAAATGTTTATTTTCCATTGCTTTTTCTATGTATAAACAGTGAGAAATAAGATAAGGAGGAATTTGAGTAAACAATTAAACAAATAAGACAGATACAAGTTCAGCCCATTTCATAGGGCTGTGGTTTAAATGATCAGAAACTTATATTTCACATTAAAAAATAAGCCTAAAGGAACAATTCCCCATACATTTTATAGTCTGCAGCTGGGATAACAAATCATTGGAATTACATTAAGGGGAAAACAATTTTACAGTGTACTGTCCCTGATGAGGATTCATTTCTAGGATTTAAATAAATTGTTATGGTAAAAATAAATAAAGGAAAGAATGAATGTTTTGCATAGGGGTAACCCATAACACATTGGGATATACTGAGTTACTCCATCGTATGAGAAGTCATTTTAGATGACTCACTTATGGTTGTCTAGAAATCTCACTTGGGGATTAACAACTAAGTGCCCCCAGCATATGTCAGAAATACATCAGCTTAAGTATAGAAGTTCCCAACTAGGAGGTTACGTCACAATTGGCTTTCAATAGAAAACATTAACAACACTCATTCAAACCTGTCTTTCCTCACTTTTTTCTCCCCCAAGATTTCATCCACTTCTGGGACCATTATAACCTATACATAGAGTTGGGTTACTTTGATGTGGATTCGTATTTTCCTCACTTGACTTTGTATTCCTTTGAGAAGAGGAAGCTCCTAATGTAAAAAAATCCTCAAAACAAATTCCTACCACAAGAAAAACAAGAACAAGCTAGAATTGTATGATCCTTTGTCCTCATATCGGAATTGTAGCAAGCACTTATTATTTAATAGGGTAGTCAAAAGCATGTTTCTAAGAATCCTGCATGCTACTTAAAGGGAAACTGTACTGTACATTTTTATTTTCTCCTTACAGAGTTTCTATTGTATTGTTATGTGAGCCGCAGAGTATTAAATGTATCAGAAATTGTTCCTTCGGTTCTATTTATGTATTTGAATAAGTTGTTTTATAATTGAGATATATATATATATATATATATATATATATATATATATATACACATTTAGACACCAATCAGCAAGCACTACCCAGGTTCTGAACCAAAAATGGGCCAGCTCCTAAGCTTACATTCTTGTTTTTTTTAAATAAAGATACCAATGATAACGGGGAAAAAAATGATAATAGGAATTAGAAAGTTGCTTATAATTGCATGCTCTATCTGAATCATGAAAGTTACATTTTTACTAAATTATCCCTTTAAATTCTCCTTAGTGCTATACAGCTGATGAAACAAGGGAAAAACATTAAAAGCAAGTAAGTGATAAACATTCATTGTATTTCAAGCACTGGGAACAACCTTGCTGTTGCCTCTTGTTTACATTATTGTGTTTCTATGGAGAATACTGCAGCTATCTCAAGTTACAAAATAAAGGTAAATGAGCTATTCGTAAACCACTTAAAATACACTCCAGCAAGTAAAATGGATAATTGGGAACACATTAAAGGGGCAGTCTATTCCAGAATTTATATTTTTCAAAAAGGATAGACAATCCCTTTATTACCCATTCCCCAGTTTTGCATGACCAACACAGTTATATTAATATACTTTTTACCTCTGTGATTACTTTGCATCTAAGCTCTTAGCTTCTGCAGACTGCTCCCCTATTTCAGTTCTTTTGACAGACTTGCATTTTAGCCAATCAGTGCTGACTCATAAGTAACTCCACTGGAGCGAGCACAATGTTATTTTTATGGAACACATGAACTAGCGCTGTCTAGCTGTGAAAATATGTCAAAATGCACTGGATTAAGAGGAGGCCTTGAATGGCTTAGAAATTAGCATATGAGCCTACCTAGGTTTAGCTTTCAACAAAGAATACCAAGAGAACAAAGCAAATGTAATGATGAAAGTAAATTGGAAAGTTGTTTTACATTGCTTGCCCTATCTGAATCATGAAAGTTTAATTTTGACTAGATTGTCCCTTAAAATACATATTATCCTATGCAAAAAAAATTGCATTAAAAAAAAATTAAGTTTAAGTCAGACCTTAAAGGGATAGGAAAGTCAAAATAAAAGGGACAGACAACTGCAATATTTTTATTGTTTAAAAAGATACATAATCCCCAGTATCTATCTAAATTTTTTCAACATGTAGAGAAGCAGAGCGAACGCCTGACGCGCGTTTCGCCTACTGCTTTGTCAAAGGCCAGGCGTTCGCTCTGCTTCTCTACATGTTGTAAAAATTTAGATAGATTTAATAATCGTTTGTTGGCTGTTATCGGCACTTTAGCTTAAAACAATTGAGGGTAACAAGTGGGGTATGTTACGTTGACGGACACTCGCTCAATCTTTCTGATAACATAATGATAGAATTGTAATGGGCATCAATAACTATCTAACAGCTTAAGAGTTGAATAACGACATAGTGCGGGACTTTGATAAACGCGGGTCCCGTTGTCCATTATTGACATGACTTACAGTGTTAAACAATATACCGGTCTATACACCGCACACCTCCCCCTTTTTTGAAGCTAAAAATACTCGACATTTATTTAGAAGCCCTTTTTTGTATATAGTTCAATTTTGTGTTTTTGGGAACCACTTTAATAATATTGTTGTTATAAATGATTCATCCTTGTGGTAATAATATAACGTTGCTCCACAGACCTGCAGGTCATACTCAGCAATCAAATATATACTTACGGTCGTAGTCGTGGGGCACAATACTAGCCTGACCCATAATCGTTGGGGAAAACAATGCTGATATTTTTGTCAGGTTTAGCCTAACTGGTAGAGCTTGCTTGAGGGGTGCCCTTGTGACCTTATTGCGCCCCCCCCCCTCGATATCTATAAGCATTTGGCCTCTCTTATTATATGTATTTAGATAACACAGACATATTGCCTATCTACCACATGACTCTTTAAGTTAAATTCACATATGAGAGAATTTCTTTCTCAGCACAGCACAAGGAGAGCAACGTTTGATTCTATATATATTTGTGTGGCCCCTAATAACACATTTATTTGTTTCAACATATCTATGACAGTTGAAGTCATTGCTAGGGGTATTTGACATTTAACAAAAGTGTATTCACATTAGGATATGAGGATTTGTATGTGAATAAATACAGACCCTATGGTATATTTGACATTTAACATAAGTGTACTCACATTGGGACATGAGGATATGTAAATAAATACAGACCCTAGGGTATATCACTTAACAATAGACAATTGGTTATCCTCACATGTGTGATATATGACTGTAGGTATTTTGCCTCATTGCACATATGATTAATAACAAATACACCCTATTTTAATTTCCACGTACATTTCAATTTTTATTTTTGGCAACTTAATAAAAGTTACGTTTTAAATAATCTTCTTCCTAGTGCCCACTCTGTTATATAATTGGTCATCTAGGCTCTCTAATCAAGTGTGCCACAAGATACCTTCTTTCTTCTTCCCCATATTCTCCTGATAAAAAGGCAGAAATGTAGAGGTTTAAATGTTATAAAGTATATTAATATAACAATGTTGGTTGTGCAAAACTGGGGAATGGGTAGTAAAGGCGTTATTTATCTTTTTAAACAATAACAATTTTAGTGTTGACTGTCCCTTTAAGCTTGCATGATTCAGATAGATCATATCATTTTAAGACACTTTTAAATTAAATTCACTTTGATTTCCAGATGTGCTTCGCTCTCTTGGTATCCCTTGTTGAAAAGGAATACGCACATATCCTACACCAGTGGGAGCTAGCTGCTGATTGGTGCCTGCACACATTTGTGATTGGCTAACTAAATGTGTTCAGCTAGCTGCCAGTAGTGCAATGCTGTTCCTACACCAAAGGATAACAAGAGAATAAAGCAAATTTGATAATAGAAGTAAATTGGAAAGTTGTTTAAAATGGTATGACGTGCCTCAAAGTATAAAAGTAACAAAAAAAAACTTACATAGGAACTACAGTTAAAAAAAATAAAAATAATAAAATGTCTGGTTTTAGATATAAATAAAATATATATATATTATTGTTCTTGATATCAACCTTTAATTTGTAAAAACAACACAAATTAGAGGCAGATTCTGGATTCAGACAGAGCATACAATTTAAAAAATAAGTTTCCAATTTACATTTATTATCAAATTTGCTTTGTTCCTATGGTATTCTTTGTTGAAGAGATACCTACGTACAATAGGTGTCTGGAGCACTACATGGTAGAAAATAGGGCTGCCAACTAGTGCAAAACTGCTACCATATAGTGCTCCAGACACGTGCACGCTCTTGAGCTAATGTCCCTGCTTTTCAACAAAAGAAACCAAGAACAAAGACAACTTCCTAATAGAAAGAAATAAGAAAGTTGTTTTAAAATTGTATGCTCTATCTGTATCATAAAATAAAAATTGGGGTTTCATTTCCCTTTAATAGCAAGCAATAAAAGTTAATACCGGGCTTTCAAAAGCATGAAACTTGAAAGTGATATTCTGGATCATGTGACAGAGCAAAAATTAAATAATTTCTTGTACAGCAAACTAAAGGAGTATGCTGCCATGCACTTGCTACTTAAAGTATAGGGTGCGCTATCTATTGGGTGCATTAAAATGCTTTGGTTAAAAATATAACAAACAGGCAGAGTGTTTTTTATTGCACCAGGTTATTATTAACTGTACTTGTCTAGCCGAATGTTTTGCAAGTAAATTTAAAAGGATTGGAAGAGAGATCAAAGTGAATGAGAAATAAATACTGTACAGTGTAGTTTCTCATTTCAATGGAATGGGCAATTCTCTGTCATAGGCAAGGACAATCATTCTGGTAAAATATACGTACACATACTGCAGTAAAGATCATAGTCCGAGCTTACAATACAATGCAAGAGTGTGCGATTATAAGAGATTTTACTTCTATTAACAAACTTACTTCAGTCACTTGGTATTGTTTGTTGAAAATCATACCTAGGTAGGTTTAGAAGCAGTAATGTACTATTAGGAGCTAGCCGGTGATTAGAGGCTTTACACATATGACTTTTGTCATTGGCTCACTAGAGGTGTTCATATAGATCTCAGCAGTGCATTTCTGTTCTGAAGCTAACTTTGCATGGGTTAAACACATAGTTAAAAGTGCTTCTATGTCCCTTTAAGGGAAGTTGGAAGAGAAACCTACAGTAGAAAGGAAGCAATGATCATCTTTCAAAATTCCTGGGTTGTTTCAGAAGTAATATGTGTTATGTTTACTGAAAATGCAAAAGGGGAATGAGACAGGACATTAGGTAGTATATTTATCTGTCACAATTTACATGAAGTCCTGATAAATACAAAAGGGAAGTTGTTACTTTAAAGCAATGACTATTGTGAAGGATTCAAGGCAAGAAAACAACAGTAAAAGTATAAATAAATCTTTATTTACAAAAGTATTATCTAAATATTTATATATATATATATATATATATATATATATATATATATATATATATATATATATATATATATATTTCCCTAATAGAGGGCATTATTTACACTATGGATCTTGCAATAACCTAAACATCACTGGGGGTTTTTTGTTAAAATTTGACAGCAAATATATAAGTGTACAATAATTTATGCTTTGTTAAGTGGGTTTTACATTAAAGTTGTATGAACTGTAGCAGTAATAGGCTCACTGTCAGCTAGATTACGAGTTTAGTGTTAGAGGCTATGCGGTGCTAACGAGCAGTTTTCTCTCACCGCTCACTTACCTGCAGCGCTGGTATTACGGGTTTTTACAAACCTGGTGTTAAAAGGCAAGAAGTGAGCGTTGAGCAAAATGTTGCTCCTTACCGCACTCCACTCCAATACCGGCGCTGCTTAAGTCAGCGGTGAACTGGTCGTACGTGCTCGTGCACGATTTTCCCATAGGAATCAACGGGGAGAGCCGGCTGAGAAAAATTCTAACACCTGCCAAAAAGCAGCGTAAAACTCAGTAACGCAGCCCCATTGATTCCTATGGGGAAATAAAATTTATGTCTACACCTAACACCCTAACATGAACCCCGAGTCTAAACACCCCTAATCTTACACTTATTAACCCTAATCTGCCGCCCCAACATCGCCGACACCTACATTATATTTATTAACATCTAACCTGCCGCTCCGGACACCGCTGCCACCTACATTATACTTATGAACCCCTAATCTGCTGCCCCCAATGTCGCCGCAACCTACCTACACTTATTAACTCCTAATCTGCTGCCCCCAATGTTGCCACCACTATAATAAACATATTAACCCCTAAACCGCCGCACTCCCGTCTCGCAAACATTAGTTAAATATTATTAACCCCTAACCTACTGTCCCTAACATCGCCGCCACCTACCTACATTTATTAACCCCTAATCTGCCACCCCCAACGTCACCGCCACTATACTAAATGTATTAACCCCTAAACCTAAGTCTAACCCTAACACCCCCTAACTTAAATATAATTAAAATAAATCTAACTAAAAATTCCTATCATTAACTAAATTATTCCTATTTAAAACTAAATACTTACCTATAAAATAAACCCTAAACTAGCTACAATATAACTAATAGTTACATTGTAGCTATCTTAGGGTTTATTTTTATTTTACAGGCAAGTTTGTATTTATTTTAACTAGGTAGAATAGTTATTAAATAGTTATTAACTATTTAATAACTACCTAGCTAAAATAAATACAAAATTACCTGTAAAACAAAACCTAACCTAAGTTACAATAACACCTAACACTACACTATAATTAAATAAATTAACAAAATTAACAACAATTAAATAAATTAAATTAGCTAAAGTACAAAAAAACACACTAAATTACAGAAAATAATAAACAAATTACAAGATATTTAAACTAATTACACCTAATCTAATAGCCCTATCAAAATAAAAAAAAAAACCCTA
Source organism: Bombina bombina (assembly GCF_027579735.1). NCBI lineage: Eukaryota > Metazoa > Chordata > Amphibia > Anura > Bombinatoridae > Bombina > Bombina bombina. The sequence goes on along the minus strand of NC_069500.1, from coordinate 1,331,251,645 downwards.
GCCTAAACTAAACTACTAATAGCCCTTAAAAGTGCCTTTTGTGGGGCATTGCCCCAAAGTAATCAGCTCTTTTACCTGTAAAAAAAAGTACAAACAACCCCCCCAACAGTAAAACCCGCCACCCACACAACCAACCCCCCAAATAAAATACTATCTAAAAAAACCTAAGCTCCCCATTACCCTGAAAAGGGCATTTGGATGGGCATTGCCCTTAAAAGGGCAGTTAGCTCTTTTGCGGCCCAAACCCTAACCTAAAAATAAAACCCACCCAATACACCCTTAAAAAATCCTAACACTAACCCCCTGAAGATCGACTTACAGTTCTGAAGACCCGACATCCATCCTCAAGGAAGCGGCAGAAGTCTTCATCTAACCGGGCCGAAGTCCTCAACGAAGCCGGGAGAAGTCTTCATCCAAGCCGGGCGAAGTGGTCCTCCAGACGAGCACAAGTCTTCATCCAGATGGCATCTTCTATCTTCATCCATCCGACGGGGAGCAGGTCCATCTTCAAGACATCCGACGCGAAGCATCCTTTTCAAACGAAGTCTTCTAACTGAATGATGGTTCCTTTAAGTGACGTCATCCAAGATGGCGTCCCTTAGATTCCGATTGGCTGATAGAATTCTATCAGCCAATCAGTATTAAGGTAGAAAAAATCCTATTGGCTGCTGCAATCAGCCAATAGGATTGAGCTTGCATTCTATTGGTTGTTCCAATCAGCCAATAGAATGCAAGCTCAATCCTATTGGATGATTGGATCAGCCAATAGGATTGACCTTCAATCCTATTGGCTGATTGCATCAGCCAATAGGATTTTTTCTACCTTAATTCCGATTGGCTGATAGAATTCTTTTAGGATTTTTTAAAGGTGTATTTGGTGGGTTTTATTTTTAGGTTAGGGTTTGGGCCGCAAAAGAGCTAACTGCCCATCCAAATACCCTTTTTAGGGCAATGGGGAGCTTAGGTTTTTTTAGAGAGTATTTTATTTGGGGGGTTGTTTCTGTGGGTGGTGGGTTTTACTGTTGGGGGAGTTGTTTGTATTTACAGGCAAAAGAGCTGATTACTTTGGGGTAATGCCCCGCAAAAGGCCCTTTTAAGGGCTATTGGTAGTTTAGTTAGTGTAATTAGTTTAAAGATCTTGTAATTTGTTTTTTATTTTCTGTAATTTAGAGAGGGGGTTTTGTACTTTAGCTAATTTAATTTAATTCATTTAATTGTTGTTAATTTAGTTAATTTATTTAATTATAGTGTAGTGTTAGGTGTTATTGTAACTTAGGTTAGGTTTTATTTTACAGGTACTTTTGTGTTTATTTTAGCTAGGTAGTTATTAAATAGTTAATAACTATTTAATAACTATTCTACCTAGTTAAAATAAATACAAACTTGCCTGTAAAATAAAAATAAACCCTAAGATAGCTACAATGTAACTATTAGTTATATTGTAGCTAGCTTAGGGTTTATTTTACAGGTAAGTATTTAGTTTTAAATAGAAATTATTTAGGTAATGATAGGAATTTTTAGTTAGATTTATTTAAATTATATTTCAATTAGGGGGTGTTAGGGTTATGGTTAGACTTAGGTTTAGGGGTTAATACATTTAGTATAGTGGCGACGTTGGGGGCGGCAGATTAGGGGTTAATAAATGTAGGCAGGTGGCGGCGATGTTAGGGATGGCAGATTAGGGGTTAATAATATTTAACAAATGTTTGCGAGGTGGGAGTGCGTCGGTTTAGGAGTTAATATGTTTAGTATAGTGGCGGCGACGTTGGGGGCAGCAGATTAGGGGTTAATAAGTGTAGGTAGGTTGCGGCGACATTGGGGGTGGCAGATTAGGGGTTAATAAATATAATGTAGGTTTCGGCAATGTTGGGGGCAGCAGATTAGGGGTTCATAAATATAATGTAGGTGGCGGCGGTTACCGGAGCAGCAGATTAGGGGTTAAAAATTTTAGTGTTTGCGATGCTGGAGGGCCTCGGTTTAGGGGTTAATAGGTAGTTTCTGGGTGTTAGTGTACTTTTTAGCACTTTAGTTAAGAGTTTTATGTTACGGCATTGTACCATAAAACTCTTAACTACTGACTTTTAAATGCGTTAGAACTCTTGACGGGGTAGGGTGTACCGCTCACTTTTTGGCCTCCCAGGACAGATTCGTAATACCAGCGCTATGGAAGTCCCATAGAAAAAAGTTTGCGTAAGTCGTTTTGCGGTAAGGCCATAGAAGTGCGCGGTGCCCCTAAACCTGCAAGACTTGTAATAGCAGCGGTAGGGAAAAAGCAGCGTTAGGACCTGTGTGTTAACGCTGCTTTTTCAGTCTAACGCACAACTCGTAATCTAGCCGTGTGTTTTCTGTATTCTTACCAATATATACTTTTTTTGTTTATTAAAGTTGTAAAATATATTTATTATATAACCAGGGAATCTGTATTTATCCCAAATTAAAGCATAGATATCAACCATTTTATACAGAATTCTTGTTGAGTAAATTCTGATTATACTTTTGGAACACACACAGCCTAAACTAGAGCAGCTGTTAGATGCTATTTCAAAAATCTTAACTAATAGGGCCCCATTTACTAGTGAACACAAGCAGACAAGGTTCTCAACCAGAGGCAAGAGGTGGCCTTTTTCGCCCAGTTATGATAGCTCAAGACTATCCCTATGCAGCGTTCCACCTGCTCTTGCGCAATCAGTTGCACAATGAAAGGAAACATTCATTTTTTAAATCCATAATATATACCAACAATTACAACTTAACTACTGAAACCCTCCATGAATTCATAAGAAAATCATGTTTTAAGCACTAGAATTTCAGCTAAGCAGTATGCTGGTAGTGAAGAGGAAGAGGACACTTGTGCCCTATGTTCACACTTCTAGCACTAGCCCACTGGTTTTGAAACCTGTCCTCAGGCCTCCCCAACAGGCCAGATTTTCAGGATTACATTGGATGAGAGCAGGTAACATACTAAACAGCTGATAGTATCACCTGTTCGCTAGTTCAGATATCCTCAAAATGTGGCCTGTTAGGGTGGCCTGTTTGCAAACCAGTGCACTAGAACCATCAATGGTCTATTTTGCATGTAAATATTGATTTCACACATTTGTATTGATTGTTCTGATTGTTTAACTAATTATAAGACAATATAAGATTGTGTAAAACTGACCAGTTTTATCACCTAAAATTCATACAAATGCAAGATGTACTATTATAATACCAGAGTCAAGATGTGCACATTGTGTAGCTTATATTGGGACATACATTTCACAATATTAAAGGGACACTTAAGTCAAAAATAAACTTTCATGTCTGTGATTGGCTGATAGCTGTCACATGATACAGGGGACGGGCAAATGGGGGGACAATATAATGTTATTGCATTGCATCTTTATTATACACTTGTTTATTATGCAATTCTACTTTATTTCAATAAAATAACTAGGCTGCAGCCATTTTTTTTTTACTACATGTTTTTACTACATGGGAAACTGGGTACAGGCAGAACTTTCGTACCACCCAGATTGCGCAGAACTAAAGATTTCCCAATTTGTGTTGTAATTTTTTTCTGCAGTTCCCTTTTAACATCCATTACTCCTGCTGCAGTATTTACTGGCATAACATGGCTGACACTACTCTGTGATTTCCCAATCTGTCCATTAGACCAGTGGTTTTAACTTGTTTCTTTCATGAGAATCATTACTCATTTTTTTAAATAAATATGGATGACGCAAAGTTTTCTCTTCTGTTAATGCACGTGGGGGGAAAATGGAGAAAGTATATAAAATATTATTAGCATAGAATTGTATTATTAAAAAGTGAGAGGCAATTTGTCAAAGCAATTTAACAGGCAGATAATTAGAATATTCATTGAAAAAAGGACACATTTTATCAATGTATCAAACCAGATACAGGGCATTCTACTTGCATTTGTGCATTCATTTAGTACCAAGAATATTCATTGCCTTTTATTGAATTTATCTATTTGTGTAAGTTACCAAATACCTCTCTAAACAAGCAATTCCCATTCACCTCCAGTGAGATCACTACACAAATCCCCTTTTCCTCTTTCTGACCATCCTCTCCGCACTTGCAGCATCACAGCACTGCCTACAACTCTCCCCCCAGCCATCTAACCATGACACCAAACGCCACATTAAAGGGACATTAAACCCACATGTTTTCTTTCATGATTCAGATAGAGCATACCATTTTAAACAACATTCCAATTTACTTCTATTATCTAATTTGCTTCATTCTTTAGGTATCCTTTGTTGAAGAAATAGCAATGCACATGGGTGAGCCAATCACATGAGGCATCTATGTGCAGCCACCAACCAGCAGCTACTGAGCCTATCTAGATATGCTTTATAGAAAAGGAGAATAAAGCAAATCTATCTCTCTCTACAACTCCACCCTTACATTGGTCCTTGACAAAATGTTCCCCCTACCTTACCTCAGAAGTCCTGCACTAATCCTCAGCCCTGGTATACCCCACTGACACGCTACCTATGCAGTTGTTCCTGCACTGCTAAATGACATTGGAGAAAGTCTCGCTGTTCAACTTCTTCTATTCTGCTCTTAACCTCTCTAAGCAGGATTACTCTACTTATCTCTTTCTTCAAACCAAAAACATCTGTTCTCTACTTTCAATACCCTTTTCCACCCACCCCCATCTCCTATTACCACTTCTCTCAGTTTAGGATCTTGCCAGCCACTTCAACAACAAAATATCCTCTTACCTCACTACCTGTCCCCTCGGTCCCATCCCCTCACAACACTGCCCTCCCTCTCTCATACTCTTACTCCAATCCTCACACATAAATATATTACTCCCTCTGCACTGGTATATTTCCCTCATCCTTTAAACATGCACTAGTCACACCTATCCTCAAAAAAAACTTCTCTTGATCCAACCCCCCATCCAACTAACACTCTATTTACCTACTCCCCCTTGCCTCAAAACTTCTGGGAGGACTAATATATACACAGCTATTCCTCACATTAAACTCCCTCCTTTATCCATTGCAATCTGGATTTCTCCCCCAACACTCCAAAGTGACTGTAATAATTCAGGCTAATTATGCCCTACTTACAGCAAAATTGAAAGGCCAATTCTCTCTGTTAATCATTCTCAATCTGCCTGCAGCCTTTGATACCTTTAGTGTAGTTTTCTCTTGTGCATCCTCGGCCCCTTTACCTCTTTCTGTTAGGGGTACCACAAGGCACTGTTGTTGGTCCCTTTGTTAATCTGTACTTCATCTCCTAGGTTATTTAATAAAGTCCCACAGGTTTTAGTATCATTTGTATGATGATGATACCCAAATCTGCACCAGACCTATCCCCTTTCTTTCTAACTCGTGTCACTAACTGTCTTTATGACTTACGTGGGTCGTAATGTAAAACTTCCAATAGGGGGCGCTATGAGACACTGATGGAAATGTAATAATAAACCAAAATACCGGTGACAAACATAACCAAAATATAAATTTTACCAAAAGTCGGAGATAATCACTGGCGGTGAAATGTCCCAAAGTGAATGATCTTCAAGATATCCAAATGGCATGAAAGATATATATTCATCCATCCAACGCTTTGGTCAAATATTTTCTGCACTCTTCTCTAGACATGTGCAATTCGTTTCGGCCTTATTTAATTTTCGGCCGAATTTTGGCCGATTTGGAGATTCGAATGAATCCGAAATTCCAAATCGGCACCATAAGTAAAACCCCGAAAAAATCCGAAAATTAATAAATCAGTTTCCGAATTTTTGGATCCATTCTTTATTCATGTTTGGAATTTTTCATTGTTCTAATCTAAACCGCAGTTCCCATCGCTGACACTAACTAAATCACTAAATAAAGCTATTAAGCCCTAAATCGGCGTTCCCCAACATCGCAGACACTAACTAAACCTATTAACTCCTAATACCTCAGTTCCCTCGACATCGCAGACACTAACTAAACCTATTAACCCCTAAACCACCATTGCCAAACATCGCCAACACTAACTAAACCTATTAACCCCTAAACCACCGTTTCCAAACATCGCCAACATTAACTAAACCTATTAAGCCCTAAACTGCCGTACACCCACATCGAAAACACTAACTAAAACACTAAATAAACCTATTAACAACTAAACCGCCTCCCATCACATCGCCAACACTAACTAAACCTATTAACCCCTAAACTGCAGCCACCCACAGCGCAACAACCTAGATTAAACTATATTAATCCCTAAACCTAACACCCCCTAACTTTAGGATTTAAGCAGCTATCATTCCTATTGGCTGATTTGAATTTTTTTTTAGCCAATAGGAATGCAACGATACCCCAATATAAAAGGGGTACCTTACATTTAATCTTCAGTGTGCGGTGGTCGATCGCATGAAGAGGACCTTCACATCGGACCGATGGAACTCTGCCTGGACCTCCACGCATCCACTGACCACTCCGCCTCCGCTGGGATGAAGATAGAAGATGCCGGTCCCACGATAGATACAGATGGAGCCGCTGGGATGAAGATCTTTCGCCGGTCTTCAGCAACTGTGAGTTCCGATTTTTGAGTTAGTGTTATGTATTTTTTCTGGTGTGTTTTTTTTTTAGATTAGGGATTTTTTTTTTTTAATGGTCCGAGAAAGAACTGAATGCCCATACAAATGCCCTTTTCAGGGCAATGGGTAGATAAGTTTTTTTTTAGTTAGTTTTTTTTTTATTTGGTGGGTTTGGGGGGTGGGGGTTTGTAATGTTAGGGGGTGTTTGTTGTAATATTTTTTAGCAAAAGAGCTGTTAACTTTAGAGCAATGCCCTACAAAAGGCCCTTTTAAGGGCTATTGGTATTTTATTATAGATTAGGTTTTTTTATTGTGGGGTGTTTTTTTCTTTAAATGGGGTATCAGAATAGGAATAATTTTTTTGGGGTGTTTTTTTTTATAGTTTAGTAATTTTTTATGTTTAATGGGCCAAAAAAGAGCTGAATGCCCATGCAAATGCCCTTTTGGGGCAATGGGTAGATTAGGTTTATTTTTATATTGTGGGTTTGGGGGGTAGGGATTTGTAATGTTAGAGGGTGTTTGTTTCTATTTTTTTTTGCAAAAGAGCTGTTAACTTTAGGGCAATGCCATACAAAAGGCCCTTTTAAGGGCCCTTGGTAGTTTTTTTATTTTGGGGTATTTTTTTTTTTTTTTAAACGGGGTATTAGAATAGGAATAATTTTATTTTTTTTGGATAATTTTGTTTGTTATTTTTTGTAATGGTAGTTTTAGGTTTTATTTTTATTTCACAGGTAAGTTTCTATTTATTTTAACTAGTTAGTAAATAGGAGGATAGAAAAACAAGGGGCGCCAACATAGTGTGAATCAGTTTGGAAAACTGGAAAACAGTAGCTATAATAAAATCTACTCACAAGTGGAGTGGCACCTAGAACCAACTGGGTGCATACAGGCAGGCTGACATTCAGGACCAGCAGTCAGTACGCTGGGGGTCTCACCCGGGAGACCTGTGGGTGGGTCAGATGAGGTAGATGGAGTCGGCTGTGTGTCGTCTGGTGAGCCGGATCGCCACTGTGGAAGTCCAAAGGGCTGTGTTGTTTATCCCAAAAGGGTAGCTGCTCACATGATCAGCCTTGTTTCCAAACGAATTTCCAATATCAGTGTATGGAACAAAGGGATAAAAACCAAACTGGGTATAACCACTGCAAACTGTGGTAATATTAAAAAGGCACAGAAAACCGGGTCTGTCTAAAAACAAGTATTTAATTGCTACGCGTTTCTCAGTCCGTAAAGGACCGTTTTGCCTGAGGAAACGGTCCTTTACGGACTGAGAAACGCGTAGCAATTAAATACTTGTTTTTAGACAGACCCGGTTTTCTGTGCCTTTTTAATATTACCACAGTTTGCAGTGGTTATACCCAGTTTGGTTTTTATCCCTTTGTTCCATACACTGATATTGGAAATTCGTTTGGAAACAAGGCTGATCGTGTGAGCAGCTACCCTTTTGGGATAAACAACACAGCCCTTTGGACTTCCACAGTGGTGATCCGGCTCACCAGACGACACACAGCCGACTCTATCTACCTCATCTGACCCACCCACAGGTCTCCCGGGTGAGACCCCCAGCGTACTGACTGCTGGTCCTGAATGTCAGCCTGCCTGTATGCACCCAGTTGGTTCTAGGTGCCACTCCACTTGTGAGTAGATTTTATTATAACTACTGTTTTCCAGTTTTCCAAACTGATTCACACTATGTTGGCGCCCCTTGTTTTTCTATCCTCCTAGATTTCCTGATTCATCACACCTTGGATTCAAGCGGAGCAAGCCATTTGTTTTGATCCTTTGAACTTTTGTTCTTTACATATCCTTTACATTGAATTTGGATTTTTTTATCTCTGAACACTTATCACATATTGGGCTTTTCAGTTTTTTGAGTTTAATCAAATTCAACTGTTCACATATTTTGTTGCAAGTCTTTAGTTCTTTGCAATATTCCAACTGATTTTTTGTTTAGGTATCACAATTGTTTCATGATTTTTTTTGCTTATGTATCACAATTGTTTCAAGTCTTACGGTTTGTAACAAGTCACACATTCTCCTTTGATTAACAAGATTTCACTCAATCATATACACATATACACCTCTACTCTCACATACTTATCTGTCACGGTTCAACCCACACGATACCAGAGGAATTTCATTCACATCAACACAATTTCTATCAACACTACAGCGCGTCCCCTTAGTTTTTTCTTATAGAAAATACTTCTATAGTTAGTAAATAGTTTTATTGTAGCTAGCTTAGGTTTTATTTATTTTTTCACAGGTAATTTTTATTTATTTTTAAATTGGTAGTTAGTTAATAATTGTAACTTTAATTTAGGTCTATTTTAATTATGTTAAAGTTAGGGGGTGTTAGGTTTAGGGGTTGTTGCGATGTTTCGGTTGTTGCGATGTGGGGGCGGTTGTTTAAGGGTTAATAGGTTTAGTTAGTGTTGGTGATGTGGGGGCGGCAGTTTAGGGGTTAATAGCTTTATTTAGTGTCGCGATGTGGGTGGCGGCGGTTTTAAATAATTTTGTTTCAGCAATCGGAGGCATTCATATGCTTAATTCTATTTTAAACTTCAGAATAGAATAATGAATATGAATAAAGAATGGATCTGAAATAACGAACCGATCCAAAAACGATTTACCTTAACATAACTAATTTGCTGAAATGAATTTTTTTTGGAAACTTAACTAAACTAATTTGCTGAAACTAAATTATTATTATTATTATTTAACTAAAGAAAACAAAACAACATTTTTAGTGTTACACATATCTACTCGTCTCATACTCTTGGTGTCAAAGTTTCTAAGATGAATAAAAACAAACGAAGAAAGAAGCACCTGTGTGTATCAGTAAAATCAAGGTATCTCAGATGTAGTGACTCTGATACAGGGTACTCACATTTGAGTAGAGCACACTTATAGGGCTATATGACACACGCTGGATATTCTCAGCAATCTAGCTGGCTGAACCCCAGGAAACTGGAATACTGTAGTTCCCATACTCTGTCCAGTGGTAGATAGGCTAGTGGAACTTAGGAATGGTGCACCGGTTTAAAGTTAAAATCACAACAATTTATTAAAACTGATACATGAGATAAAAACAAATTAACCGAATAAAAGAGTGAGGGTCTGCTAGCTCACCCTCTCTAGCAGACCCTTGCTCATTTTATTTGGTTCATTTGTTCGGCTCATTTTATTCGGTTCAATCACAGGGCCAATTGTCACATAAGAGTTCAAATAATAACTGTAGTGTATTGTCCTATTGAAATTATGTATGTAAGATGTTACAATTGTTCCATTTTCTGTTTCAATTTGGTATTTGTATGTATTTCCTAAGTTTTGATTGAAAGAAAAGAAACACAGCGCATCTGCGACTCACAGTGTTGTTTAATCAAATAGACACATTCACAATACAATTGCATTTACAGAATAAAACCAGAAATTGGCCCTTTGAATTAATCCTTTAAAAGTCCTGTCCGGATAAGGGCCTTGTCTTGAAGCTTGTCTTCTTTATGCCGACCGGCGGTAAAAGACCGTACTTCCGAAGTACCCTAGATACCGGATAATCCTCACAACTGAAAGAACGTCCACGCTTGTATCGACTGTAAACTACTCCTACCCTACGCGTTTCAACCACTCACAGGTGGACTTTCTAAAGGGCTTGGTAGTAACGGGATCCTATCCCTGTGACAATGTGGGTCTGGTATATACCGCTTTGGAAGCATGCTGGCACTCTACTTGTGATACATTGGATCTGGGGTACTCCGGGACTCACCTCAGAGAAGAGGTCTGCACTCTGGTCTGGTGATGTCACTGCTATCATGTGACATGGAACGCTCTCATCCGCATTTGGTGGACAGACGAGGATCTGGAGGTAACAGTTGTTTGCCATGGTGAAGCAAGTTGAACTAGTCACCAAACTCTGCACAAATTAGGACTGTGGCAATTACACAATTTGTGCAGAGGTTGGTGACTAGTTCCAGCAACAAGTATGCTCTTGCTTTCAACTTTGAAGGAATCCTTGGAGGAATTGTGTGCAGAAAGAGTCCAGTAAAACAGCATGTTTATCTGTGAGAGTGGTACTTATACCTCATAACTCTGAGTTAGTTGATTGCTGTCAGGGAATATTGGAAAAGAGACTATACAAATAAGGAGGTACTATTAGGGCAGTAATGAAGTGTGTTTGGAGCCTTTGTTTTTTAATATCCAACTTGTGCCATATAGCACTATAAGTGTGCTCTACTCAAATGTGAGTACCCTGTATCAGAGTCTCTACATCTGAGATACCTTAATTTGACTGATACACACGGACGCTTTTTTCCTTATTTGTTTTTATTCATCTTACAAATTTGATAATGGAAGTAAATTGTAAAGTTGTTTAAATTTGTATGTTCTATCCAAATTATGAGAGAAAATCTTGGGGTTTCCTGTCCCTTTAATGTCACTTTAACTGGCTCTAGGCCAGCCCTACATCAGCAGTTTTATTACAATGGAGAGACAGCCAGTCAAATGCTTAATTGGCCATAAAGGAGGGAACTCAAAAAAGAACACTCCCATCTGCTTGTTGCCTTAAGGGATGTGTGTAGCATTTTGTGCAATTGTAGTATCACTTCAATCAAATATTTTCAGGGAATGGACTAGCGAGTTTCATTCCTTTAATATGTTCTCAATGATCCATTGTAGCAATATCGCGACTGCGCTAACTTACTGGAGTATTACAAGTTCAAGTTGAAAGTAAATGGGCGCGCTCAAGCGCAAACCTAATTTGTGGTCATTGGGTTAGTGCGACTGAAGACCTAGTGTAAAGTGTAAGGGGTAAGAAAAAATGGAACTAGCTTTGCGTTTAGCAGTGTAGGTCTTACGTGTTGTCGCTTTAGTGCACAAGCAATAAGTGCTAGGCTTTTTAAAGCACGTTCCATTTAAGTCTATAGGGAGAAGTTAATGCGATTGCAATATCTGAAGTGCTAGAGAGCAAACAATTTACTTTCAACTTGTAATACGAGCACTAACCCATGTCTGTTAATTGTTTAGTTTTAGCAGTGTTTGCATGCCCGAGAAAAAAATATTAGCGTGTCACTTCACAATCTGGCTCTATACCTTTTGCCTTTACTTTTTTATTTGAAATAGCTGCTTTTGCCTGTTGAAACCACTTCTTATACTGAAATTTAAGACCAGCAGTATTAGCTATTCAAAAGTTATGTAAACAAGAGGCAACAGAATAAACCAACTTCCTAGTGTGGGTGGGAAGAGTGACAGCCCAACTTATATGAAAATGTGTTGCTATCGTTCAGAATGCGAGCCAGGAGCCTAACTAAAGGAAAGAGATAATTTAATTTTACATTTAAAAATGAGTATGATTGTATATAAAATAACTGTATGTTTAATATATTCATGACTAGGCAACAAGAGTGACTACCATGTTTGCCCCATATATTCAGTCCCACATAGTACAGTTTTATACCTTTATAGAAGTAAAATGATTTTGTAAGGTGTTACTTCTGTTTATAAAATCAGGTTTTTTTTTCATTTGTTCTATGAAATAATTAGGAAAAGTACTTTTAGTACACAAATTATTAAATAATATTACTAGTTAAATGGGCATGTTACCTATATGTTAAATCCCTTGCAGCATAACTGTTAAAAGCTAGCAAGAAAATATCCCAATTAAAATGGAATGTGGCTACTGAGGAATTTTTTAGGTAAAATATTTTCCTTTTTTACAGTCAGCATTTACACATATGCTGCATCACTTTCAAGTTATTCAATATTTGGGTGTTGTGTCCCATTATTTTAAAAAGCTTGTTGTCAAAGGTATTAAAGGGATAGGAAAGTCACAATTAAACTTGCATGATTCAGATAGAGCATGCAATTTTAAGACTTTTAAATCCATTTTTATTTTCAAATGTGTTTCGTTCTCTGAGTATCCCTTGTTGAAAAATAATATGCAGGTATCCTACACTAGTAGGAGCTAGCTACTGATTGGTGTCTGCTTACATTAGTCTCTTGTGATTGGCTAACTAGATGTGTTCATCTAGCTGCCAGTAGTGCAATGCTGTTTGTTCAGCAAAGGATAACAAGAGAATGAAGCAAATTTGATAATAGAAGGAAATTGGAAAGTTGTTTAAAATTGTATGTTCTATCCAAATCATGAAAGAAAATGTTGGGGGTTCCCATCCCTTTAACTAGTCATCATAAATACTGAGTTAAAGAGTTAATTAATCTCTCCCCTCCCCCCCCCCCTCTTTCTCTACTCTCTCTCATCTTTCTCTCTCTATGTATGTACTGTATGTATGTATGTATGCATGTGTACATACACACACACTTTCTGTATATATATGTGTGTGTATATATATATATATATATATATATATATATATGTGTGTGTGTGTGTGTGTGTGAATGTATTTATATAAGCAATATTTAGAACAATTTAAAGATTACAAAGCACATAGGGGTATCAAAACAATTTATCATAAACAGAAATAGAATGCTAGATCTAGAATGTTCAATTCTGCTCTCAATCAGAGATGTCTTCATTCTACTACACAGAGATTGCACATACTAAAGATAAGTGTATGCAATAAGAAATCTTTTTTGGATATTGTTTATTTTATTTTTGCTAAGAAATGGAAATTATGTCACAGGGTGACTTCCGGTCACAGCCATAGACTGACACACACAGTGTGCATTCTGGATTTGGTACTGTCTGGTGGTTTTGAAATGGGGGGGAGGGGGAGTGTGTTTGACTTTCTATAAATTTGATTTCTTGTCACAACTTTGCTCTGAAGAAGGGGATATAATCCCCAGAAACAACAATAAATAGTTAATTGTTATTTTATCAGAAATTCTGTGAGTGCTTTTGTTTGTTTGTTTGTTTTTTGCCTCTATTAGTATCGAATTAGCACAGGTATTTCCCAGTAAAGAGAGCAGATTTACTATCTATCTATCTATCTATCAATCATCAATTTATCTATTTATCATCTATTTATTTATATATTGAATATTTTATTGAGAACAATTTAAAGATTACAAAGCACGTAGGGTTAATAAAACAATAGACCACAAATAGAAATAGAACGCTAGATCTAGAATGCTCAATTCTGCTCTCAGTCAAATATTTATTTGTATCGCTATCAACTAAGAGCACCTAGATACATAATGCTGGGCAAGATAACTATCAGCCTCTATGTTTTACATGTCATGAGTATCTTTTGTGTCTGTGAAAAACCCTAAAAAATAATACTCCCTTTTAAAGACAACAATATAGTGGTATATTTAGTATTTATGCTGCCATAGGCATTGGGAAATCTGCTGTCAACCAAAAACCACACCCCAAGCCCATATTAACCTCATTGGTTTCTCACAGCTAGAAGCCAGGGGTCCTAGGAGTAAAAAGGTGATATGCCATGGCGCTACCATTATTCCTGCTGTGCTAGCTACTGTCTTATGTATAAAAACAATATGTGCCACTCCCTGTTTTAAGTAATTTTTCCTGTCATACAAATTTGAACATTTTTGTCCTCAATCAAACAGAGGCTCTTTTCTTCTAATGGACTGTAATGTCTTAGAAAAAGGAAGCATACATTGACAATGACAAACAAGAGACATTTCCAATTAATTAATTTGTTTCCAATGACTTGTCATACTAGCTTCAGAGTATAGAAGTATAGTTAATCACTCCTTTAGGTTTAATTTTGTATTTAAAATGTCTGGTTATGCTCAATGAAACCTCAACTTTCAATATATAGCCATTTAAATGGCACAAGCCTCAATGAACAGAAGACTTCCCTATCTTATCTCTCTATATATACACACACAGTTCTCTTTATCTTATCTCTCTATGGGCTCGATTGATCAAGCCCTTCTCCTCATTTGACTGCAGGTTCGCACAAGAGAACCTGCAATCAGAATTTATCAAGCAGAGGTCATCAGACCACTGCTTCCCTAACCTGTTCTCTGACTAAGGAGATTGACAGCTCCTACCCATGTGTGATTGGCTTGCGGGGGCAGGGTTACATGGGAGCGCAAAGGTACGCTTGTGTACAATTTTAAATTCCTGCAGCGGATTGCTGCCCGACAGGGGATAGCTCTGGCAACAGGGGTGAATATGTATGCCCCTGTCCGCAAAGGATTTATAAATCGAGCTCTTTATATACACACAGTTCTCCTTATCTTATCTATCTCAGTATATAAACACAAATGCTATACTATGGAATCGATTTATTAAATGATTTTTGGCAGGCAAAGCCTGCATACGACTGCAGGTTCTCATAATAGAACCTGCACACCATATTTAACAAGCAGCATTCATAAAGCCGCTGCTTCCCTACCCTTTCGCCACCTCTTAGGTGGTAAATTTCAATCTCCCAGTCTAGTCCGACCGGGAAGATTGACAGCTCCTGCCCGCGCATGATTAGCTGTGCGTGGGCAGGGGGCGGGATTGTACGCAAGTGCAAAATAGTGCTCGTGTAGAATGCTGAATTCCACCAGGGGATTTCAGCCCGACAGAGGCGAGCTGCGGCGGACAGGGGCATGTATGTGCGCCCCTGTATGCCTCAGCTTGATAAATTGCCCCCTTAGGTACTGAAATTGTAATTTTAAGTTGCTAGAATAAATCTAAGGGTACATTTCTTGTCACAACTTTGCTCTGAAGAAGGGGATATAATTAAATTTTATTGATTGTTGTTTTGTCACAAATCCTGTGAGTGCTTTTGTTTTTTTCTGCCTATATTAGTAATAAATTTGCACCCAGGTATTTTCCAGGAAGGAGAGCAGATTTTTTTCTTATCTATCTATTTTATCATCTATTTATTTAGATATTTAATATTTTATTGAGAACATTACAATATACAATAAATTTAAATGACATAAATGAAAAGGACAATGTACTCAGGCAAATAACTGATGAGTCCATTATATTCTAAGCACTGGTAGCAACCTCCCACTGGCAGGTTTATTTCTGCTACTGTCTCTTGTTTACATATATTTTCTACAGAGAATACTGTAGTATTCATGTTTTCAGTATACGTAAAATTATCAACAGACAAAACCAACTATTTCAAATGACACAAAAAGCTGTTGTTAATAATTAATACCCTTAGCAGGTAAAATGGATCATTGGAGACACATTAAAGGAAAGAACAAAAAAATTATAGTAACATTTCCCTTTAAATCCCTTACGAGAAACACTAACAATTAGTGGATTTCTCCAGCATATGTCATTTACCAAGTATATGTATTTAGGGATATGACTTTTACAGAAACACAGCACTTAAAAAATCATCTTTATATTTAAAAATAAAAAAAACAGGAAAATAGTGTCCATGAGTAATATAAAGATGACGAATGTGTATGGGAATAAATTAATTTGCTGCCAGTAAAACAGCAATAGGGGGAACCCATAGAGGTCCAAGTCAGAGCTTTTACGTCACGTCAGCAAGTCTCTTTCTACATTGTGTGAAAACAAAAGCAGCAGAACAAAGAGTAAATATCTGAGTCATATTCACTCAAGTTGCTTGTAGTAAAATGTATCATATTTTAAAGGAAGAATCAGAGGTTCCAGTTACCATATCACATAGCAAACATTATATATAAATATTAATGCAATTCCAAAATGCGCTAGCGAATTACAGTATTAATGCACTGTTGCTTGCATATAACTATGTAGCAAGCGCTAAGGGGTTAAACATATAGATACAGTCAGCTCCAGAGAGGGAATACACTTCTGCTCCAGAGCTGAACATGGCTTGTAAATGGTGGCTACACAGGTATGCCTCAGCAGTGGATTACCTTCTGGAGCTTTCTTTAACTATTCCCCAAAATATTGCACAATTAAGTGTAAATAGTTTGAAGAAATCGGGTGAGTGGCTGCAATTTGTCAGTTTGCATAGCTCCTGTTGGCACCCTGGTGTTTGAAGACCTGGAAGTGTGTATATATATATATATATATATATATATATACAGGGAGTGCAGAATTATTAGGCAAGTTGTATTCTTGAGGATTAATTTTATTATTGAACAACAACCATGTTCTCAATGAACCCAAAAAACTCGTTAATATCAAAGCTGAATAGTTTTGGAAGTAGTTTTTAGTTTGTTTTTAGTTATAGCTATTTTAGGGGGATATCTGTGTGTGCAGGTGACTATTACTGTGCATAATTATTAGGCAACTTAACAAAAAACAAATATATACCCATTTCAATTATTTATTTTTACCAGTGAAACCAATATAACATCTCAACATTCACAAATATACATTTCTGACATTCAAAAACAAAGCAAAAACAAATCAGTGACCAATATAGCCACCTTTCTTTGCAAGGACACTCAAAAGCCTGCCATCCATGGATTCTGTCAGTGTTTTGATCTGTTCACCATCAACATTGCGTGCAGCAGCAACCACAGCCCCCAGACACTGTTCAGAGAGGTGTACTGTTTTCCCTCCTTGTAAATCTCACATTTGATGATGGACCACAGGTTCTCAATGGGGTTCAGATCAGGTGAACAAGGAGGCCATGTCATTAGATTTTCTTCTTTTATACCCTTTCTTGCCAGCCACGCTGTGGAGTACTTGGACGCGTGTGATGGAGCATTGTCCTGCATGAAAATCATGTTTTCTTGAAGGATGCAGACTTCTTCCTGTACCACTGCTTGAAGAAGGTGTCTTCCAGAAACTGGCAGTAGGACTGGGAGTTGAGCTTGACTCCATCCTCAACCCGAAAATGCCCCACAAGCTCATCTTTGATGATACCCGCCCAAACCAGTACTCCACCTCCACCTTGCTGGCGTCTGAGTCGGACTGGAGCTCTCTGCCCTTTACCAATCCAGCCACGGGCCCATCCATCTGGCCCATCAAGACTCACTCTCATTTGATCAGTCCATAAAACCTTAGAAAAATCAGTCTTGAGATATTTCTTGGCCCAGTCTTGACGTTTCAGCTTGTGTGTCTTGTTCAGTGGTGGTCGTCTTTCAGCCTTTCTTACCTTGGCCATGTCTCTGAGTATTGCACACCTTGTGCTTTTGGGCACTCCAGTAATGTTGCAGCTCTGAAATATGGCCAAACTGGTGGCAAGTGGCATCTTGGCAGCTGCACACTTGACTTTTCTCAGTTCATGGGCAGTTATTTTGCGCCTTGGTTTTTCCACACGCTTCTTGCGACCCTGTTGACTATTTTGAATGAAACGCTTGATTGTTTGATGATCACGCTTCAGAAGCTTTGCAATTTTAAGAGTGCTGCATCCCTCTGCAAGATATCTCACTATTTTTGACTTTTCTGAGCCTGTCAAGTCCTTCTTTTGACCCATTTTGCCAAAGGAAAGGAAGTTGCCTAATAATTATGCACACCTGATATAGGGTGTTGATGTCATTAGACCACACCCCTTCTCATTACAGAGATGCACATCACCTAATATGCTTAATTGGTAGTAGGCTTTCAAGCCTATACAGCTTGGAGTAAGACAACATGCATAAAGAGGATGATGTGGTCAAAATACTCATTTGCCTAATAATTCTGCACTCCCTGTATATATGTGTGTGTGTGTGTGTGTATATATATATATATATATATATATATATACAATCTGGAAAAGAAAAACGAGGATGCTGTGGAACTCAAGCCAAAGTGGTTTATTCAGAATCGTGTGAGTAAGGCACTACATCTGTGTCCAAGGGTAGGCAGGATCTGACGTGTTTCGCGCATGCTCAGTGCGCTTCATCAGAGGCAAGTATCTCCGCTTGCCTTACCCAGAAATACTCAGTATACACTGTTACCAATGCACCAGAGGATATGCAAATTAGATATGCAATATCTCAGGCTTTTTGCTTCAAATACTGTGTAAAACACAGCAGTACCCTAATGGGGTGAGTGCAGCAAATACATAATCAATCACTTCTGGACAGCTGGGTTTTTTGTTTTGTTTTTAAAGAAAATATATATTTATGAAAAATAAAATGTAAAATATCACCACAATAAATGCAAAACAAAAAACAAAGCACCAAAATTTACATGACAAAAATAATTCTTCAGACCTCCCCCAAAAACCCTAACCCTAATAGACTAAAGAAAACCCTATCACTATCCCTTAATGCTGTCCCTCAAAACTAACCGAACACTAACCTTCACCGAACCCACTAAACCCTACCACTTACCTAAAACATTTCCCTAAATACTGTCTCTTCTGCTATCCCTATGAACCCTCACGCTCACCCTATATAAAAAAAACCAACAACATAGAACATTAAAAAAAAGCTTAACAGTTAACAATCCCCTATATACAAAATTATTTACACCAGTGTGTGTTTCCACTTCTTTGTTTTCCAGATACCTTCAGAGTCAACTATTCCCAACCTCTTCCTATCAAGAGAAAAATACAAAAATAACCTTCCGCAGATCATACGAACACAATCATCCTCATCCAATACCTCCTTCTTCAAAACTAAAATATTACGAACATCCCACACATTTTACACAACAAGCTAACAACCACATCACTTTTGACTGAATATTATCTGCACCACACAAACCAAACAAAACCATTTCAAACGTAAATAATCTAATTCCTGTCAAATCCATAATTATACTTCCAAGTGCCTTCCACAAATTCCTTGCATACTTACAGCTACATAAAACATGTACCACATTCTCCACCTGACTACCTCCTTCCCTTGGACAATATTCAGAATCAACTAACCTTCTAGGAGCCCCTGGGAGTGCGAAGTAACGGGAAGGGGCCTTGACCGTTGGAGGAATAGGCCTGGTTTGTTCTGATAGGGTACTAAGGGGTAATGGGCGGGGTTAGCACGCGCTACTGCGTACTTAAGAAAAGAGCGGGAGAATCTGTCATCAGCTTGTTAGTAAAATTTGTATGGAAAAGTGCTCGTCGTTTGCATTATTGCTATGGCACAGTTTGATGCTCTATTAGAGCAGCTTAAGGATGAAGCTGTTAAAAGGGGCCCTACCTGGCTCGAAGAAAAGCTACGTCCACTGTTGGTTCCGGATACCGGAGAGATGGCGGATAAAAAGGCTGCTTCTCCTAGACCGGTAAGGCGTTCTAGGCCTCCGGTTCGTCTGGATCCGGATTCTGAAGGAAGTACCGGTGGCCGCAGGAGATCCAGCCCCAGTTCGGGGGTAAAGTCGACCATGAAGAAGAGAACAGGTTCCGGTTCTGGGAGTCGGCAGGTTGAAGCGGAGACCAGGCATCCTGCTATACCATCCAGCAGCAGTGTTTCTGTACCGGAGCAAGTGAGAGTGTCTGAAAAGGAGGGTGATTCTTTGCCTAAGGGTAAGACGGCCATTGTAGGCCAGAAAGAGGCTAGTAAAGGAAGGAGGCAAGTTAATAAAGGTGATGGCTCGTTAAGGCCTAGCTTAGCGGGTGTTGGTAATGAGCAAGTATGTAGTGTTAGGTCAGTAGGTGTATTAGAAAGACAGAGATGCGAGGATAGAAGGGAGGCAGGGGTTCCAGGCTCGTCTGTTTTATCTAAGGTGGTAGAGACGCAGGTACATACGGTTTCAAGGACGGCCCAGGTTTTTATGCCTAGTAGCAGTTTTGAGGGGCAGACTTATCGAGTATTAGATGAAAGAGTTAAGGGGGTTGAAGTAAGTGAGAATCAGCCTGATGCGGAAGCTTGTACTTGCGATGAGGAATTAACCTTATATTTAGATTCCTCTGAGGAGGATTTTATACGTTCTTCTCCTTGTACAGTTGGTTCTCTTTGCCAGTTTAAGCCAGCAGTTAGGGCATCGAGAGATTTAATTTTATGGGGTGAGTTAAGAAATTTGAGGGGCGGGAATGTTGATGTGGTTGAAAATTTGCCTGTTTCTAATAATGTTTATATTTTAGAAGGGAATGAGATTGAGTCACGGCCTGTGAATCCTCCTGGTTTTCTGGTGGTGGGAAATGACGGCCTGAGTGGGGAAGCTTATGGCCTACAGGAATCCTGGATGGATAATATCAGGCTTGATATAGAGGATGGCGTTCCGATGGCGGGACGTTCTAATTCGAGGGGAGAAGAAGCAAGGGTGAGTACGGCCAACAATTTTAATTTTGGCCATCAGGGGAATTTGAGAAGGGGTCATAGCAATACATTTAATAGTTCGGTTAATTCTGTTCAAAGTCCAAACAGGTCTGGGAATGGGAGTATACAATGTAGAGGTAGACAGCGCAAGAGGTATGGGGACTCAAGGGTGGAAGTGTCTGAGGTTACAGCTCCTAAGAAGGGTAGAGGGGTTTTGGTTGATAGCGGGTTGGGTATGTCTACGACTAGTAGGGGTATTGGTGTTTGGGCACCATCGGGGGGTTTGTCACATGTTTCTGTTTTACAGGCTGAAAGAAGTCAACAAGAGATGGCTATTATGGAACCTAGGGTTTCTGGGTTCCAAAGTAGGGAGAAGGTCACGGCTGCATCTCAAGGGGATCAGTCTCCTGCGGCTCAGGATCTTGGAACAAGTAATGGGGGATCTAGTGCCGTGGAATTGAATGTTGGGGTTGAAAAAGTTGGGGTGAATGTTGATTCTATATCAGTAACTGTTGTAGCGGGTTTAAGGGAGTTGTTAGCTAAGTTAGAAGGTGCTAAAGTACCAGGAGGAGTCGCCAATTCTTGGGTTCCTCCTGGATCTGCATTGCAAAATGTGTCAGTTGGGAGTTCTGTTGAGGGAACTAAAGGTGAAGGGTCAGCAATTCAGGTTCAAACAGTTGGATTGCCCCAGTCAAAAGTGGTTAATGTTGAGAATAAAGGGTTGGGGGGCCCTGAACTTAAAATTGCTGATACGGCTTTGGCTAGGTCTTGTTTGTGTTCTATCGGGCCTTTAGGTATGCACTTGATGGTTGAGTTAAGGGAAAAGATATGGAAGAGAGAATTTATTGAGTTATTTTCTCTGTTACCGCTTGACCAATCTTTTGAAATACCTGAGGATTCAAAGAAAGATGCGTCAAAAAAGGAGGAAGAGGAGAGGAAAAAACGGTACAGAAAGCTACCTAAAACCTTTACTAATTGGTTTCAAGTTTTGTTATTTATGCCAGTGTATTTGCTGGTAAGTTTCCTGAACAGGGATCGGCTCTTTTTTGTTATTTAGATGAAGTTGCTGCTGCTCAGAGAACATATGGGGGTATGGCTTGGTGGGTTTATGATGAGCAATTTAGGCAACGTTTGTCGGTTAAGCCTGAGATGAAATGGGATGATCGGGATATGGGTCTTTGGTTCAAGATAATGACCCCGTTAAGGTCTTCGCAGCCTTTTCGTGGGGGAGCTGGCGGGTCGCTCCAGAGTGGGTCGTCGGCAACAGTTAAAAAAGGTTTCTGCTTTGCTTTTAATGAGAAGATTTGCAAATGGGGATCTGCTTGTAAATTCAGACATGAGTGTTCAGGGTGTGGGGGCGCTCACCCATTCTCCAAGTGTTTCAAAAAGAACAAATTGGGTGGAGCCCAGGAGTTGTCTGAAAAAGGGAGTAACTCCGGTGAGGTTAAGCGGGATGGAGCTGTGGCTCATCCTTTACGCTAAACAAAAGGGTTTTAGGGAGAATGCTTTGTTATTGTTTCATGGTTTTGAATATGGTTTTAAAATTCCATCGTCTGGTGGAGTTGTTCATTATAGAGGCAATCTGAAGTCAGCTAGGGAATGGCCAAATGTTGTTAAGAGTAAACTTGAGAAGGAGGTTTTGTTGGGTCGAATGGCGGGGCCTTTTAAAGTTCCCCCAATCCCCCATTTGCGTATTTCACATTTGGTTGTGGTCCCTAAGAAAGATCCGGGTAAATTCCGTCTTATTCATCACTTGTCTTTTCCAAAGTGTGGGTCTGTGAATGATGGCATTCCGGAGGAATTATCGTCAGTGTCTTATGCATCTTTTGACCTGGTGGTTAAGATGGTTAGGGAAGCGGGTCAGTTTGCTTGGCTGGCTAAGGTTGATATAGAGGCAGCCTTTCGGTTGCTTCCGGCTCATCCTTCTTCCCACTATCTCTTGGGTTGCTGTTTTGATGGAGTTTTTTATGTGGACCGTTGCCTTCTGATGGGGTGTTCCATTTCCTGTTCATTGTTTGAGTGTTTTAGTTCCTTTTTGGAATGGGTAGTTAAAGTTAAGTCAGGATTTTCTTCTATTGTACATTATCTTGATTACTTTCTTTTTGTGGGTCCTCCTGAGTCAGATGTTTGTTTGAAGTTGAGGGATTGTTTTTATTTAATGGCATCTGAATTTGGGGTTCCTATTGCAATGGAAAAATCTGAGGGTCCAGTTACGGCCCTTAATTTTTTGGGGATCACAATTGATTCGGCTAAGATGGAATGTAGGTTGCCGAGGGAAAAGATTGTGGATTTGTCGGAAATGATTAAGCGTTTTCTTGGTGTTCGTAAGGTGACTTTGCGTGAAATGCAATAACTGTTGGGGAAATTGAATTTTGCTTGCAGAATCATTCCCATTGGGAGAGTGTTTTCTAGGAGAATGTCATTGGCCACATCTGGTGTAAGCAAGCCTCATCATTTTGTGAGGGTTAAAAAAGGACACAAAGATGATTTGAGGGGTTGGTTAGAGTTCCTTAAAAATTTTAATGGAGCTGCGATCTTCATGGAAGCTCGGATCTCCAATGTTGAGTTGGATTTGGTAACTGATGCAGCTGGTGGTGTTGGTTTTGGGACTTATTTTCAGGGTCATTGGTGTGCGGATGTGTGGCCTCAGGATTGGGTGGGACTCGGTTTAACTCGAAACCTGGTATTTCTTGAACTATTTCCGATATTGGTAGCTTTATTTGTTTGGGAGGGTGACTTGGTTAATAAATCTATATTATTACACACGGATAATATGGGTGTTGTTTCTGCTATCAATTCGTTATCTGCGTCCTCATTGCCAGTTTTGCGTTTATTGAGAGTACTGGTTTTGAAATGTTTGAGTATGAATGTTTTTGTCAGGGCTAAATATATCCCTGGTAAGTGCAATTTGATAGCAGATGCTTTATCTCGTTTACATTTGCTAATAGGAGTAAATTAGAAAGTTGCTTAAAATTGCATGCTCTATCTGAATCACAAAAGAAAAAATTTGGGTTCATTGTCCCTTTAACTATATGCTCAAACCTAACTATCTTAAAACCTCCACCCACAAACAAAACCCAACTCATGGTCCTTTTATCAGTCTTAGATTCATTATATATATAGTGAAGATGATTAATTTGTACAATATACCCCTCTTGATTAATTATATAAATATGGTTTGAATTATTTTACTTAGGCTAATATTTATATATAATAGATTTATGTAATTATGTGTTTATTCACATTGTAATAGCCTATATACATCATTGGCTGCGCAAAAATGATAATATCGTATTGGGTTTTATTTGGGCTTACAGTCAAATAGCAATATGAATTAAACGATTTGTAGTAATAGAAAAAAATATTTTATTATTATGTATCTGTATTGCATAAATTTGATTTTAATGTGTTGATGTTACATATTTGGTGAATGTATTTACACATGCACATATGCTTGTATTGTTTGTACACTGTTTCCAAGGTAACATGTCAGTAGCCCTTGGATTGGTTGTAATTCCCTTTAAATGGTGTGTCATACAGACATAGAATAATCCTATGAGTAAGTGTCGCACGGCACGAAACATGTCAGGACTCCATCTCCTCGTCTCCATATAATTGTTTGCATTGTGCAAGTTTTTAATTATTTTTTCTCAATACATTTTCACATTTTTATCTACAAGGATCATTGGGGTGCTGCCATTTCTATTTCTTCTTTATATTTTGTGGCTTGCTCGGCCTGTTTCTTTTTGGCTGGCACCCCGCCAACAGTGTATGCTTTGGCTCATCGCACACCTTTAGTTTGGATTGGACCGCAGCCTACACACCTCCCTGGCTGTAACGACGTCATCATCCACACACCTCAAACAAAACCCCACCACCACCGGTTCACTCATTAGATCATACAGATAAGACCGTACAGATGGATCTAGGACCATTTTGCATTTATAAACTCTGATTGCAACCAACATTCCTGCAAACAAAATATATTACATATAATTTAAAAAAAAAAGTAAAACACAAAAGCCCTGGCTGCAGTGTGAATGCTACGTAATACTTTATATATACAGTATATATATATATATATATATATATATATGTGTGTGTGTGTGTATACTGTGTGTATGTATATATATAAAGTTTAACAAAGAAATCCAGGCATCTCAAGTAGGTAAAAAACAAAAAGGCTTTATTCTTCAATTAAAAACATAGATGGCAGAGCTTCCAGGGTTTAAAAATAGAACACAGTCTAACATGTTTCAGCCATTGTGGCCGTAATCATAGACATACTCCTCCTGTACAGGAGGTGTGTTTTTATAGGGCATTCCTTCGCCCCTTTAAAACCAATTAATTTAACCCTTTGGCTACCAGCAAAATAGAATTACATAGATTTATATACAGAAACAGGCAGTTAATAATCCAAAAATAATTTTGATGAGCAGATATATACAAATTAAGGTAATCTATATAGCACACATACTTCCACTGAAATTATTTATGTATTCACCATATCACATAAATTTATATTACAATTTTTCTTCATCAGAACACAACCATAATAGCCATAAGGAATGCATGTACATATATCCTGTCATGTTCTCGTTCCCTCTGGTAGGTATAGAGGCACTTCAAAGAAGGACATGTATATACTGTACATATGTCCCTTATTCTAGGATGCAACCTAAAGCATATATTATATTACATATACATCCATATTATTTCTACTTCTTGTGATTATAATTATGGTTATTCCCAATAATTAATCACATCAAATTGCCAATTGAACCCTCCTGGAACCCGGGTTCTCAATTTGTGGATCCAATAGATCTCTTGTCTTTCCAGAATTTTTTGTTTACTACCCCCCTCCATGGTGTATGTACTACCTCAATGGAGTTCCATTTAAACTTATCCACTTGTTTATTATGTACCTGGATAAAGTGCCTAGATAATGCTGAACAAACCCTTTGTTAAATATTACCATGGAGTTCGGGGACTCCATCTTCTATCTGGCGCATCCAGTGACATCACAGACCCGGGACGGAACGGGAAGTGATTTGCTTGTGCACGTGGAAGTCATGTGATCGGACCGGATTGTTTTGCAACGGAATAATTCCACAAATGTGGAGTGGAGGATCAGGAATAAGCAAAGGGGATCCGAAGTTTCCATGAAGGTGAACGTTGAATGACGAAGACAGGATTGTTCCACGCAGGGTAAGCCGATTGGGACCCAAAAAGGTGTGAATAAATTGAATACCCTGTTCGTCACACATAATCTCCATGAATGCTGTTTACCTCCATGAATTGGCCTAGCATATATATGTCCGCTGTGTATATGGATAAATCTATCAAACACTTGACAGTGCACAGAGCATAATCAGCTTTTAAAGCATTAACCCTTTACCGGTAGTTGACAGACTTGTGAATGTCTGAGCAGTGTATTATTTTACAGCACTCTTAAAACTTTCTTATTGCTATATATATATATATATATATATATATATATATATATATATATAAATAATAAACAACAAAAATCAAATAAAACTATTTTTTTCTTGGTCTTTTTCCTACCAGTGGCAGGGAATCCCAAACCTCTAAACTTACTAGATAGAGTAGGTAGCAACAGGACATTTAGTCTTTTATCTTAAGTTCCTTATTTCTTTAATGTTCAAAGTATCTGCAATTTGCTTAACCTGGGTATTCTCCAGGTAAGCAGGGTCTCCCAAAGAAGAGTCCAAAAAGCCTTCAATAGTCTCAAAATCACAAGGACTTTGAGGAGATGCCACACTGCCTACACTTTGAACAGACTTTGAACACTCTCAGGGACAGAAGAGGAATAATTCAATGTCCATAGACTCCCCCTCCCCTGCAGTTAAACAGGGAACCTCAGGCTCAACAAAGTCAACCGGATCCAAAGCAAAAACTGTAGTAGAAGAGGAAGCCACAGCATCATAATCCACCTTAGCAGTTTCCACCTTCTCAGGATCCACAGCAACAGAGATCTCAGCAACAGCAAGAACAAAGCCCTCCACAAGCTCCGCTGATGTTACCACCACTCCCTTAAAGGCACCTGTTTCCTTGGTTCACTGCTCCTCTCCGACAGTTTATGGCATATTCCTGTTTATCAGGGCCTGAGCATAGCTCACTACTTACTGATGATACTTTGGGCATTGCCGAGCCAAAGGATCAGATGTGGCACTGCAGATATTACACTTCCGGCCATGGGGGCAGTCCACAGACTGATGCACAAACTCCCCACAGTTCTTGCAACCAGCTTTATCTGTACACTGCTCCTTTAAATGACCGAAATGTTGGCCCCTCCAACAGAAATGGAGCATACCAGGATAGAATAAGTAGCCTTGATTTCTGAAGATGGTGAAAGTCGGAGGAGGATGCTTCTTTACATCCCCAGCATCTTCTAGCTGGAACTCAACCCAGAACCTTCTATTGCCATTAAAGGTTCTTCATCTTTTCTGGAGCACTGATGAAACTACAAAATTGACAAAGCCAAGCCATTGGGGGGTAGTTATCAAGCCGTCATCCTCAAATATTATTTGTGGCAAGGCTGATTCGCCTTAGTTATCAAAGGCTCGAGACCGGCAAAAGTAGAATTTTGTGACGTAAGCTTCGATCCGCCGGACTCAGTCCGACACAGATCGATTCTTACGTCACTCCAGATGTTCCGCACACAAGTGCGGCACAATCTCACTACTTTTGCTAGTTATCAAAAAACTAGCAGGTACGCTCGGCACTTTAACGGCCCAGCGTACCTGGTTTTCAATCCGCCACCCCTGGAGGCGGCGGATCCCATAGGAATCAATGGGAGTCTGACCATAGCGAAAGTACAAGTTCGCTGCTGCCAGACATCCCATTGATTTCTATGGGAGCTGTCTACACCTAACACCCTAACATGTACCCCGAGTCTAAACACCACTAATCTGACCCCCCCTACACCGCCGCAACTAAATAAAGTTATTACCCCCTAAACCGCCGCTCCCGGAGCCCACCGCAAGCTACTCTATACATATTAACTCCTAAACCGCCGCTCCCGGAGCCCACCGCAACTATAATAAATGTATTAACCCCTAAACCGCCGCTCCCTGAACCCGCCGCAACCTATATTAAATGTATTAACCCCTAATCTGCCCCCCCTACACCGTCGCCACCTATAATAAATTTATTAACCCCTATCCTGCCCCCCACTACGCCGCCGCCACTGTAATAAAATTATTAACCCCTAAAGCTAAGTCTAACCCTAACCCTAACGCCCCCTAACTTAAATATTAATTAAATAAATCTAAATAAATTAACTCTTATTAACTAAATGAATCCTATTTAAAACTAAATACTTACCTTTAAAATAAACCCTAATATAGCTACAATATAAATAATAATTATATTATAGCTATCTTAGGATTTATTTTTATTTTACAGGTACCTTTCAATTTATTTTAACCATGTACAATAACTATTAAATAGTTATTAACTATTTAATAGCTTACCTAGCTAAAATAAAGAGAAATGTACCTGTGAAATAAATCCTAACCTAAGTTACAATTACACCTAACACTACACTATACTTTAATAAATTATTCCTATTTAAAACTAAATACTTACCTGTAAAATAAACCCTAAGATAGCTACAATGTAATTAATACTTATATTATAGCTATCTTAGGATTTATATTTAGTTTACAGGTAACTTTGTATTTATTTTAGCTAGTTAGAATAGTTATTAAATAGTTATTAACTATTTAATAACTACCTAGCTAAAAGAAATACAAAATTACCTGTAAAATAAATCCTAACTTAAGTTACAATTAAACCTAATACTACACTATCATTAAATTAACTAAATAAACTACCTACAAATAACTACAATGAAATACAATTACATAAACTAACTAAAGTACAAAAAATAAAAAAAGCTAAGTTACAAAAAATAAAAAATTAAGTTACAAACATGTTAAAAATATTACAACAATTTTAAGCTACTTACACCTAATCTAAGCCCCCTAATAAAATAACAAACCCCCCCAAAATAAAAATAATCCCTACCCTATTCTAAATTACATAAATTTCAAAGCTCTTTTATCTTACCAGCCCTTAAAAGGGCCATTTGTGGGGGCATGCCCCAAAAAGTTCAGCTCTTTTGCCTGTAAAAGAAAAATACAACCCCCCCCCAACAGTAAAACCCACCACCCACATACCCCTAATCTAACCCAAACCCCCCTTACAAAAACCTAACACTAATCCCCTGAAGATCATCCTACCTTGAGTCGTCTTCACTCAGCCGAGCCACCGATGCAACCGAAGTGGACATCCGGAGCGGAAGAAGTTAATCCTCCAAGCGGCGCTGAAGAAATCTTCCATCCGATGAAGTCATCATCCAGGCGGCGCTGAAGAAGTCTTCGATCCGGCCGATGTCATCTTCAAAGAGGCGCTGAAGAGGTCTTCTATCCGGGCGAAGTCATCTTCCAAGCCGGGTCTTGAATCTTCCTTCCGCCGACGCGGAACCACCTTCTTCACCGACGGACTACGACGAATGACGGCTCCTTTAAGGGACGTCATCCAAGATGGCGTCCCCTCAATTCCGATTGGCTGATAGGATTCTATCAGCCAATCGGAATTAAGGTAGGAAAAATCTGATTGGCTGATGGAATCAGCCAATCAGATTGAGCTCGCATTCTATTGGCTGTTCCGATCAGCCAATAGAATGCGAGCTCAATCTGATTGGCTGATTGGATCAGCCAATCGGATTGAACTTGAATCTGATTCGTCGTAGTCCGTCGGTGAAGAAGGTGGTTCCGCGTCGGCGGAAGGAAGATTCAAGACCCGGCTTGGAAGATGACTTCGCCCGGATAGAAGACCTCTTCAGCGCCTCTTTGAAGATGACATCGGCCGGATCGAAGACTTCTTCAGCGCCGCCTGGATGATGACTTCATCGGATGGAAGATTTCTTCAGCGCCGCTTGGAGGATTAACTTCTTCCGCTCCGGATGTCCTCTTCAGTTCCATCGGTGGCTCGGCTGAGTGAAGACGACTCAAGGTAGGATGATCTTCAGGGGATTAGTGTTAGGTTTTTGTAAGGGGGGTTTGGGTTAGATTAGGGGTATGTGGGTGGTGGGTTTTAATGTTGGGGGGGGGGTTGTATTGTTCTTTTACAGGCAAAAGAGCTGAACTTTTTGGGGCATGCCCCCACAAATGGCCCTTTTAAGGGCTGGTAAGGTAAAAGAGCTTTGAAATTTATGTAATTTAGAATAGGGTAGGGATTATTTTTATTTTGGGGGGGTTTGTTATTTTATTAGGGGGCTTAGATTAGGTGTAAGTAGCTTAAAATTGTTGTAATATTTTTAACATGTTTGTAACTTAATTTTTTATTTTTTGTAACTTAGCTTTTTTTATTTTTTGTACTTTAGTTAGTTTATGTAATTGTATTTCATTGTAGTTATTTGTAGGTAGTTTATTTAGTTAATTTAATGATAGTGTAGTATTAGGTTTAATTGTAACTTAGGTTAGGATTTATTTTACAGGTAATTTTGTATTTCTTTTAGCTAGGTAGTTATTAAATAGTTAATAACTATTTAATAACTATTCTAACTAGCTAAAATAAATACAAAGTTACCTGTAAAATAAATATAAATCCTAAGATAGCTATAATATAAGTATTAATTACATTGTAGCTATCTTAGGGTTTATTTTACAGGTAAGTATTTATTTTTAAATAGGAATAATTTATTAAAGTATAGTGCAGTGTTAGGTGTAATTGTAACTTAGGTTAGGATTTATTTCACAGGTAAATTTCTCTTTATTTTAGCTAGGTAAGCTATTAAATAGTTAATAACTATTTAATAGTTATTGTACATGGTTAAAATAAATATAAAGTTGCCTGTAAAATAAATATAAATCCTAAGATAGCTATAATATAATTATTATTTATATTGTAGCTATATTAGGGTTTATTTTATAAGTAAGTATTTAGTTTTAAATAGGATTAATTTAGTTAATAAGAGTTAATTTATTTAGATGTATTTAATTAATATTTAAGTTAGGGGGGCGTTATGGTTAGGGTTAGACTTAGGTTTAGGGGTTAATCATTTTATTACAGTGGCGGCGGCGTAGTGGGGGGCAGGATAGGGGTTAATAAATTTATTATAGGTTGCGGCGGGTTCATGGAGCGGCGGTTTAGGGGTTAAACTATTTATTTAGTTGCGGAGAGGTGCGGGATCAGCAGGATAGGGGTTAATAATTTTATAATAGAGGGCGACGGTATAGGGGGGGCAGGATAGGGGTTACTAGGTATAATGTAGGTGGCAGCGGTGTCCGGGAGCGGCGGTTTAGGGGTTAATACATTTATAAGACTTGCGGCAGTGTCTAGGAGCGGCGGTTTAGGGGTTAGTAACTTTATTTAGTTGCGGGGGGCTCCGGGGGTGCCGGTATAGGGATAGAACAGTGTAGTTTAGTGTGAGTGCTTAGTGACAGGCTAGCAATAAAGCTGGGAAAAAGCCGAAGGGCAGCGAGATCGGATGAGTGATAACTGTCACAGTCCGCTGCTCATCGCCCCGCGGCTTTTTGACAGCTTTATTTGATAACTTAGGCGAACGTATTCAAGGTCCGCGGCGGCGAAGGTAGGCGAGCTTAGGCGGACGTATTGGGCCGGCGAAGCCAGAAAAGTAGACGGCTTGATAACTACCCCCCATTATCTGGCAATCCTCCACGAAGGAAGTGTACATGTGCACAATAAAAGCAGTTCTTTTCGGCTTAGCTGCACTTCTGATAAAGTCAATCACTTTCCAGTCTGGATGATCAGCCAGCTCCATGGCCCTGTAGCACAGGGTGGCCAACTTCTAAGTAAAAAAAAAAAACCATTGTATGCTCCCTACTGTACAAAATTATGTACACAGAATAAACTGGGTCTTGGTATTTTCAGAACCTTCTTGATGACAAGCGTCTGGACATGAAGTAAGCTACAGGTCTTCTTCCTTTCGTCACTCACGAACAGCCAAATTGTCCTAGGAAAATCAGGAAAGCTATGGTGGAGATAAAAGTATGAGATTAAAAGCCTGAGATGTTGCAAATCTAATTTGCATATTTTACCCAGAATCCTCTGCTGCATTGGTAACTGTATACTGAGTATTTCTGGATAAGGCAAGGGGGATACTTGCATAGATGGCTAATTGCCTATGCAATCTTTTCTGTTATTTTATATATATATATATATATATATATTTATATGTATATATATATATATATATATATATATACACAGTGTGTGTGCGAATATATATATATATATATATTTATATATGTATATATATATATATATATATACATATATATACACATGGTGTGTGTGTATATATATATATATATATATTATACACATTATATGGCTAAAAGTATGTGGAAACCTGACCATCACGCCTATATGAGCTTGCTGAACATCCCATTCCTGAATAATTTGCATTAATATGGAGCTGCCCCCCCTCTTGCGGCTATAACAACCCTCACACTTCTGGGAAGTGTTTTCACAAGATTGGATTGCGTCTGTAAGAATTTGAGCCCATTAAGCCAAAAGAGCGTTTGTGTGGTCAGACACTGATGTTGAATGAAAATGTATGGCTTGCAATCGCTGTTCTAAATCATCCCAATGTAGTTCAGTGGTGTTGAGGTCAGTGCTCTGTCCTACTCAAGCTCCTCCACACCAAACTCATCAAACCATGTCTTCATGGACCTCACTTTGTACACAGTTATGCTGGAACAAGAAAGGGCCTTCCCAAAACTGTTACCACAAAGTTGAAAGTACCAAATTGTCTAAAATGTCTGTGTATCCTATCTTATAGTATTAAGTTGACCCTTCACTGGAACTAAGGGGCCTAGCCCAAACCCTAAAAAACAGCCTCAGACCATTATACCTCTTCCACTAAACTTTACAGTAGGTACTATGGATTCCGGTAGTTAGTGAATACCTGGCATACTCCTTATCCAGATTCTTCCATCAGACTGCTACATAGTGAAGCATAACTCATCACTCCAGAAAACACATTTCCAATGTTTCATTGTCAAGTGATGGTGCTCTTTGCAATACTCCAGCCAACGCTTCACATTGCACATGTTGATGTAAATCTTGTGTACAGCTGCTTGGCCATGGAATGCCATTTCATGGAGCTCTTGAAGCACAGTTCTTGTGCTGATGTTGCTTCCAGAAGTAGTTTGGAACTCTGTAGTGAGTGATGCTACAGGTGATAGGTGATTTTTACACGCTACATTCGTCAACACTCGGCAGCACCACTCTGTGAGTTTGGGTGGTCTATCACTTTGTGGCTGGGCTGTTGTTGCTCCTAGATGTATCCAATTCACAATGATAGCACTTACAGTTTACTTTTGTTTGTATATGGAGATTTAGTGGCTATGTGCTGGATTTCATGCACCTGTTATCAATAGGTGTAGCTGAAACACCTAAACTTAATAACTAGTATGAGAGTGCATACGGCATAAATTGAACTAAAAATCAAAGCTTATTTTCCTACAAAATTAAGCTGATTACTGGTTTTAGCAGAGCAGGATATCTTTGATTGCATACATTGATTTAAGGCATATGTTTAGCTCTCAGCTTTAAAGCTGCTGCATATTATATAGAGTTTGTGTGACATGCATTGCTGGAAGAAATGTAACGCTGTAAAATATAGGAAGTGGTTCCAAAGTTGATGCTAACTATAGTTTGTTACAGCTCAAGCATGCGACTGCTTCTGCAAATAACCTGTTATCAATAATCAGGGCATGGGGGCAGAAAGGAAGCAGCCTGGGTATGTCTGCCAGTTAGTATTTCTAAAGACAGTTGAAAGGACAGAAAGGTCAAAATTAAAATGTGCAAGAATGCAATTCCGTTTTAAAGGGATAGGCTAGTCAAAATGAAACTTTCATGATGTCTAAATGTAGCCACCAATCAACAAGCGCTACCCAGGGTGCTCAACCAAAAAGGGGCCAGCTCCTAAGCTTACATTCTTACTTTTTCAAATAAAGATACCAATAGAACGGAGAAAAATGTATAATAGGAGTAAAGTTGCTTAAAATTGCATGCTCTATCTGAATCATTATAATAATAATTTTGACTCTACTATCCCTTTAAACAGAAGCATGTTTGCAATATACTTCTATCAGCTATTACTGTTTCAGGGGCATACGCACATATGCTACGTCTGACTTGAACATCAGGATTTAAACATCATACCTGCTGCTCAGAGAGCTGTGTCAGATTTAACTTGTTATACAAATCACTGCTGATAGAAGATATGGTGTTTGAATGCTGTTGCATTGGGCACTCATTGCATATGTAAGTATGCCACTAAAGAACATGACTACAAGCATTTTTTGTTAAAAATATATTGCAATTTTTTTTAATTTATTTTATTTCAGTTTTAGCCTTTCTATCCCTTTAAAGAGGAGAACAAAACACAACTAAGTGAAAATTGGACACTTATCTGATTTTACATCTATCTTATGTCTGAGCACTACTATATGTAAATTAGTTATTTTTAGAATTTGCCTAAGGAGTGTATCTCTATGGTTATGAACACTGGAGATCTAAAACTGCTAAGTAAGCCATTGAAAGTTACCACTTGAGATTTTCTCCCTGGGCTGAGCAAGCATTGACGTAAAGGGATATTAGTACAGTAAATACATGCTTGACATAAGGATGCAGCAAAAGCAAAGATTAGCCTTAGAGTAATATGTAGATGTATGTTTAACAGTTATGGGGTTGATTCCAATACTCTGAATTGTTTTTGGATGGAAAAGGGCATTTTCTGTTTCAACGTAATCACAATACCAGGTTTTCAGCTGTTTCTGAGCTGAGAAAATGTTTTTCTGTTTGACGAAAAAGCCTATTTTTAACATTCAACAGGATTTCAAGACCATTTTAGTTCTTGCAGCTACATTATTAATAGGGATGGGAGAATATGTAAATTTTTTAATTTCGAATGTAGAACGAATGTTATTACCGAAATTTGAATTCTAAATCCGAATGTCGATAAGAACAAATATTCTTAAAAATTCGAAAATCGAATGTTATTTACAGTTTTCGAATGTCACTTTTGAATTTGAATGTTTATAATTATATCGAATGTCCACATTCGAAATTTCGAATTTAACATTCTATTTAACAAATACTATTCAGAAGTTCAATAGTTCATGTGGTAGGGCGGGAATCTAGCAAATTGATACATAATAGATACAAATATATCATTTCGAATGTTTCCATATAGAATATTGCATAATTCGAATATTACATTTAAAGAAAGCATTAGAAATACTATTACAAATATATAAATTTGAATTTTTCGAATTCGAATATTGCATAATTCGAATATTACATTTAAAGAAAAAGCATTAGAAATACTATTACAATCTAAATTCGAATTTTTCGAATTCGAATACACGTATTGCATAATTCGAATATTACATTTAAAGAAAAAGCATTAGAAATACTATTACAATCTACAATCTAAATTCGAATTTTTCGAATTCGAATATTGCATAATTCGAATATTACATTTAAAGAAAAAGCATTAGAAATACTATTACAATCTACAATCTAAATTCTAATTTTTCGAATTCGAATATTGCATAATTCGAATATTACATTTAAAGAAAAAGCATTAGAAATACTATTACAATCTAAATTTGAATGTTTCGAATTCGAACATTGCATAATTCGAATATTACATTTAAAGAAAAAGCATTAGAAATACTATTACATTCTAAATTCGAATTTTTCGAAAAGAATATTTTCGAATGTAATCGTAAAATTCAAAACCGAACATTCGAAAATCGAATGTTAGAATGTTATGTAAACATTCGAAATTCGATTCGAACAAACGAATGTGTTAAAATTCGTGCCGTTTTTCGAATGTTGCAAAACATTCGCCCATCCCTAATTATTAAGAACCATATAATTATTGTATAGGCAATTAGCACATCTAGGCAAGTATCCCATGCTTGCTTTTCCCCATAATTACTGTATAAATTGTTGCATATAGACACCAGAGGATTTTGGGTAAGATATTCACATTCAATATACAATATATCATGTTTTTTGCTTCTAGTACTGTGTTTAAAAACGTCAATCTCCTTATCGAGTAGCAAAAACAGAACCACTTCTGTAGATCTGTTTCAAGCTTATTAGCTCTCAGCAGCAGAAGATAGGTTTTATTTGCTGCTGTCAGCTACATTATTGAAATCTCAATCAGTAAAGCATGAAAGCAAAAAATGGGTTCCATGTCCCTTTAAGTAAAAACTGTTTAAATCTAAGGTGAAACTATCAGGTATCAAGTGCATGATTCTGGAACTCTGCACACTACTTTTCACTGGCTGACAGGGGCAACTCCCACAGAAAAAGCTGGTTTATTCAGCACAGGAACATCTGTTTTTCAAAAAGTCAAACCCCTGTAATTTATTTTGAAACATTTTCTTTTGGATGGAACAGAAAAAAAATGATGTGTAAAATGTCCCTTTAACTACAGTATTAAAGGGACGGTAACCACCTCTTGCTTTTGTATAAAAATTGGGCTTGCCCCACGGTCTATAAAACAAATAGCCTAGGTTTTCTACAAAATGCTTCAAATCAAATAGCTAGTTCGAATCGAACCGCATTTCCGAATTAAAATACTGCCGAATTACAGAATAAATCTGAATTACTTCGGATTTATTCAGTAAATTCGGATGGCCACTAGTATTGTACAGTATAAATCTAATCCCACCTAACACTTACCGAAATTCCGAACCAAATCTAACCGAATCCAGACGAATTTATTCGAATCCGAATGAATCCGAAACAAAACCGAACCGAATTTATTCGAATCCGAAACAAATCCGAACCGAATCGATTAAAATTTTTCCGAATTCAAATCGCTCCGAACCGAAATTAAAAAAAATCCGAATCGATCCGAACCGAATTTTTTCGCCATGCACATGTCTAAAAAAAACTTTGTAATGTTCTCCATTATTTATTTTACCCAATATTCTTGTAGGCTGAAGTGTTCTGCATTGTGAAAACTTTAGATCATTGACCCTACAACACTGATTACTATATCTCTCTCTATCTCTCTATAAATATATATATATATATATATATATATATATATATATATATAATCTATCAATCAATCATCTATCCATTTATATATATATAATACCGTTCACAATACAGTGTTACCCTCCTTGGGACATCTGCCTGGGTGCAAACATGCAATGGATACTCCTGGAAAAACGGATGCACTCTCAGGTCTTTTTAGTGAAGAAAAAAAATCATCTATCTATCATCTATCATATCTATCTATCTATCTATCTATCATCTCTCTCTCTCTCTCTATATATATATATATATATATATATATATATATATATCATCTCTCTCTCTCTCTCTCTCTCTATATATATATATATATATATATATATATATATATATATACAGGTGGCTCTCATTTTACAACTGTTCAATTTACACCATTTCAGAATAACAACCTTTTTTTCCAGTCATGTGACGCTATTGAAAAGCATTGAGAAGCAGTGCATTTATTAAAATAGTCAGTAGGTGGAGCTGTCCGCTTGTGTTGCAGCAAAGCCAAGCAAACTGAAATTAATCAGTTTAACCAGACCTGAGCTATCGAGCAGATTTCAAAGGAACAAGATCTTCCTGTCTATAAATCAGTCCAGATTGGAATGCATAGAAAGAACTGTTTGCAGAAAAATGCAAGTGAAGTCTGTGTTGTGT
This sequence comes from Bombina bombina, assembly GCF_027579735.1. Classification (NCBI taxonomy): domain Eukaryota; kingdom Metazoa; phylum Chordata; class Amphibia; order Anura; family Bombinatoridae; genus Bombina; species Bombina bombina. The sequence goes on along the minus strand of NC_069500.1, from coordinate 1,331,214,330 downwards.
GATTATTTTATTAGGTTTATAATGCTGTTTAGCAAATGTTTTTGTTCATTTAACTTAGTTTAATGATATATTCTGTGTTGTGTGATTATTTTATTAGGTTTATAATGCTCTTTAGCATTTAAAGTCTACATTTCAAAGCTTTAAAAATAATGTATTAGGTGTTACTTATGACAATTTTGAGAGGGGTCGGGAACCTAACACCCTCACTTCCCATTGACTTACATTATAAACTGAGTTTCAATTTACAACGGTTTCGATTTACAACCATTCCTTCTGGAACCTAACCCCGGCGTAAACTGAGGGCTACCTGTATATATATCTATCTCTATCTATCTAAGACACTGGGGCCGAATTATCAAGCTCTGAATCATGTTGCAGACTTGCTTGCTGCTTTTGTTGTCAATTTCTGACCTTACAATGCTGTAAGTTTCCCATATGGTAAATATATTATTTCTGTCACTTCCTTGTGTCTCGTTCACTTTGATGTTTAATAACCAGGATTTTTTACTGTATGTGTTACTTCCCACGTACACATCCAGAATACTTGTTCTTTTAGGTACATTGCTACTGAGCCAAAAACAATTTATAACTGGTTTTACTTGACATTTTTTCTACCGATCGCTAATAAAAATTTCCGGTGTATGTAAATTCATACTAACTTTGCCTTAACTGAATAATAAATAATAGATTGTTTGGTTCTTGTAAGAGATTTCAATATGTTCATGTTGCTATAATCATAGTGTTTCTGGTACAAATATTGGACTAGATTACAACTGGCGCCCTAATATTAGCGCGCGTGTGATACTGATATATCACATCCACACTAAGTTGCGTGTATATTACAAATTGACACTATGGGGCATATTTATCAAGCTCCATATGGAGCTTGATGCCCCATGTTTCTCACAAGCCTTCAGGCTCGCAGGAAACACAAGTTATGAAGCAGCGGTCTAAAGACCACTGCTCCATAACCTGTCCGCCTGCTCTAAGGTGGCAGACAGACATATTCGATCCCTGCTAGCGGCCGGTGGTGGTGTTTGCGTGCAGGCGAAAGCACTAATTAGCGTGCCTCTTGTAATTTCGCCCATTGTCGGCCATAGAAAGCTGCAAAGCTTTGTCATATATATTTACATATATAAATATTTATAGCTATAAAAAAAATTTCAGATGGTTTTTAAAGGAGACTCTTTCACAAACCACATTCAATTCATAAGAAAACACTTTTCAGTAGTTTTACCATAATAATTATAAAAATATTATCCAGTATCTTTACCCCTTTTGAAAACCCATTTTGCATGTAAATCTACACTTTTTGTACAGTTTTTCTTTTTTTGGCTACTAGTCTCGCACATACTCAATTTCAACTTCGAAGTTTTCTATTATATAACATATAAGCACATAGTGATAGCTTATGTGATCATTGTACACCTGTATCCTATTGAGATCGATATGTGAGTGATCAATTGTCTTGAGGGTGTCTGAGTGCATAATGTCCAACAAAGGAGGACAAGTACGTAGAAACACATATTCAAAAAATTATGGCAAGCAAACGCTCAAATGAATATTGTCAGGGTGCCAGGAATCAGACTGAGCCGAGAAGTGAAAAAATAATCACACCTTTATTAATAGCAAAAAATAATAAAAAGTCCACAAGTCAAATAACAAGCTAGGAGTCAAAACCAGAGCTGATAGTCAGACGAGCCGAGTCAGGAGCCAAAGCGAATAGTCAGACAAGCCGAGTCAGGAGCCAAAGTGAGTAGTCAGACGAGCCGGAATCAGGAACAAGGAGAACAGCAGAGTCAGGAACAAGCCAGGGATCAGGAACCAGGAGGGACGTCAGACAGCAAGGTAATACACAGGAACTCTCACAATCAGGTCTGAGACAACGCAAGGGCAAAGCATACTGAACAGAGGCCCTTTAAATAATAAGTGATGATATCACAATTCTGAGACTGCAACCTGTCTCACATGGATGATGTACACCAGTCTGGCCATAAAAGGGCATGCAGGAAATGAGCAGCATAACACACTATGCACTAGAGTCAGCAAGAGAGGTGAGTAAAATGGCTGCCAGCAGCACATGGCAAACAAAGCAGGGAAAAAACACTGACAGTACCCTCCCCTCAACGACCCCTCCCACACGGGAGCACAAAAGGCTTATTGGGGAAACAGGCATGGAAGGCACGGAGGAGGGCAGGAGCATGAACATCAGAGGAGGGTACCCATGAACTCTCCTCCGGACCGTAACCCCTCCAGTGAACCAAATACTGTACACGGCCCTTGGACATAAGAGAGTCAATAATGCTGCTGACCTCATATTCTTCATGGTTGTCAACAAAGATAGGATGGGGACGAGGCAACACAGTGGTAAACTGATTACAAACCAATGGTTTCAAGAGGGAGACATGAAAAACATTGGAGATGCGCATTGCAGGAGGAAGGTCATGTGCGTAGGCCACAGGATTGACCCGTCGGAGTATTCCAAAAGGACCAACATAACGGGGAGCCAGTTTATTGGAAGGCACACGAAGGTTCAAGTTGCGGGAGGACAGCCAAACCCTGTCACCAACCTGGTAGGAAGGCGTAAACAGACGCCTACGATCAGCCTGGAACTTTTGGCGCTGCATAGAACGATGAAGGCAATCCTGAATCTGCACCCACGTGGAACGGAGTTGCCGGAGATGCTCCTCCAAAGCCGGAATACCCTCAGACATGAATGAATCGGGCAACAAGGATGGTTGAAACTCATATTTCGCCATGAACGGGGATAACTTGGAGAAAGCATTAATAGCACTATTATGAGCAAACTCTGCCCAAGGTAACAGTTCAGACCAATTATTGTGGTGATCTGAGACATAGCAACGGAGGAACTGTTCCAGAGCTTGATTAGACCGTTCCGCAGCCCCATTGAATTAAGGGTGATATGCAGAGGAGAAGGAAAGCTGGATCCCCATTTGAGCACAAAAGGAACGCCAAAATCTGGAGACAAACTGGCCTGGTCCGACACTATCTCCTTGGGTAACCCATGTAAATGGAAGACCTCCCGGGCAAAAATTGAAGCAAGCTTGTGAGCGGTAGGCAGCATCTTCAAGAGAATGCAATGTGACATTTTAGAAAAATGGTCAACTATCATAAGGATAACAGTATTGCCATTGGAAACAGGGAGCTTGACAATGAAGTCCATGGAAAGATGTGTCTAAGGACGCTCACCATTAGCAATAAGTTGAAGAAGACCCACAGGAAGACGTCGAGGAGTCTTATTCTGTGCACAAACTGAGCAGGAGGCAACATATACGAAGCAACATCAGAACGAAGACCTGGTGACCAGAATTGTCGAGTGACAGACCAAATCATTTGGTTCTTGCCTGGGTGACCTGCGGCTTTAGGATAGTGGTAAGTTTGCAAAAGTTTAGTTCGAAGATTCTCAGGAACAAAACACTTACCACTAGGTTTCTCAGGAGGTGCATTAATTTGTGCAGCCAGGATCTCCTCCCCCAAGAAAAAAGTCAAATTAGTACGTATGGTAGCAAAAATATGATCAGGAGGTATAACTGGAGTAGGTACAGACTCCTCCTTAGACAGAGGCGACAATTGTCGAGAGAGGGTATCAGCCCTAACATCCTTACTACCAGGCAGGTAGGAGACCACTTAATTAAACCGAGACAAAAATAGCACCCATCTGGCCTGTCGGGGCGACAAACGTTTTGCTTCAGATAAATAAGTTAAATTCTTGTGGTCAGTAAGAATGAGCACTGGTACGCTAGTACCCTTGAGAAGATGCCTCCATTCCTTGAGTGCCAAAATTATGGCCAGTAATTCACTGTTGCCAATTTCATAATTGCACTCCGCTGGAGATAATTTCTTAGAGAAGAAACCGCATGGATTCAAGGAACCGTCAGGAGTAGGACGTTGAGAGAAGAGGGCACCTACTCCAGTCTCAGACGCATCGATCTCAAGAACGAAATGCAGGACAGGGTTAGGATGAGCCAGAACTGGAGCAGCAGCAAAGGCAGTCTTAAGACTATCAAAGGCCTTAATAGCAGTAGGTGACCAATGGAGTGGATCATTCTCTTTACGGGTCATGTCTGTGATAGGTTTGACCAAGGAAGAAAAGTTTTTAATAAACTTTCTATAGTAATTGGTGAACCCCAAAAAACGTTGAATAGACCGAAGACCAACTGGGCGAGGCCACTGCAGAACTGCAGACAACTTGTCAGGATCCATGGAGAACCCTGCAACAGAGATAGCAAAACCTAGGAAGGTTACTTGAGTCTGATGGAACTCACATTTCTCAAGTTTACAAAGCAGGCCGTTCTCACATAGTCTCTGAAGAACCCATGTAACATCAGAACGATAAGCCTCAAGCGTGGGTGAGTGTATGAGAATGTCGTCTAAATACACCACAACACACTGTTGCAACATATCTCATAGGACATCATTAATAAATTCCTGGAAAACAGCAGGAGTATTACATAGGCCAAAGGTCATTATAAGATACTCATAATCCCCGCTCCTGGTGTTAAATGCTGTTTTCCATTTGTGGCCCTCCTTGATCCTAATGAGATTGTACGCTCCTCTCAAATCAAGTTTAGAAAAGACCGTAGCTCACTTGAGGCGGTCAAAGAGTTCCGTAATGAGCGGAAAAGGGTAAGTATTCTTAATGGTAAGACGATTAAGACCCCTATAATCGATGCATAGTCTTAACTCGCCACCCTTTTTCTTCAAGCTAGCACCTGCAGGAGAACAGGATTTGCGGATTATCCCCCGCAACAGAGCATCAGCAACATACTCCTCCATAGCACAATTCTCCGCAACAGACAGAGGGTAAACCCGGCCCAGAGGAGGAATGGCTCCGGGTTGCAGGTCTATGGCACAATCGTAAGACCGGTGAGGAGGCAACGTATCGGCACGCACCTTGTCAAAAATGTCTAGGAACTCTCGGTACTCCTCTGGCAATTGAGATACCGAAGAAGTGCACAAGACTTTAGCTAGTTTCCGAAGACAAGTGGAAATACATTGTGGAGACCACAACAAAATTTCGGACCTGCGCCAGTCGAGACTGGGATTGTGCTTTTGGAGCCAGGGATAACCCAGAACAACTGGAAAATGCGGAGAATTTATCACTTGGAATTGGAGGGTTTCAAAATAGAGAGCCCCAACAGCCATGAATAACGGAGCAGTCTTGTGAGTAACGAGTGTGGGCTGAAGGGGCCTGCCATCAATGGCCTCAATAGCAAATGGAATGGACCGAGGCAAAACAGGAATTGAGTGCTTTGATGCAAAAGCACTGTCAATGAAATAGCCTGCAGCACCGGAGTCAACAAGAACCTGGGTGACTATGGAGGAGTCCACCCAGGAAAGGACAACCGTGGCCAAAGGTTTATCCTTTAGCGGTTCCTAGGACGAGGATAAACCACCCACCCAAGATCTGCCACCAACAGGACCTTAGGTGTGAGCGTTTTTCCGGCCGTGTAGGACAAGACTTCAAAAGGTGGCCCTGTAACCCACAATAGAGGCAGAGCCCTTCCCTCCTCCTAAAGGCCCTCGTGAAGAGATGTGTGAATCACAACTGCATTGGCCCAGCAGTACCTGGTGATTCGGGACCAGGAGGCATGGGAGGAGGGGGAGGCATGGGTGGGAACAAACATGTAGGAGACAACGGAACAGGAGGCTTCCGCAAGTGCTCCTTGAAAGAGGGCCTCTCTCTGAGTCTAATGTCAATTAGGATAAAAAAAGACACCAAAGCCTTGAGATCCTCTGGTAAATCTCTGGCAGCAACATTGTCTTTAATCGCATCAGAGAGCCCATGAAAGAAGGCGGCAACAAGGGCTTCATTGTTCCAACCTACCTCTGCGGCAAGCATACGGAACTCAATGGCATACTGAGCAACAGATCTCGTACCTTGCTGAATGGACATGAGTCGTTTAGCAGCAGAGGAGGAGCGAGCCGGAACATCAAATACCCTTCAAAAGTAGGCCACAAATTCAGGGTAATTTGAAATCACAGGTTTATTAGTCTCCCACAAGGGATTAGCCCAGGCAAGAGCTGTGTCAGAGAGTTACAAGATGAGAAATCCCACCTTAGCTCTGTCAGAGGGAAACGGCTGAGGTAACATCTCAAAGAAAAATGCCCACCTGGTTCAAAAACCTTCTGCACTGAATAGGATCACCTCCATATTGCTGAGGTAGAGGTGCAGAACCGGACATGCTCCTGGTAGGACTAGGTGGAGGAGCGGAAACAGGAGCAGCCATAAATTGCGAAACACTTTGGTCCAAATGTGCAGTGCGAGTCAGCAGGGTTTGCAGGTACAAGGGGTGATCCTGTTCATCCATCCAGGAAATGATGGCAGGTAAAGGTGGATTATTAGCACCATCAGGATTCATGGCCCTTGCATAATGTCAGGGTGCCAGGAATCAGACTGAGCCGAGAAGTGCAAAAATAATCACACCTTTATTAATAGCAAAAAATAATAAAAAGTCCACAAGTCAAATAACAAGCCAGGAGTCAAATCCAGAGCTGATAGTCAGGCGAGCCGAGTCAGGAGCCAAAGCGAATAGTCAGACGAGCCGAGTCAGGAGCCAAAGCGAGTAGTCAGACGAGCCGGAATCAGTAACAAGGAGAACAGCAGAGTCAGGAACAAGCCAGGGATCAGGAACCGGGAGGGACGTCAGACAGCCAGGTAATACACAGGAACTCTCACAAACAGGTCTGAGACAAGGGCAAAGCATACTGAACAGAGGCCCTTTAAATAATAAGTGATGACATCACAATTCTGAGACTGCAACCTGTCTCACATGAATGATGTACACCAGTCTGGTCATAAAAGGGCATGCAGGAAATGAGCAGCAAGAGAGGTGAGTAAAATGGCTGCCAGCAGCACATGGCAAACAAAGCAGGGAAAAACCCTGACAAATATAAAATGTAAAGTTTAGTGGTGCACTCATGTCTTCATCAGACAAACTGAGACAAAAAAACAGGTTAAAAATGGCCAAAATTGTACATACCCACAAGCAGGGGTGTAGTTACAAGTTTCTCAAAAGTCTTCATTGAGACAGGGCCATCGCCTTTAGGGGGCCCTTCTGGCCCTTCAGTCAGTAATGTTGTTTCTGTGTTTTACTCTTCCCTGGTTCAAATTCTAGTTACAGTCAATAAGTATTTAATACAAAAACACTACCAATTAAAGAGAGAGTTATTAGGTGTGCCAAGTATTGTATAGATATTATTGTATCTGACAAATAAACAATGTTAACAATATTAAAATAAACTTAAAAGTCTCTTGAAATATGATATTTGTAAAAGAATGTTCAAAAGTCCCTTATAGTCCTTTTAGTTGGGAAATAAGTAGCTGTGATATCCCAAATAGTGTTAAGGACAAGATGCAGGCAGCTCTTCAAGAAACATTGGGATGCTGACTTTTCGTTAACAAATTAGTTACTAACTACGCCATTAGTGAATATTGGATTAAACAATTTACTTTTCTTAAAGAATAATTCTTCCAAAACTATTTTTTCTCTGTGAACGTCTATATATGCACCTGGCAAGTAGAGTACCTTCTAAAAGAAAAAAGTAATTTGAAGGTACTGCCTCAGCAAATATTAGTTCAGGGTTAGTTTACATCGAATAAATGGAAGAACTATTGTCTTTTCCAGTAACCTGTATGATCCCGGTCACCCTCTTATAGCATATATGCAATATGCTAAATTGTGTGAGGAATTCATCTTGCATAACATCAACTGGGACTTTCTTGCTTTTTATATATTGGCACATTATGATATAATGGAGTTATAAGGCTGCAGATGCCCCTGCAGAGCTCCTGGAGTTATACAGCTGTAAATGAACCTGCAGAGCCCTTGGGGTTATACCGCTGCAGATGCACCTGCAGTGCCCCTGGCGTTATAAGGCTGCAGGTGCTCTTAGCTCTTGGAGTTATAAGGCTGCAGATGCTCTTAGCTACTGGAGTTATAAGGCTGCAGATGCTCTTAGCTCCTGGAATTATAAGGCTGCAGATTAACTTAGCTCCTGGAGTTATAAGACTGCAGATGTTCTTAGCTCCTGGGGTTATAAGACTGCAGATGCACTTAGTGCCTTGAGTTATAAGGTTGCAGATGCATTTCAGATCCCCTGGGGTTATAAGGCTGCAGATGCACTTAACTCCTAGAGTTATAAGGTTGCAGATGCATCTTCAGATCCCCTGGGGTTATAAGTTTGCAGATGCACTTAGCGCCTGGAGTTATAAGGTTACAGATGCACTTAGCTCCTGGTGTTATACGGCTGAAGATGAACTTGCAGAGTTCCTGGGGTTATAAGACTGTAGATGCATCTTCAGATTAACTGGGGTTATTAGGTTGCAGATGCATCTTCAAACCCCCTGGGGTTATTAGGCTGCAGATGCATCTTCAGACCCCCTGGGGTTTTAAGACTGCAGTTGCATCTTCAGATCCCCTGGGGTTTTAAGACTGCAGATGCCCTTAGTGCCTGGAGTTATAAGGCTGCAGATGCATCTTCAAATCCCCTGGGGTTATTAGGCTGCAGATGCATCTTCAGATCCCCTGGGGTTTTAAGACTGCAGATGCCCTTAGTGCCTGGAGTTATAAGGCTGCAGATGCATCTTCAAATCCCCTGGGGTTATTAGGCTGCAGATGCATCTTCAGACCCCTGGGGTTATAAGACTGCAGATGCATCTTCAGATCCCCTGGGGTTTTAAGACTGCAGATGCCCTTAGTGCCTGGAGTTATAAGGCTGCAGATGCATCTTCAAATCCCCTGGGGTTATTAGGCTGCAGATGCATCTTCAGATCCCCTGGGGTTTTAAGACTGCAGATGCCCTTAGTGCCTGGAGTTATAAGGCTGCAGATGCATCTTCAAATCCCCTGGGGTTATTAGGCTGCAGATGCATCTTCAGATCCCCTGGGGTTATTAAGCTGCAGATGAACTTAGCGCCTGGAGTTATAAGGCAGCAGGTGCACCATCAGAACCCCTGGGGTTATTAGGCTGCAGATGAACTTAGCGCCTGGAGTTATAAGGCTGCAGATACACCATCAGATCCCCTGCATCTGCAAGTTAATAAGTCTCAGTTTTTAGAAAGCTTCTTCCTAACCTCTCCGCCACCTCAGCAGATACTCAGACCCTCAAGCAATTGGTTGCACAAGAGCAGGGGGCTGCACAAGTGATTGCCTGTACAATCTTAAATTACATTTACAGCAACTTATGCTGACTCATTCCCAGTGACAATTATGGGCATCTTTCCTGCATGGGAAGCTTGTCCACCCATTGGGCCAGATTTAACAAAAAGCAGATGCTGCTGAATCTGCCCGAAGTTTCAGATACAATCTGGATGATTGACACCCCCTGCTAGCAGCCAATCGGCTGCAAATATGCAGGGGCGGCAATGCACAAGCATTTTACAAGTGCTACAGCGAATCATGCCTGCCCGGCTTTTGATAAATTGGCCCCATTGTATGATAATTTTGGCCTATTATATCAACAATTAAGATTTAATTGTTGACATGTTATGGATGTGTAAGATAAAAATAACTTTCTATAATGTGCCATTAAATAAAATAAAAAAGCTACTATGCCCACTCAAGATCATTTTGTTTTTAGGAGTTTATCACAGATTTGGACACAAACTCTCCAAAAAGTTTGATACCCCTGTAAGAAATCTGAAATTGGTTTGGGTATAGCTTATTTGTTAACCATCTGCATTAACTTATCTTTAAAAGATTAACAGTGAAATTTCCAGATTTTACAAAACTAGGTCCACCTAACAATGGAATAAAACATTAAGGGCCAGATTACAAGTGGAGTGCAAAATATTGCTTTCGCAAGGGCGATATTTACGCTAAACTTTGTAATACCAGTGCATGCAAATGTGTTCTGGTATTACAAGTTAGGTGCAATACGAATGTGACTTCGCGCTTGCATTTCACAGAAGCATTACGCTCACGAGAAAGCACTTTGATAGGCTTTAATGGGAGTCTCATTCTGATACCGTCAGACACGGCATGAGAACCTAGCGCAGCAAAGGGGGAAAGTAGTGCAGCTATGGCAGCAATTTTAAATATATAGGTATATACACATATTAACACATAAATATATATGTATATAAGCATATAAATATATATTTATAGAGAACACACAGTTCCCCATAGACCACAATATAAAGGCACTTTTCAGTGCTCTTTTTGTTCTAACACCCCAGATCGCCAACTTTAACCCCTTACAACTGCTTTGTGCAGTTACAATTTTAAAAAATAAAGATGCTACTATTTTTATTTTGAAATAAAGAACACACCACTGTATTTTGGGGGCTATACGGGGACATTTAGAAAATTATCCAGAGATCTGATCTCTGATTAATTTTAGGAACGCAAATTGCTATCACAAACTTTATCGCACACCCATAAACTGGTGAATAAATTATCTAGCCCTAAATATATATGACTTCTTTTGTTGACTCTTATTCTCTTCTATTTTTCCAATATCCTTTCTTTCAAATGTCCCATGTTTTAGTCAGGGAATTATTTATAAAAGCTTCTTTATTTGTATATTAGATATATATTATATATACACCAATAAATAGTATGTGCAGTCTGTTTATCTATGTTGGTGTCTGTATGTCTATGAATTTATGGTCAGCAGGTCAGATACTCTGCAGAATGTTGACATGTGCAAGATAATGTATTTGCTGCAGATGCAACCTTACCAGTTTCATCCCAAAGTGCAAGGTTACCTGTTTTGCTTTCAATTTTACTGTGCCCTAATGCCTTCTGCTTCCTCTGCCAGTGTTACTTGCTTCACATTTACTTGGTATATGTGTTAATGGTATAAGAAAATTACACTTGAATGCCTTGTGACCATAACTTTAATTAACATTATCATTGGAGTTTTTTGCTGCAGAGTGAGTGCACACTCAAACCATATCAAGATCATGATATCAGATGTTTACATTACAGAGCCTTACACATCCTTAGAGCCAAGAAGTAACCTCCTAAAATACTAAGGTTAATTACTAAGGTTTTTAGCTGCTCAGGTGAGATATTCTAAAATGATCCTTCAGCACTGTGAGATCCCTAGTGAAATATAAAAGGGCAGATTTTGCTTTACCCCTCCCAAGGGGCATTTTATGCATTTCTGTATGTGAAGGAGAGACAAGTCCAGTGCAATATAGCACTGGATGAAATTTAAACTTTGTGCTTTCAGTTTTATATGAATTTACACTTTTGATTACATTTTATTACATTTAAACTTTGCACTTTCTATTTTGTATTTTATTTTGTATTCAGCAGTTTATTTAGGGTGGTGATTTTTCAAATTCTGATTTTACCTTCACAGTTTTTGTGTAACTAAGGTGGCTCATAATTTGTATGTATATATATATATATATATATATATATGTGTGTGTGTGTGTGTGTGTGTGTGTGTGTGTGTGTGTGTGTATCTTTTACAAATTAGATTGCACGTTGCATTTCTTTTATTTAAATAAAAACTGAAAAACCTTCAGCTTCAGTATCCTAGAGAAAGTTATTACTTTCTATGGGACAGATAATCAAACATTCTCTAGTTTGGAGAGTGAATATAGTGCTGACTTCACAGGGGAAGAACTCGCTGATTTTTCTAAGAAAAGGGGAGGAACCTGGAAATCCCAGAGAGATGAGAGATGCCTTCTATAGAAATTTCACATGGGAGAGAGAGGTAACTGGAGAACCCCTGGGGCTTATATAAAGGCTCCATTTGCATCAATTCCAAATTAAACTGAAATGTTTTCACTACAATTTACCTTGCTTTTGTCTATATTTTAGTATATATTACTTTTCTGTTAGTTAAAATAAGTGTATTGTGAATGTAGAGCAAACTTCACCTGCATACAGCTGGCGAGACAAAACAGTGAGACCAGCTTGTTTAGAATGCTTAGAAAATTTACAAATGTGCTTCAGACATACCCTGGGAACTCCCCTGTTCAGCCCAGGGAACTGCCCTCTTCCTCCCACTTTCTGGAACTGTCAGTTTACAATGGAGAAAATACAAAGTACAATGTAATTCTATACAAAGTATAATTCTAAGTTATTAAAGTAACACAGAAACTTTCAAAGCATAATCAGAATGTGTAAAATCACTGCTAGATCAAAATTAAAATGTATTAAATTACAAATGAAAAGTGCAAAGTTCAAAAGCAATAATACTGAAAGGCCCCATTGTAACAGAACTCTCATATCATGCAGTGCTATATTGCACTTGGCTTGTCTCTGCTTCACATAAATAAATGAGAGAGATCTCGCCGTGCTGGAGAGTTCCACCCTTTTTCTTTTGAAAATTCAGTGAGTTCAGCCTTTGTAAAGTCTGAACTACAATTTCTCTCCAAGCTGGCGAACCTATGCATATCAGGGTCTAAGGCCAGCTGCATTTTTTCCTATAAACCCTGCACTGCAGGTTAGGTATATACACCAATTAATTTATTATATTTTATAAATGTGGACATCATTTAGTATATGCCATATGTTTCACTCACATATGGGCTGTATTTCTGGAGAAGCAATACTCAGTCACATCTGCTCAGAGAGCTTATCAGAAATACAGTGATGATATAATAAAACATACTAAATAAAAAGTCTATGTGATACATTTATGCTATATTCTAACTAAGCAACTGCAATAAACTTTATAGCTACTAAACAGCTGATTAACATAAATAAATAACAGGAAATTTATCAGTGTGGTAAATGTGGACAATATAGCCCTGTTTGCATATCTTACACAATGTTATTGCTTCCTGATGTCTGATTTGCAGTGTGAAGAAAATGCTTCCTTATCCATCAAAGGTTACATACAAACAAGCACATAACTAAAGGATGTAGGGTATAACTAAAGGCTGCAACGGGGCCCCTCATTTATGGCTGTTTCAAATCAAAACAGAAGCTGAGCCAGGAGACACATATGAACAAAAGGAGCTTCTCCTCTGTGACTGTAAATCATCCATCCTAGTTAGTTAGTCTGCACTGGAAAAAATGCACTAGTGCAACCTTCCTGTGAAAATGTGGGGACAGGTTTTTAAATATGCCAAACTGTGGCGGCCATCTTGGAAAACCTGCCACCATATTTGTAAATGAAAATCCATACGCTTTCCTTACACACAGAGGGACCTGGCAGGATGGGGAGGTAATGCCTAGGCCCCACCAGCCCCCTTTGGAGTTTTTTGCAGTTAAAAGTTCATTATTTATTATCAAAGTGTAAAACAAATGAAACACTCACATAGCGGTAAGCGGTCAGCAGAGTGCCTACGTCATCTGACACATTTCGCGCATGACTTGCTCTTTCTCAAAGATGGGGAGAAAGCGCAAGTCACGCGTGAAATGCATCAGATGACGTAGGCACCCTGCTGACTGCATACCGCTATGTGAGTGTTCCGTTTGTTTTACACTTTGATAATACATTATGAACGTTTAACTGCTGATCCACTATTGGGCTGTGCATGGTTTTCTTGTAATAATACGCTCAGGCGTTACTATTGGGTTCTCTAATCTATTTAGGAGTTTCTTTTCTGTTTATATTTTCAAATGTGCTTTGTTCTCTTGGCATCCCTTGTTGATAAAGAATACGCACATATCCTACACTAGTGGGAGCCACATGCTTATTGGTGCCTGCACACATTTGTCTTTTGTGATTGGTTAACTAGATGTGTTCAGCTAGCTGCCAGTAGAGCAATGCTGTTCCTTCAGCAAAGGATAACAAGAGAATGAAGAAAATTTTATAATGGAAGTAAATTGGAAATTGTTTAAAATTGTATGTTCTATCCAAATCATGAAAGAAAATGATGGGGTTTCCTGTCCCTTTAAATAGAACTTTTAACCTTATATTATACACTGAGACTGCAGAAAGCATACAAGGCAAAGGGGTGTTTTTAATCAAAGGGTAATACAAAATAGTGTAAGATAATTTAAAGAATTCCTTTTTTTTTAAAGGGACCATTAAATACGGTAGAATTGCATAATATATAAATGCATTGTAAATAGATAATGAAATAACACTCTGAATTTCAAATGATCGGCAGATTTTATACGGATAAATTTGAAATCTCTTCAGACTTACAAAGACTTACAAAGAACTTTGCATTACTGACCAAAGCTAATGATGGCGTTGATCACAATCTTGTCCTTATTTTTATCAGACAGTGATTTCTACACCTCAATAATGTGAGAAACGTAAAATGCTTCTGCTGTTATTACCCCTGAAGCTCAAAAACGTTACCTCCCTAAAACAACACAGGTTTGTTATCTTTGTCATTAAAATGGGTTTGTTTTCTCTAGAAAAAAGGGGCTTGAGAGGTGACATGATTACTTTATAGAAATATATTCAAGGCCCATATACAGAGATGGCAGAAGCTCTGTTTATTCCAAGAAAATTGTTTGTGACAAGAAGCCACAATTTAAGTCTGGAGGAAAGGAGATTTAGGGGCCCATTTATCAAAGGGCTTGCGGACCTGATCCGACACTGCGGATCAGGTCCGCAAGACCTCGCTAAATGCGGAGAGCAATACGCTCTCCACATTTAACATTGCACCAGCAGCTCACAAGAGCTGCTGGTGCAACGCCGCCCCCTGCTGACTCGCGGCCAATCGGCCGCCAGCAGGGAGCTGTCAATCAACCCGATCGTATTCGATCGGGTTGATTTCCGGCGGTTCCTGTCCGCCTGCTCAGAGCAGGCGGACAGGGTTATGAAGCAGCGGTCTTTAGACCGCTGCTTCATAACTTGTGTTTCTGGCGAGTCTGAAGACTCGCCAGAAACACGGCCCTTCAAGCTCCATACGGAGCTTGATAAATGGGCCTGTTAATCTCCTGCAACGGAAAAGTTTTTTTCATTGTAAGAACAATAAAATTGTGGAACCCATTACAAAAGGAGGTAGTGAATGCCAATACCTTAGATACATTTAAACATGGTTTGGATACATTTCTGGCTAGAAACAGAATTCATTGATATGATAGATTGTGTTAAATTGGTCACCTTTTAATGGGATTAATTTAAACTCAACTGGAGCTTTTTTTGTAAGTATATTAGATTTGTATAGGTTGAACTCGATCGAACTTTGGTCTTTTCAACCTCATCGACTATGTTACTATGTTATTAACACCCCAATTGTGTAATCCAAGAATCAACAAAGAGGATAAACACATCACAGTATAAGTACACCGTTTTAGACCTGTAAAGCAGTTTCTACTTAGAACCAGCAGCCCTCTGTGGTTCCAGAGCAGTTCTTCTACTGTGTGCTTAACTCCTTTGCAGTGGTTAATCACATTGTGCCGGGCCACAAATCTTAAAATTACATGCTCTAAAGTTGTAGTGAACTTACTCAACAGAGGGCCCTGGTGCAAAATGTTTTGGGTCCCCAAAGGTAACTAGGTAGTAAGCAATAGTAATAAAATACATGTTGCTCTGTATAATGATTTTGGGGGATAGTTAGAGACGGATAGATAGAAAGATGGATAGATGATAGATAGATAGATAGATAGATAGATATATAGATAGATATAGAGAGTGAGAGACAGAGACAGATAGATACATACATATATACATAACAGACATGCAACCTACATTAATACAATGCTACCCTGCATTAGGATTGTGCACATTTGATTCACACCTATGTAGACTGGCATCTATGGGCCCCCCCGAGTACTTGGGCTCTGGTGCCAATGCACCTGCTGCACCAATGGTAGTTCCACCCCTGTGAACTAGAGCATGTCATTTTTCCACTATTATGGCACTTTAAAAATAATAATAAAAAAAAAAAAATATATATATATATATATATATATATAGGCAAAATGAGTCAGTTGCACTCTCACAAACAGTTTCCCAAGGGCCAGGGTGCTAGAATAGGTGAAATGTAGTCAGGTAGAAAACAGCACTCTCTGGACTTAAGTTTTAAACAAATAGTTTAATTAGTAACGTTTCGGGGTCTGATGAAGGGGAGCATTCCCCGAAACGTTACTAATTAAACTATTTGTTTAAAACTTAAGTCCAGAGAGTGCTGTTTTCTACCTGACTATATATATATATATATATATATATATATATATATAAATAACAGGATCAGTAGGTAAAATACCCATAGGGATTTTAATAATGTCTGATAAAACAATAAAGCAAGCAGAACTTTCAGTGGCTGGTACTTCCGTTTGCTTAGTCATCTTTACTATTAGCTTAATCAGCAAAGGTGCCCGCACGCTGTATTAGTAAAGGAAATTCCTTTTTCTGTTGTGGTAAACTAGACTTGAAAAGTCAACACCCACTAAAATGTATATTGTTCTGAGGGCACAAGACTGATAGTCCTATATTCCTGGAAAATGTTTGCATATCTGTGGTTTTCATGTCTACCATAGTACAATAATGTTAATGTAGTGAGTGGGCTACTGACAATATTATGCATAAATATTAATACCCCAGTGATAATATAAAAAAAAATACAAAGACAATAAAAAGTCAAATTTGATAAAAATATCAAAGTGCACATACACTCACCGGCCACTTAATTAGGTACACCTGTTCAAGTACTTGGTAACACAAATTGCTAATCAGCCAATCACATGGCAGCAACTCAATGTATTTAGGCATCTAGACGTGCTGAAGACAACTTGCTGAAGTTCAAACCGAGCATCAGAATGGGGAAGAAAGGGAAATTAAGTGACTTTGAACGTGGCATGGTTGTTGGTGCCAGACGGGCTGGTCCGAGTATTTAAAAAACTGCTGATCTACTGGAATTTTCACTCACAACCATCTCTAGAGAATGGTCCGAAAAAGAGAAAATATCCAGTGAGCAGCAGTTGTGTGGACGACAATGCCTTGTTGATAACGGAGGTGAATGGGCATGCTAGTTCGAGATGATAGAAAGGCAACAGTAACTCAAATAACCACTTGTTACAACCAAGGTATGCAGAATGCCATCTCTGAATGCACAACACGTCGAACCTTGAAGCAGATGGGCTACAGCAGCAGAAGACCACACCGGGTGCCACTCCTGTCAACTAAGAACATGAGACTGAGGATACAATTTGCACAGGCTCACCAAAATTAGACAATTAAAGATTGGAAAAACGTTGCCTGGTCTGATAAGTCTCGATTTCAGCTGTAACATTCAGATGGCAGGGTCAGAATTTGGCATAAACAACATGAAAGCATGAATCCATCCTGCCTTGTATCAACGGTTCAGGCTGGTGGTTTTGGTGTAATGGTGTGGGGGATATATTCTTGGCACACTTTGGGCCCCTTAGTACCAATTGAGCATCTTTTAAATGCAACGGCCTACCTGAGTATTGTTGCTGACCATGTCCATCCCTGTATAACTACAGTGTACCCATCTTCTGATGATTACTTCCAGCAGGATAATGCACCATGTCACAAAGCTCAAATCATCTCAAACTGGTTTCTTGAACATGACAATGAGTTCACTGTACTACAATGGCCTCCACAGTTACCAGATCTCAATCCAATAAAGCACCTTTGGGATGTGGTGGAACAGGAGATTCACATCATGGATGGGCAGCCGACAATCTGCAGCAACTGCATGATGCCATCATTTCAATATGGACAAAAAATCTCTGAGGAATGTTTCCAACACCTTGTTGAATCTATGCCACAAAGAATTAAGGCAATTCTGAAGGCAAAAGGGGGTGCAACCCAGTACTAGCAAAGTGTACCTAATAAAGTGGCCAGTGACTGTAGAAACTTCCAATCACTCGTTGTATTGAAACTTACAAAAAAAAAAAGAAAGAGAAAAAAACAAAATCCCATGGGTTGATACTGTTTGAAAATTTATTAATATGGCTGTAAATCAACGAAGAGCCACACTAGCTGTAAGATATGGGCCCAGTTATCAGACAAAGCCCAGGTACAGGGGGATCCACTTTATTATAAAAGTCACAAATGTGCAAATTAAACACTCAGACATTTTACTCTTAACAGAAAAACTGTATGCTGATTGCTTATATCAAGTATTCTTGTATGGTAAGCTGTATGTTAGCTTAACCCCTTAATGACCACAATATACCCTGTATGTCACTGGTCGTTAAGGGTTTTTTCAGGACATAATAGCACAAGTCTAGCAAGAACACGCTATTAATACCCTCCCTCCAGCAGGCTTTGTGGAATAGAGCAGTCTCAACGCTGGTGGCAAGACCGCGCTATAAAACAATTAAGTCCCAAAAAAAGGCCAGCGACATACAGGGTACGTCGCTGGTCCTTAAGGGGTTAAAGGGACATGAAACTATTATTTTCTTTCATGATTCAGGTAGAGCATGTCATTTTAAATATATAAATATTTCTATTATCTAATTTGTTTTGTACTCTTTGTATCCTATGTTGAAAAGTATACCTAGGTAGGCTCAGAAGCTTCTGATTGGTCGCTGCACATATATGTCTCTTGTCATTGGCTTTCAGTCAGTTCCCAGTTGTGCCTTACTGCTCCTTCAACAAAGGATACCAAAAGAATGAAGCAAATTAGATAATAGAAGTAAAATGGAAAGTTGTTTAAAATGGTATGATCTATCTGAATTGTGAACGAAAAAAATGTAGGTTTCATGTCCCTTTAAGCGTTTCTGTTTGTTTTCTTAATGGAAAGAGATTACTCCTTACTTGTAACTCAGGAAGGTAAAACCATTGTATATTAAAGGGACAGTGTATGGGGGTTACTGAACGGCAGTTGTGAGAGAAAGCAATATTGGGAACTGGTGAAAACCATTGCTAAATCTGCTGTTTATCAGTCACATCAGTGAGATTTAACAATTATATATACTTAGAACATTCCAGCGTTCTCTCTCATACAGATTGGCATAACCAATTTTTTCGGTGGAATTGACCATTCAGCCATGTGGTGTTGAAGTCCATAAAGAAGAGTAACAGCAGTGTAAGGCATTAGTATTAATACTGGTGTCCTAGGGGCATTTATGATTGCAGGAATCTATAAACTGAGCTGTGTAAAGTACTTATATGGTTTCAAGGTATATAGGTGAAATGGTCCCTTTTACCTTTGCAAATAGTGTTACCTCCTTAAACCACTGAACTGAAGGGACATGGGTCTGTACACTCCTCCAATACATTGGGAATAGCATTTTTGAACAGTTACTCATTATTTAAATGAGCTTTCTATGATATATGCATGGGGGAAGGTGGGATTTGTATAAAATGCATGTAAGGACATTTTTGCCCAGGGTCATATCCATTAATTTATTTTTAGAAGGGTTGGATATTTGAAATTACCACCATATATGGGAAAAGGAACCATCACCAGCACATTATCTCCAACAATGACTAGAAGATGTAGAGAAGATCTTGTACAAGAGTTAGATACCACCTAGCGAGTGTCTGATAGCTGGCTTCAACACTAATAATGGAGATAGAGAATTGTTTTACACAGTTAAAATGTTTCCTTCATTCTTTGTCTGTCAAGCTCATATGTAATTCTCTTTCCCATTGTCCCATAAAGGGAGGGGAGGCATGTATCTCCCTTAACAATTTGTAAATCTAACCTTTTACTTTGAGGTGCATAGGCGTTCATAAGGGGTTTGATCATTTCAAGCCTGTGAGGGTGGATGGAGAGAAATTGTCTAATTTGGAAATAAGAAAGCCAATAGTTAAAAGGAGGACCTATATACTTTTTATATCCACAAATAATTTAATAGAGTTGCTGAAAGAAGGGTATGTATGGGGACATTAGGTTTATGGCCTTGGATAATGGGAAGGTGTTTGTAGTGTTGGTGTTGTAGTGTTGGTGTAGGTGTTGTGTAGGTGTTGTAGTTTTGGTGTAGGTGTTGTAGTGTTGGTGTACGTGTTGTGGTGTAGGTGTTGTAGTGTTAGTGTAGGTGTTGTTGTGTTGGTTTAGGTGTTGTAGTGTTGTGTAGGAGTTCTAGTGTTGGTTTAGGTGTTGTAGTGTTGTGTAGGAGTTCTAGTGTTGATGTAGGTGTTGTAGTTTTGGTGTATGTGTTGTGGTGTTGGTGTACGTGTTGTGGTGTAGGTGTTGTAGTGTTAGTGTAGGTGTTGTTGTGTTGGTTTAGGTGTTGTAGTGTTGTGTAGGAGTTCTAGTGTTGGTGTAGGTGTTGTAGTGTTAGTGTAGGTGTTGTTGTGTTGGTTTAGGTGTTGTAGTGTTGTGTAGGAGTTCTAGTGTTGGTGTAGGTGTTGTAGTGTTGGTGTAGGTGTTGTAGTGTTGGTGTATGTGTTGTGGTGTTGGTGTAGGTGTTGTGGCGAGTTTTTACTCCCTTTTACCATAAAAAAAGACTACAACAAGCAATATTTTCTTCCATATATTTAAAACTGCATTTAAACATTAGAAAACATAACTGTGTGCATTCTAGCTCTAGTAAGTCAAAATATAGTAAGAATGTGTATGATGATTCAAATGCAAAAGAAGGCAGTTTTTCCTGCATTATTTGCAACAAGAGAATGCGAGAAACAATATTACGTATAAAGATAACCCAACAAAAATATGTCTATTGTCTGAAAGTGTGACAATTACTTGTGATTTATTTTGACAACATGACGACACATGAATGCTACATAAGATTTGTTTATTTTTTCCCACACAATTTACAGAATTTTTTTTATTTTTTTTTAAACTAAATGACAATTATACCCTTACAAACAAGTAAACTGATTTTTTTATAGGCTAGAGTTTTTTTTAAAAGAAAGCCATTTGCACTTCGCCATATCATAAGGAAAAGATTCACTCTTTTTGTATCACATCTTTGCTTTGCTTCTTCCCACCGTTGTCAGTAATGCACCCAACACCCACAATTACTGAGTGTGATAAAAATAAAACAATCTTATGTAGTAGCATTCATGTATTGTATTGTCAACAAAACCCACAAGTAAATGTCACAGTTTCAGAAAATAGACATTTTTTTGTTGGGTTATCTTTACATGTAATATTGTTTATCACATTCTCTTGTTGCACATAAAGCAAAAACATTTCAACAGTAAATATAATACATGTTGTAAGTTGTATATTAATGTTTTCTTCTGTCTGCTGTGAATTGGTACAATTCTAGATGTTAAAAAATAGGTGCAATGGTTAAAAAATAGGTGAAATGGTTAATAACATTTGTATAATCATAGCATGCTGTACTTGCGCACATTCTTTTTTTCCCTCGGAACTACAAGGAAATTTTACTTGATGAATATAAACAAACACTTGCCCTTACACGAGAGGAAGTAGTTTTTACATAAAATTATTTTCCTTATAAACTTCCTCCACTGTTGTTGAAATATTGGACAAAGAGCAGTAGATTCTCACCATAATTAGGAATTTACAAGAGTGTATCAACGCTTGCTGACATTTTATTGACAGTGCAAAAAAAATTACAAAACACCACACGAAAATATATAAAGCCAATGAATATAGTTTATCATTTCAGTTAAAATATTGGTCTCAAAGTTATGTTGTTTTTTTGTTTTATTTTAGCAGCTGAAGGCAAAAACTTATTTTTAAAGTGAAGGTAAACTTTGATGAATGAAAGCACGTTTTTTTTAAAATACTATTAAAAACAGGGGCACTTTCATTCATCAAAGTTTAGAAGGCAGCCGTTTTGATTAAAAACTTGCCTTTGTTCTCACAGCCAGAGTAGCTTCGCCCACCCGGAGTCCTCTCTTCACACGTCATCAATGATTAATCCAGCTTCCTCCAATCACGGCATAGCCTCAGGCAATGACTCCCCTGATTATACTACATAAGCTCCTCCTAAAAGCAAGATTTCTCAACCAGATCTTAAGTAAACCTAAAATATGAGCGATATGAGGAGCGCTAGAATAGCTAGTAGCTAAAAAGCTTAAAGTAGGATATATACGGGTAAATACAATTAAAAGTTAACATTTATTTGTTACAAAGGGTAATAAGTATAAATAACATTCATAAGTGACAAAAACTAATTACAAAAGGGGTTTTCAATGAATACAGATTAGATAATCCAGGTTGCATAAGAAGATGCAATATGTTTACACAAATATGCAGTGTGGCCAAGGGTGTGATACAATATAGCAGAAAATCTTGTAGTACAAATGATAAGGAAAAAATCTTGTGATACAAATAATATACAAACGTAAATAATATATTTGTGTGAAGTCCTGATGAAACAAAAAGTGTCCAAAATCCTTGTCGTAGTGGTAAAAACAAATCCAAATATCGTGTGTAAAAACCCAAAATATAACAAAATTAAGTGTCCAGGAAAAATAATTAATGAAAAAATGAGTGTCCAAAAAATATATAAAAATGTGATATATGAAAAAGTGAAAAATGTACCAGAATGGATGTACCAAAACGGCTCTCCTAATGTGCTTCCTTATAAAGGGCATTGAGGCTAATTGCTTGGCTATGTTTGAGCGCCAAAATCGTTATCGTAAAACCGGAAGTTTGTTTCGTCACTTCCAGTTTCGTGACTCTAATGGATACCGGATGTTGTATTTGTGACGTTATATTCGGTTAGTGTCATATCCGGAATGGCGAAATTTTACTTTCGTTTTGATATGGGAATTATAATAGAAATGTGTACATGGGAGATAGGTATATTATGAATGTTGACAGATGGCTTTATATTGTAATCATATCCCTATGTTAACATCAAAGTGGCAGTTTGAGTTATGAAATAGGGAATTATAAACAATATGTATTTGTACATTACATATGTATTTTATGCAGATTAAAAAGCTTTAAAATTTTTAACGGTCTCAGGTTTGCACTTTATGGTAATCAAGTGGATATGTGAGTTCTTATATATCGTAGAAGTAGCTAAATCCACATAATTGTGGTTGCATTTTGAACAACAGTAAAATGCATCACTGAATTATTTTTCTTAACCAACACACTATGGTCGTACACTTTTCTATAAACCACTGTCGCTGTTTCTAATTGCAACAGTATGCATTGCAAAGTTAAATTTTGCAATTTGAAATATATATAGAATGTGTACAGAGCATATCTAAAAAAACATATATAGAAAACATATATAAAAGAGCTATATAAAAAGCTTATGTATACAAATCATATATATATGGAAGATAACATTGTGGGCATGGTGTTGTTTATAATTTATGATACTGTACATCTTGAAAGGAAATACATTAAATATATATATAGTCAATGTGTAGACATACGATAGGGTGTACATATATGTACATCATAATCTATGGAATTGTACAAATTTCCACATGTGTTCTATTATTCAATGTGGAGTATCCCAAATATAAGAGGTCGGTCCAGAGAGATTATACTTTCTAGATGGTATATTCATCTTTATAGTATGCATATATATATATATACACGTATACATTTATTATACGTGTTTATATTATAATATAATATACTACGCATACCAGATGGTTATATGTTTCCATAATGGATGGAACATATGATGACTTTACAATGAAAGGATTCATTATTTAAAGATTCATAGTGGATGAAGTATGTTGGTGATAATAATAAAAATATCAGAATTACTGTTATGACCTTTAGGGAAGGTGCAGTCCAAATTAAAAATCCATTTGGATTCAATTTTCAATAGCTGCTTTTCAAAATCCCCTCCTCTCCAGTTTTTTTTTGGTTTGCATATGCCCATGTATTTGAGGCTCTTGCTGCTGCTGTTGTGGACTTCTTTAAAATGTCTATTTAGGGGAATGTCTTCTTTTTTCCATTTATTTGGAGCAGATGTTCACGTATTCTTTCAGTTTCCTTGATGTTTGCCCTATATATTGAAGCCTGCATCCACATTCAATCAAATAGATAACCCCCATATCCTAGCATCGTATAAGTTCTTTCATAAGAAAGGATTCCTTACTTGTCCATAATTGGTTTGATTTTTTTCAGTGTTTGCATGCCTTGCATGTATAACACAGAAAGAAGCCTTTAAGCTGTGTGCATAACACACTTTTCTGTGTGTTATGTTGTTTCATGGGTATAATGGGGGCGATAATGCTCTTTCGATTTTTGGTCTTTCTATTGATGAATTTGGGAATTTCACTCAGGTTGTTTCCAATTATGTTGTCTTCTTTGAGAAAGTGCCAATGTTTTCTTATGATCCTTTCTATTAGGAACCTATTTTCACTGTATTCTGCTATAAAAGGCACTTCTATTTTTGAATTATCTCTATTGTTTTTGTCTTTGTATATGAGTAATGATTCCCGGTCTATACATTCAACTTCCTGTATTGCCTTATTTATGGTGTCTTCCTCGTAACCCCTTTCTAAGAACCTTCCTTTCAGAATCTTTGACTGTTCTCTCCATTTTCTATTGTAGGAGCAGTTTTTTCGGATTCTCATGAGTTGGCCTTTGGGGATGTTAGCCTTCCATCTGTGGTAGTGGCAGCTGGTTTGATGTATGTAGTTGCTGCAGTCTACTTCTTTGAAATAGGTGGAAGAAGTGACTTTACCTTTAGATATATTATTAGCTAAATCCAGGAAGTGAATATTTGTATAGCTAAATTCATATGTGAATTTTAAATTCATTATATTACTGTTCATCACATTGATAGTATGTTGTAACTCTTCAATGGATCCTTTCCAAACTATCAAAATGTCATCTATATATCTTTTATAGAGGACCAGGTCTGCACCAGCTGGGCATGAGTCCCAGAATAATTCCTCCCATTTGTCCATATATAAGTTTGCATAGCTGGGTGCAAGCCTGGTCCCCATGGCTGTTCCACATATTTGATTATAACATTTCCCTTCATTATGAAAATAGTTATGTGTCAGAATGTATAAAATTCCATCTAAGATTAATTCTCTCTGTTCCGGACACATATCGGTGTCTTTCTCCAAAAAATACCTTATTGTTTCTACTCCTAAGTTATGAGGAATGCTTGTATATAGAGCAGTTACATCGCATGTCGCTAGAATGTAGTTCTCTTTCCATTCTAGATTGTATAATGTTTTCAAGACTTCATTTAAATCTCTCAGATACGCAGGGAGATTCTTTACATATTTTTGTAATTTCCTATCTATGTATTCTGATAGGTTGCATGTTATAGACCCTATGCCCGATATAACGGGCCTTCCTGGTGGGTTAACCAGTCTCTTGGGGACTCTTCTATGTCTTGTATTTTGATTTTTCTTTTTGCTGGTTTGTTTCTGTCTGATATTGTCATGCTTCCTTCCCCTACAAAAATTATTCTGACCATCTCTTGTATTTTGTGTGTCATTTTCTATGTATCTTGAATTTGTGGCGGTGGTGTCATTTACATGTTCCCTCAACCTTTCAAATATATTTGATGTAGGTATATGGTAATTACCTTGGTTGTTGGTATTGTGTCTGGGATATTTGTTCCCCATATTTCTTTGTGGGAACCTCTCTGCGTTTTCTCCACAATTTCTATGTTGTAATCTAGGATAGTTATTCTTATATTCCCATCTGTGTTTACTTTGTGGGGTGTGGTAGCCCTTTCATATGATGGGATCCTGGCTTGTTGTTTATTCCCCAAATAAACTGGTGACCTATTTCTACCTCCTTCCTCCCTTGATGAATATGCCGGTGATCTACCCCTGTGTGTCCTATATTGGAACTCATTTTTACATTGGTAATTGGGGTTCTGGTGGTAATCGTAATTGGGTTTGGAGTGAGAGGGTTTGTTATATGAATATTTAGTCTGATTCCAGTTATTCATATTGTGGGATGTAGAGTCCCCAACTGTAAAAAGAAAAACCACAGAGGGATCAGAGCAGGAAACAAATTTAAAATAAAAAAGAAAGACGAGAGAAGCATTTGAAACAAAACAATATGAGATCAATTCCCATTCCCTCAACAAGCACTAAGGAACAAAAAAGGATATATAATCTAAGCAATACCCCCTTAAACACCAAAGATCTAGAGGTACTTAATTTGGGTCTATCATATGCTCCATCTAGAGGTTTGGATAAATTCCAAACATACACCCATGTGAAAGATTTGGTAAGGAAACTTACTCTTAAGAGATATTTTTGCAAAACTGCTCTTGAAAAATCAATTTATACAACAACAAATGCCTTCCAACTTCCAGTCAAACACAGGCAGGAAGTGACACCACCGGTAAACTTACACATACAGACTTAAAGCCTAAGTTCAGCTTTTTTCCAATTACACACAAAGGCTCACACATAGAGACTTTTGAAAATGTAGTACGTAACGAGATCAAAAAATTAAAAAATACAAGTTTAAAGAAATATCATAAAAATATGACTAAATCACAATTAGACACCATTAATTACCTTGAAAGTAACAAGGATATTATAATAAAACCAGCCGACAAAGGCGGAGGAATTGTGTTTTTTAAATAAAGAAGACTACATCAAGGAATCTAATCGCATCTTGGGAGATTCTGAAACATATGTAATTTTAGACAAAGACCTAACTGATATTTTTAAAAAAGACCTAGATTATATGCTTCTAAATGCAAAAGGAAAAGGTGTTTTAAACAATAAAGAATACAGGTATATATCCACAAAGCATCCCAGAATACCTATATTCTACTACCTTCCAAAAATACATAAGAGATTGGTGAACCCACCAGGAAGGCCTGATATATCAGGCATTGGGTCTATAACATGCAATCTATCAGAATACATAGATAGGAAATTACAAAAATATGTAAAGAATCTCCCTTCGTATCTGAGAGATTCAACTGAAGTCTTGAAAACATTATACAATCTAGAATGGAAAGAGAACTACATTCTAGCGACATGTGGTATAACTGCTCTATATACAGCATTCCTCATAACTTAGGAGTAGAAACAATAAGGTATTTTTTGGAGAAAGACACAGATATGTGTCCGGAACAGAGAGAATTCATCTTAGATGGCATTTTATACATTCTGACACTTAAATATTTTCATAATGAAGAGAAATTTTATAATCAAATATGTGGAACAGCCATGGGGACCAGGTTTGCGCCCAGCTATGCAAACATATATGGACAAATTGGAGGAATTATTCTGGGACTCATGCCCAGCTGGCGCAGACCTGGTCTTCTATAAAAGATATATAGATGACATTTTGATAGTTTGGAAAGGATCCATTGAAGACTTACAACATAATATCAATGTGATGAACAGTAATATAATTACTTTACAATTCACATATGAATTTAGCTATACAAATATTCACTTCCTGGATTTAGCGAATAATATATCTAAAGGTAAAGTAACTACTTCCACCTATTTCAAAGAAGTAGACTGCAGCAACTACATACAGCAAACCAGCTGCCACTACCACAGATGGAAGGCTAACATCCCCAAAGGCCAACTGCTCCTACAATAGAAAATGGAGAGAACAGTCAAATATTCTCAAAGGAAGGTTCTTAGAAAGGAGATACCAGGAAGACACCATAAATAAGGCAATACAGGAAGTTGAATGTATAAACAGGGAATCATTACTCAGATACAAAGACCTCCAGCGTACTGACTGCTGGTCCTGAATGTCAGCCTGCCTGCACGCACCTAGTTGATTCAAGGTGCCACTCTTTTTGTGAGTAGATTCTATGCAAATTATTGTTTTACAGTTGTCGTAAACTGATTCACACTATGTTGGCGCCCCTTGTCTTTTCATCCTCTTTTCTTTCTGTGTTATATATGCAAGGCATGCAAACACGGCAAAAAAATCAAACCACTTCCAATCATGGACAGTTAAGGAATCCTTTCATATGAAATAACTCATACGATGCCAGCATATGGGGGTTATCTATTTGATTGAATGTGGATGCAGGCTTCAATATATAGGGCAAACATCAAGGAAACTGAAAGACAGAATACGTGAACATCTGCTCCAAATTAAATGGAAAAAAGAAGACATTCCCCTATATAGACATTTTAAAGAAGTCCACAACAGCAGCAGTTAGAGCCTCAAATACATGGCCATATGCAAACCAAAAAAGAACTGGAGAGGAGGGGATCTTGAAAAGCAGCTATTAAAAATTGAATCCAAACGATTTTCAATTTGAACTGCACCTTCCCTAAAGGTCTTAACAGTAATACTGAGATTTTTCACCTACTATAAAGTCATTATTATCACCAACATACTTCATCCACTATGAATCTTTAAATAATGAATCCTGTCACTGTAAAGTCATCATATGTTCCATCCATTATGGAAACATATAACCATCTGGTATGCGTAGTATATTATATTATAATATAAACACGTATAATAAATGTATACGTGTATATATATATGCATACTATAAAGATGTATATGCTATCTAGAAATTATAATCTCTCTGGACCGACCACATGTATTCGGGATACTCCACATTGAATAATAGAACACATGTGGAAATTTGTACAATTCCATAAATTATGATGTACATGTATGTACACCCTATCGTATGTCTACACATTGACTATATATATATTTAATGTATTTCCTTTCAAGATATACAGTATCATAAATTATAAACAGCACCATGCCCACAATGTTATCTTCCATATATATATAATTTGTATACATAAGCTTTTTATATATAAACCTTTCATATATAAGCTTATTTTATATAGATCTTTTCTATATGTTTTCTATATATGTGTCTTAGATATGCTCTGTACACATTTTATATATATTTCAAATTGCAAAATTTAACTTTGCAATGCATTCTGTCGCAATTAGAAACGGCGACAGTGGTTTATACAAAAGTGTACGACCATAGTGTGTTGGTTAAGAAAAATAATTCAGTGATGCATTTTACTGTTCAAAATGCAACCACAATTATGTGGATTTAGCTACTTCTACGATATATGTGTACTCACATATCCACTTGATTACCATAAAGTGCGAACCTGAGACCGTTAACATTTTTAAAGCTTTTTAATCTGCATAAAATACATGTGTAATGTACACATACATATTGTTTGTAATTCCCTATTTCGTAACTCAAACTGCCACTTTGATGTTAACATAGGGATATGATACATATCTCCCATGTACACATTTCAATTATAATTCCCATATCAAAATGAAAGTAAAATTTTGCCATTCCGGATATGACACTAACCGGATATGATGTCACAAATACAACATCCGGTATCGATTAGAGTCACGAAACCGGAAGTGACAAAACAAACTTCTGGTTTTACGATAAGGATTTTGGCGCTCAAACATAGCCAAGCAATTAGCCTCAATGCCCTTTATAAGGAAGCACATTAGGATAGCCATTACCGGTCTTGAAAAAGGTCTTGCTAAAGACCGAAACCCGTAGACTTTTCTGGTTAATGGCTCAGGTTCCCACTCTGGTAAGCATATTACCTATTATTTTAGAATTTTGTTAGCATTATTGCATTATGTTATTTATCTTCTATAGGACATAGGATATCGCTTAGCACCACCCACATTGAAGATTGCATTGAAGATTGCTTTGCACTAAGGAAATCTAAGATTGTTTTGTACTAAGGAAGACCAAACATATTACTGATATATTATTGCCATATATATATAATTTTTTGTATTTGAATACTTTATATATTTTTTAATTTTTTTCACCTCCAGAGGAGGTCATGTCACAACATTTTTGGTGTACACCATATTTTTTGTTATATTGTGATCCATTTTGGTACATTTTTCACTTTTTCATATATCACATTTTTATATATTTTTTTGGACACTCATTTTTTCATTAATTATTTTTCCTGGACACTTAATTTTCTTATATTTTGGGTTTTTACACACAATATTTGGATTTGTTTTTACCACTACGACAAGGATTTTGGACACTTTTTGTTCCATCAGGACTTCACACATATATATTATTTAAGTTTGTATATTATTTGTATCACAAGATTTTTTCCATATCATTTGTTCTACAAGATTTTCTGCTATATTGTATCACACCCTTGGCCACACTGCATATTTGTGTAAACATATTGCATCTTCTTATGCAACCTGGATTATCTAATCTGTATTCATTGAAAACCCCTTTTGTGATTAGTTTTTGTCGCTAATGAATGTTATTTATACTTCTTACCCTTTGTAACAAATAAATGTTAACTTTTAATTGTATTTACCCGTATATATCCTACTTTAAGCTTTTTAGCTACTAGCTATTCTAGCGCTCCTTATATCTCTCATATCCTATGATGATCAAAGACCCGCAGTCATGGAGAGAAATAACGTAAATGGGCTTTATTGAGTATTATATTGCAATGTGTGTGTCTCTCCTTCATATGCAGAAGCTGGCATAGTAAACAACTCTCAAGCAAAAAGTGTCCTTTCTAAAAGTATTTGAGGGACCTCACAGTACTTATGAGACTTCTTAGATACTCTCACAGACCAGAGAACTTTAGATCATTTGGCACATAGTCTTACAGTATAAAGAGACATAAAGCGCAACAAATAAATGCATTTTGTTATTGCATTATTGCTTGTATATGATGTAGAGCAGCAATGCATTAATAAGATCTACATGAACACATCTGTGATCCAGTGACAAGAGGCATATGTTTGTATCCACCAATTACCAGCTAGCTCCCAGGAGTTCATTGCTGCTGCTGACTCTATCTCGATATGTTCTTCAACAAAGAATATCAAGAAAAGGAAGTACATTTGATAGTAGAAGTAAATTGAACAGTCCCTTAAAATGTTGTGTGGTCATGTGATCACTGTGACAGTCACAGTGATGGCATGTTAACCATAATTTGTCTTGGCCCCTCCCCTTGTATCCCTGTGAACACATATGGAAAAAAAATAAGCTAAGAAAGTGTATTTTTATATTTTTAACACATCTTTTTTTTTAATAAAATTTATTTTTTAAAATGTTATTTTCATAAATTTGTATTTATTTGTATCCCTTCTTTTTTTTACCTACCCTTGGTGATAAAGGGATTAAACATAAAGCATCAACATACCTCTAGGTAAATACCCTGGGGAGTATATTTTTTTAAGTTTGTTTAGCAGTTGTGAATAGGGTGACCGCTATTTAGCTTACAGTCCATGCATAGCATTAAATAGTGGGTTTAAACCAATAATTCTATCTTTGTAGTATTTGGCCTATAACTTCTATAGATTACGTGGAAACCTAGACATATGGGGTATTCCTAAAATCAGGACAACACCATGGAACCAATTTATCAAGCCCCGTATGGCCCCATATTCACCTCTTGCCGCCCGAGCCTTCAGGCTCGCCGGGAAAAAGGAGTTAAGAAGCAGTGGTCTTAAGACCGCTGCTCCTTAACTCGTCCACCACCTCTGAGGCATTCGATTGGGTTGATTGACACCCCCTGCTAGTGGCCGATTGGCCGCGAATGTGCAGGGGGCGGTATTGCACAATGCAATGATATATGCCAACAGCATATGCTGTCCGTCTGCACATTGATAATTTGGCACCCATGAATCTTTTTCAACGTATTTTTCTTAAGCTACACTAGCTTTGTAGAAATGGTTATAAAGAAACTTACAAAAACATTGTTTTCATTTCCCCCTCATTTTCAGTATTACATTTCTATCTATTGTTATGTTATATACCTTTATAGGGTATCACAAGAAAGCCCTGTTTGTATAACATGTATAGGTGCACTAAACAAGGTCTGATAATTATGGTGAAACCAATACCAAACAAAAATGCCAAAATGGCCTCTGTCATTTAAGAACAGAAATTTGGAAAAACGTCTGTCCTTAAAGGTTAAACCAGAAGTCTAATAGAAGCACAAACTGCAATAGCGTTAAGTTCCAAACACAGCATAGAACAAAAATTCAGAAAATAGAACACAAACCTCAAAACAATACAAACTCAATATACAAGTCCAATACACAAGTACAAAAGAGAGACTCAATACACAACATACAGAACACAAAACTACAGCCCCATACATCAGCACAATACAAAACCCCAATACACAAGCAGCCCTATAGTGCACGCAGATTTTATTTTTTGTTTATTGTACTTGTCTTGTATTCTTTTTCATTCCGTGAAAATGGATATAAGACAAGTATACTAAACAAAAAACTAAAATCTGCCCTAAAAGCACTACATGAACAATTACTGCAATACAAGATTAAGGAAAGCACAACATGGACCTCTTTCGTAGTCCCATACAAACCTGGCATCTTAGGCTCTCTGAGCAAGTGCTGTGTTTAAAATGCTGGTGCACGGTGCATACTTAAATAAATGGTAAGTCGAAACGCGTTGACATATATGGTAAGCCTACATCTGATTACTACCACACTTTTTACTTTGCTGTATTGCACTATATTACCTTTTTTTTACAGGAAGTCACGGAGTACGGTACACATCCATAGAGGGACCTATTTGGATCCATTTCATTTTGGATCACAACAGCAAGTTTTCTACTGTCTTTTTTCACTATTTTTTACTAGATTTTTTACTCTAATTTTTATTTTTCAATATTTTTATTTTTTCTATATATTTTTTTAAATTTGGATTTTTGGGATTATCCCAACACCATAAAAGGATTAACTGTATTCCACGTTTCAGAAGGACTATTGTATCACTAAACAGTCACAGCCCATCTTTTACTTGGAGGACTTCTAATTGTAGCCATATATGTGATATATATATACCTCGGTCTTATCTGTTATATACAGTTTTATCTAGTTGTATATGATTGTAATTGTATTTACATGGATCCATGTTTTTAACTATTGTATTAATTATAATAAATGTTTGCACATTTTTTATTTAATATATTTTCACCTTAGCCTTCTTTTAGGCGCTCCTTATACTTTTTTATGCATACTTAAATACACTTTTGAAACAGTTATAGCTTTTATTAGAAGCATTTTGCTAATATATGTATATTACAAAATGCTTCTATTTAAAACTGAAATGCATCCATGTGTATTTCAATATTGGCTGGAATGTCCCTTTAAAGAAATTTCCTCCATCCACCCCAATATTTGCATTTAAACAACCACATAACCTGAAACACAAACTAATCCATAGTAGATTGAGCTAAGAACAAAATAACATAGAGAATGGCAACAAAACGAACAGTGCCAGCACACATGTAACAGCAGCACAACCAGTCACAATGACAAAGCTGACAATATTAAGGGAGAGGACTGCAAATGTGGTATACATGATACAGTGCACAGCATGTGACTTGTAAAACTACATAGGGGAAACTGGACAAAAACTGCACCTTAGGATGAATCTACATAGACACTCAATTAAAAAACATAAATAAAACAAATACTGTACCCCAGTTAGACACCATTTTACACAGACTGACTACTTCATTGGCAACTTAAAAAAATAAAATACTGAAAGGGAGCTTTTAAAGCACCCAGAAACAGAAAACACTTTAAAGGAAAATAGTGACATATCGCAACATAATAAACACAGGACTAAATGCAGATTCCAGCTTTTTCTCATTACCAAAAATAATATCCCTAACATCTGTCATTGGCTCGCACACATATGTACATGTTGACATATGTGAATATGTTGCGTACATACAAATAGTTGCCAACACTGCCTGCTTTACAGGGACAGTCCCTGGATTTTTTTTTTTTGCCCCTGGAAATGTCCCCTCCAGGAGATTTGGAAAACTGCAGCTGAGCTGGGGCATGTGTGACATAAGATAATGCAGAGGAGCCGCCAATGAGGCTGTGCGTGCAGCAAGTACTCTGCTTGATCACTCAAATCAGCTCTAGGCAGAAACTCCTTGCTGCACCTTCTCTGAGTGATCAATGTTTAAACTGCAACAAATCAGAAGAAAAAAAATCTTACTATCCGCTCCTTCACACTAGGTAAGGAGCTGTGCTAGTTTGTTGAAAAAGAGGGGGGATAACTTGGCTACTACTGTCGATAATTTATTGTTTGCATCTTTGCATTATTTAGTCTAATAGTATTCTTCATATTTTAGAACTCTATATCATCTGCAGTTTCCTGATTTTAGCATGAGTTTTAAACATACAACACTCCCTACACACAGTGCAAAAATATGAAAATTGCTGTCAGATTAAATAAAACAAAAATCCATTTGCCCCCAACAGCTCACCCAGTCCAGTGCTGTGCAGAAACACAGTAAAAATCAGCTGCACTGTGTTTGCTGTGTCTCTCCTCCTGTTTATATTAAAGTGACACACTGCAACCTAGCTCCTCCCCTGCACATCTGCCCTCAGAGTGTCATTAAGAGTCCAGGATGATTTAGGAAGCATTGCTACTTGATCTAAGTTAGTTTTCTGTCAATGATAATATATAAGAGCTGGACAGTTAAAAATAATTGATTAGGGGATGGTTTATGTTTCATTATAATTTAACTGCAAATGTGCAAGAATGCTTTTATTATTATTTTATTATGATGTTTTGGAAGAATTAATGACTGTTAATAGTAAAAGTTTTGTAAATGTATGTGCACATGTATTATTTGTATAAATTAGACTAATACATTTTGACAAGCGATGCAGATTGTTTTCGGTTTACTGGTACAAATTCTAAAGAAAATAAATTAGTTTTATTCTTTAGCATTTTTAAAAGTCTGCTTTTGCATATTGCTTTACTTCATGTGACATCTCTTCCTATGACGTCACTTACTGTGTTGTCACTGAATATGAAAAATTACTGCAGATGATGAAATTCATAGTTGGCAGGATTGCTATTTCTATAGTTGAGAGATGTTTGTATCTGCAATACTGTTTTGTCTAGAAAGCTTTACCTCTAATTAAAATGATATATAGAAATATTTTTTGTATAGCTGTGTTATTACCCTCTGCATTATTATTAAATGGGTTCACATATTATTTGTTTGCCTTATTTTTATGCTGTGTTGTGACAATAACCATTTACCCAGAATGTGTTCTAGTCGAGACTTGTATTGTCAGTATTATGGGGTACATAGCAACATTTTCTAAGTTGTTTTTTTTTAGTGTTAAATAATTTATCAGAGTTAAAAAGTGTTGAATCTGGTGTTAATTTTAATCACATCACTTGCAGTGTAAATCAACAGTCAGAGTCAGTGTTATTACAGCGAGTTGAATATAACAACACTTGTGAGGAGTTGATTTTTCCTTTTCATTATTTTAAAATATGTATTTGCCTCTTGGGGTGGGTGGTGAAAATGAAATATATATTTTTAATATCATTTACATTTTGACTGTAGAAAGATGTGCATAATCAGTAGTAAGGTCAAAATGTCCTAAAAAGGAACAGACAATGGACACACACACATAAACTCAAACACAAACTGGCACATATACCCAAGGAAACACTGACAGAGACAGCCTAAGAAAACACACAAAGACATACACACACACACAGAGACACCCACAGAAAACACACAAAGACATACACACACAGAGAGACAACCACATAAAACACAAAGACATACATACATACACACCCTCACTGAGACATCCACAGAAAACACACATAGACATACACACACTCGCACAGAGACACCCACAGAAAATGCACAAACATACACACACCCTCACAGAGATACCCACAGAAAACATACAGACATACGCACACACCCTCACAGAGACATCCACAGAAAACACAGACATACATACATACACACACCCTCACAGAGACACCCATAGAAAAAGAACAAAGACATACGCATACACCCTTACAGACATCCACAGAAAATGCACAAAGACATACATACCCACCCTCACAGAGAGAACCACAGAAAAAAATACATACATACTCATAGAGACACAAACAAAAAATCAAAGACATAAACACAGACATCCACAGAAACACTCACAGGAGGTAACATTTCTGTACATTGCATCCCCTAAATCAACAGTGTATGATATGCATGATAAAAAAAATTGCAGAAATTAAGAGATCACTTTTTAAAGAATCATATTTGTAAATGTGCAAACAAAAATAATTCTGTGAATTCAAAATTGTACATTAATGATCTGGGAAGATAGCTAGATGAAGAAAAGTACTTTTGAAAGGTTGACATATGTTTCCCCCCCCCCCCCCCGATTTTCCGCCACCAATAGCATACATACATACCATTGTTTTATATACTGTATATATATATATATATATATATATATATATATATATAGATACATACATACATACATACCATTGTTGTTTTGACTTGTACAGAGTCAGCAGCTGCTGACAACTTAATGCTATGATGTACTTAAAGGGCCATAATACCCAAATGTTTAAACACTTTAAAGTGATGCAGCATAGCTGTAAAAAGCTGACTAGAAAATATCTCCTGAATATCTCTATGTAAAAAAGAAAAATATTTTACCTCAAAAGTTCCTCAGTAGCCACCTCCCATTGTAAAGGATTTCTAAGCAGAATTTTAGTGTGTCTGCCCTGGGACAGCTGAAAGGATGAGCCTCGTGAACTCTCATATTATTTCACCAATCAGATAAAGGAAGCTTACTATGAAATCTCATGAGAGTTAAGTCAAATCTCATGAGAAAACAGTAAGAGTTCATGACCTCAGCACTGCTGATGCTGCTTGGCTGCTGTTCATTTCTTCATTTTTTTTTTTTTTTTTTTACCTGCAGCTGGGAGCAGTTGAGTATAACTTTTTACACAGAACTTACTCTGCTGAGCTGAGGAAATTGTGAGGTAAAATATCTTCCTTTTTTACATAGAGATGCTCAGGTGATATTTTCCTGTCAGCTTTTTACAGTTATACTGCATCAGTTTCAAGTGATTTAGCATATGAGTATTATGTCCCTTTAACCACAAACACATTCAATGTATCACCCACTTTCCAAGTACATTTGTTGTTGAAGATGAATATTGTTGTAATAAAAATCCCTTCCTGCTTCATATTGAAGATGTGGAGAGGCAGAAAGAATGAACTGAATGACCCTAATGTAGCCCTCATAACATATATTAAAGATAAATAAACAAATAGTATGAAGCTGCAGTGAATATTATTCAGACATAAACAATGTGGCTTTCAGTGCAGCTACTTTATACACATTAGTTTATAACTGCCACTAGTTCCCTTTCCACTCACAATATCAGGCTGCATATGTATAATCATTTATAGCCTAATACTAATCTTGTTGAGAGATAATAGTAGATATACACAAATGCTGGTTGCTGCTGACCTCTGAGTGCACCCTGACACTGATAAACACACGTGTAATGATACAGTATCTCTGGGCACAGACTATCTTTGTGATGGATATGCTTAGCTATTAGTGGCTGCTAGTAAGAGTAATATTGATGGGCGCGCACTGGACAATGGATGGACTGTTAGTTGTTGTCAGTGTATAACAGATAATCACAGACTGCAACCATTCCCAACTGAAATAATTACTTATTCTTAATAGAAACCATAAACTGACCTGTCCTACCGCTGCTACTCTCTCCGCAGCTGGCTCTCTGATTATGGCGCGCTGAGGGCTCTAATAACCGCCCCTTGTGATGCACAGTGACAGCGTTCCTAACAAAAATCACTGTGCGGGCGCGCTGCTGTGCACGTTACAGCCTCAGGGAACAATGGGTCAGCCGCCAATCCCAGCAAGTGTGCTAGATTGTGATTTACCTGGCACACAGGGCTCGTTCTGGCTAACCTGTCTGGGCCCCTAACTCCAGTCACCCCTGATGGCGGCCCTGGCTCAATGGGCAGCTGCTTTGGGCCCCACAATGCTCACTCGTCTCCAGTCTCTGTCTCTCCACAGTCACTCATGCTGCAGCTGCACTACTACTCTACAGTCTGTCTATTCACACGATAACGTGCAGAGCTACAAGTTGCAGATCACATTATGATAACAATGGATGGTGCAGTCTCAGGCTTTGGCCGTATATTACTTACAGGTTGTGGTGTGTGTACTGCAGTTGCCGGCCTGGCCCGGCCCACCCTGACAGCCCAGCCCACCGGGATTGTTCCCAGTATCCCGGCGGCCCAATCCGGCCCTGATTCCAGCACATGCAGTGAGACTCTTACAGTCTCTTCAGCTGACCATGATAAGACAAACAGACAGAGCAGTGGAAAATCAATCACCACGGGCTAGCAGCAGAGAAACCTTGGATTCTGAAAAGGCAAAATGAGTATGTATATATGTTTTACCATATATTTGTCCATATAGTTTTCATTTAGAATCTTGTCTTATACAACTTTATGATATTGCTTAATATCAGACTATCCACTATGCCCTTGAAAAACAATCTGGTGGTGAGGACGTACTTGTAGAATACCAGCAACCAAAATTTTAAATCACAGCACCAGACGCCAGCTTGTTAATATTGTAGTCAGTCACATGACAGAGACTTATGGGTAAGATTTCAGTACACTCATCCTATAAATACAGCTGCCCATAGAAGCTTAGTTAATTGTATAATAAACATGGTTTTCCACTGAATTTTTTTTACTATTTTTAGGAGGATCCCCACCCGCAAACAGCGTGAGACTTATGCTTTTGTAATAGTCACTCTTTTTCCTTCACTCAGAGACCCATTTTCAACAAAGGGCTATGTAAGAATATGTCAATGTGTACATATTTATTTAATATATTCATGTAATTTATATTTTCAATCACAATTTTCTGCTTTAGAGGCTTGTGTTGGTTTATTTTTTGAGTAATGTGTAATAACAGTGTATTAACCTTTTCACTACTGGGACTTTAAGACAAAAACTCACCCAAAATAACAGTGAATTTTTTTAATTTTTGCTTTCACTCATTTAAACAGAAATGGAGCCCTTTTTTTGTTTTTATTTACCTGTCAATACTATATATATATATATATTTTAAGTAGAGAACCCAAGGTATTGATCCAGGCCCATTTGGTATATTTCATGCCAACATTTCACCACTGAATGCAACCCCCCCCCAAAAAAAAATGGTAATTTTTTTTCACAACATTTGTTTTTCTCACATACATTTTTTACATACTGCTTGTGCAATCATGGCAAAAAACAATTATAAAAGTTTTACTGGGAACCCCTTTTGTTTATACATAGCAGACATATGTCTTTGCTCTTGCTTTTGGCTAATTAGAAGTCTGCTAATTGCAGCTGTGCATTTTTTTTTTACATATTTAATGCAGCGTAGTGTGTGTCCCCCCACACACACAATCTTTAGTTAGGGGGAACCCCACATCCCCATATCCCCTTTTCTGGAGTGTAGTTGTCCCATCCCTCCCTGTCCCTATTTTTTATTTTCCGTAGCGTAGGGCTCTCCCACTTCCTCGGGTAACGTGCTGTCATAGGAGGCAGGTGAGGCAGCGCCTCCCCTGTCCTATGTGGGTATTACACTTTAAAAATAATGTCTAAAAAATTAAAAAATAAATTCTAAAGTTTATTAAAAAAAAATCTGTACTTCTTTTACCCCGCCCCTTTCACATTTGAGCGATGTCAATTGCGTGTTGACATCCATATTGCTCCTCTCCATTGCACAATATGGATAGCTTTCTACATTTTTGGATGTGCTGTTGCCAGCGCCACCAAGTGGTCCTTAAGGCTCTTCCCAGCCCATACCGCTCCCAAAAGAGGCTTTTCTGTAAGAAGCTTCGGGAGCCAATCAGCAGTCCGGTGCCAGATTCTGAGCATGAAGAGAGCCGACAGCCAAGTGAGGTCACATATGAGCCTGCTGCCTGTGAGGAGAGCTGCTGCCGGTGAGAGTGGAGAGAAGAGTCAGACAGGAGCAGGAGGACAAGTTTGATATTTGCCAGATAACAGATAAGTGCAAATTAATTACAAACGGCTAGATTTAGAGTTTTGTCGGCTTTTTTTCCCAACGCACCCTTCCAACAACGCTGGTATTTAGAGTTGTCTGAGGGGCTGCGTTAGGCTCAAAAAAGGGTGCGTTAAGCCTTACTTAGCTCCACTTCAACCCTCAATACCAGCGTTGCTTACGGTAGCGGTAAGCTGGAAAAACGTGCTCATGCACGATATCCCCATAGGAAACAATGGGGCAGTTTTGGCTGATAAAAAACCTAACACTTGCAAAAAAGCAGCGTTCAGCTCCTAACACAGCCCCGTTGTTTCCTATGGGGAAACACTTTCTAAGTCTACACCTAACACCCTAACATGAACCCCGAGTCTAAACACGCCTAACCTTACACTTATTAACCCCTAATCTGCCGCCCCCGCTATCGCTGACCCCTGCATATTATTATTAACCCCTAATCTTTCGCTCTGGACACCGCCGCAACCTACATTATCCCTATGAACCCCTAATCTGCTGCCCCTAACATCGCCAACACCTACATTATATTTATTAACCCCTTATCTGCACCCCCAACGTCGCCGCTACCTTACCTACACTTATTAACCCCTAATCTGCCGACCGTACCTCGCCGCCACTATAATAAATGTATTAACCCCTAAACCGCCGCACTCCCGCCTCGCAAACACTATAATACATTTTATTAACCCCTAATCTGCCCTCCCTAACATCGCCGCCACCTACCTACAATTATTAACCCCTAATCTCCCGCACCGTCGCCGCTACTATAATAAAGTTATTAACCCCTAAACCTAACTCTAACCCTAACTCTAACATCCCCCAACATAAATATAATTTAAATTAAACGAAATAATATTCCTAAAATTAACTAAATTATTCCTATTTAAAACTAAATACTTACCTATAAAATAAACCCTAATATAGCTAATAGTTACATTGTAGCTATTTTAGGATTTATATTTATTTTACAGGCAACTTTGTATTTATTCTAACTAGGTACAATAGCTATTAAATAGTTAATAACTATTTAATAGCTACCTAGTTAAAATAAATAAAAAATGACATGTAAAATAAATCCTAAACTAAATTACAATTAAACCTAACACTACACTATCATTAAATTAATTAAATAAATTACCTACAATTACCTACAATTAAATAAACTATTCTATAATACAAAAACAAACAAACACTAAATTACAAAAAATAAAAAAGAATTACAAGCAGCTTAAACTAATTACACCTAATCTAAGCCCCCTAATAAAATAAAAAAGCCCCCAAAATAAAAAAATCCCTACCCTATTCTAAAATACAAAAGTAATCAGCTCTTTTACCAGCCCTTAAAAGGGCTTTTTGCGGGGCCTTGCCCCAAAGTAATCAGCTCTTTTGCCTGAAAATAAAATACAATACACCCCAACATTAAAACCCACCACCCATATACCCCTACTCTAACCCACCCAAACCCCCCTTAAAAAAACCTATCACTAACCCCCTGAAGATCTCCCTACCTTGAGATCGGAACAGCCAATAGAATGCGAGTTCAATACGATTGGCTGATTGGATCGGATTTTTTCTACCTTAATTCTTGGATGATGTCCCTTAAAGGAACCTTCATTCGTCGTTAGTCCATCGGGGAAGAAGGATGTTCCGCGTCGGCGGGATGAAGATGGATCTGGAAGAAAGAAGATAGAAGATGCCGCTTGGAAGAAGACATCGCCCGGATGGAAGACCTCTTCTTTGCCGCTTGGATCAAGACTTCGCCCGGATGGAGGACCTCTTCTTTGCCGCTTGGATCAAGACTTCTACCGGATGGAGGACATCTTCTTGCTCCGCTTGGATGAAGAATTCGGCTCGGCTGGGTGAAGACGACTCAAGGTAGGGAGATCTTCAGGGGGTTAGTGATAGGTTTTTTTAAGGGGGGTTTGGGTGGGTTAGAGTAGGGGTATGTGGGTGGTGGGTTGTAATGTTGGGGGTATTGTATTTTATTTTCAGGCAAAAGAGCTGATTTTTTTTGGGCAAGGCCCCGCAAAAAGTCCTTTTAAGGGCTGGTAAAAGAGCTGATTACTTTTGTATTTTAGAATAGGATAGAGAATTTTTTATTTTGGGGGGCTTTTTTATTTTATTAGTGGGTTTAGATTAGGTGTAATAAGTTTAAACTGCTTGTAATTCTTTTTGATTTTTTGTAATTTAGTGTTGTTGTTTTTTTGTATTATAGAATAGTTTATTTAATTGTATTTAATTGTAGGTAATTGTAGGTAATTTATTTAATTAATTTAATGATAGTGTAGTGTTAGGTTTAATTGTAACTTAGGTTAGGATTTATTTTACATGTCATTTTGTATTTATTTTAACTAGGTAGCTATTAAATAGTTATTAACTATTTAATAGCTATTGTACCTAGTTAAAATAAATACAAAGTTGCCTGTAAAATAAATATAAATCCTAAAATAGCTACAATGTAACTATTAGTTATATTGTAGCTATATTAGGGTTTATTTTATAGGTAAGTATTTAGTTTTAAATAGGAATAATTTAGTTAATTTTAGGAATATTATTTTGTTTAATTTAAATTATATTTAGTTAGTGGGGGTGTTAGGATTAGGGTTAGAGTTAGGTTTAGGGGTTAATACATTTATTATAGAAGCAGCAACGGTGCGGGCGGGAGATTAGGGGTTAATAATTGTAGGTAGGTGGCGGCGATGTTAGGGAGGGCAGATTAGGGGTTAATAAAATGTATTATAGTGTTTGCGAGGCGGGAGTGCGGCAGTTTAGGGGTTAATACATTTATTATAGTGGCGGCGAGGTCCGGTCGGCAGATTAGGGGTTAATAAATGTAGTTAGGTAGTGGTGACGTTGGGGGGGGGCAGATTAGGGGTTAATAAATATAATATAGGGGTCGGCGATGTTAGGGGCAGCAGATTAGGGGTTCATAGGGATAATGTAGGTGGCGGCGGTGTCTGGTCGGCAGATTAGGGGTTAAAAAATTTTATTACAGTGACGGCGATGTGGGGGGCCTCGGTTTAGGGGTATATAGGTAGTTTATGGGTGTTAGTGTACTTTAGAGCACAGTAGTTAAGAGCTTTATATTCCGGCGTTAGCCCATAAAGCTCTTAACTACTGACTTTTTTTGGCGGTAGGAGTCTTATCGTTAGAGGGTCTACCGCACACTTCTCCCAAGACTCCAAATACTGGCGTTAGGC
This sequence comes from Bombina bombina, assembly GCF_027579735.1. Classification (NCBI taxonomy): domain Eukaryota; kingdom Metazoa; phylum Chordata; class Amphibia; order Anura; family Bombinatoridae; genus Bombina; species Bombina bombina. The sequence goes on along the minus strand of NC_069500.1, from coordinate 1,331,171,551 downwards.
AGATCCCATTGAAAAGATAGGATACGCAATTGGCATGAGGGGATCTGCGGTAGCCTGGAATCGCGGTAGAGAAGTGAGCGTTAGACCCTTTCCTGCCTGACTCTAAATACCAGCGGGTGCCCAAAAGCAGAATTAGGACCCCTTAACGCCGCTTTTGACGGCTAACGCCAAACTCTAAATCTAGCCGAAAGTTAACACAGTCAGAGCCGGCAGATGTAAAGGGGGGAGCTGGGGCTTTGTAACACGGCCCGTGTTAGTTGCAGTGCACTGAACGGTGGTGTTGGGTGAGCGGACTGATTCTGAACTTGTGTGCTCTCCCCATGCTGCATTCCTATCCTCATATTAAGAACAGTTACAGCGGTGCAGGGAATAATATACGAGGTATGTGTGTGTGGGGTTGTAAATCAGACTGGAATACTTTTGTATAAAAGTGTCAGTGCAGTGTTCTACCGGACTTTTTAGCACTTTTGTTCTCCAATTCAAAATGTAATTTTGATGTCTCTTTTTTTCTCAGCCTGAGTGTTATTGGTCCTTTTTCTGTTAACCCCCTCCCTCCCTGTCTTTTTTCATTGACTTTCATTTCCTATCCACCAATGATCCTCTCAGCCTCTTCTAACAGACAGGGATTAAGTGCACATTGTAAATCATCTGTCTTTTTAAACATTCCATTGCATGCTCATCCTCTGCTGTGAATTTAGTGAATAAAAAAATAAAAAGATTTCTTGAAAAAACATTTTGAGGTTTATAATAATGGCCACTGTAATGTTCATCATATGCATACTTACACATTCTCACACACATATACACACACTCACTACACAAACATACATATTCATACACACACACTCACTACACACACATACATATTCATACACTAACATACATATTCATACACACACACGCACTCACTACACAAACATACATATTCATACACACACACACACTCACTACACAAACATACATATTCATACACAAACATAAATATTCATACACACACTCACTACACAAACATACATATTCATACACACACACGCACTCACTACACAAACATACATATTCATACACACACACACACTCACTACACAAACATACATATTCATACACAAACATAAATATTCATACACACACTCACTACACAAACATATATATTCATACACAAACATACATACACTACACAAACATACATATTCATACACAAACATACATATTCATACACAAACATACATACACTACACAAACATACATATTCATACACAAACATACATATTCATACACACACTCTACATAAACACTCACTACACAAACATACATATTCATACACACACACACACATACACTACACAAACATACATATTCATACACACACACACGCACTCACTACACAAACATACATATTCATATACACACACACACTCACTACACAAACATACATATTCATACACACACACACGCACTCACTACACAAACATACATATTCATACACACACTCTACATAAACACTCACTACACAAACATACATATTCATACACACACTCTACATAAACACTCACTACACAAACATACATATTCATACACACACACACACATACACTACACAAACATACATATTCATACACACACTCTACATAAACACTCACTACACAAACATACATATTCATACACACACTCTACATAAACACTCACTACACAAACATACATATTCATACACACACACACACATACACTACACAAACATACATATTCATACACACACTCTACATAAACACTCACTACACAAACATACATATTCATATACACACACTCACTACACAAACATACATATTCATACACACATACTCACTACACAAACATACATATTCATACACACACACACACATACACTACACAAACATACATATTCATACACAAACATACATACACTACACAAACATACATATTCATACACAAACATACATATTCATACACACACTCTACATAAACACTCACTACACAAACATACATATTCATACACACACACTCACTACACACACATACATATTCATACACACACACTCTACATAAACACTCACTACACAAACATACATATTCATACACAAACATACATATTCATACACACACACATACACTACACAAACATACATATTCATACACAAATATACATACACTACACAAAGATACATATTCATACACAAACATACATATTCATACACAAACATACATACACTACACAAACATACATATTCATACACAAACATACATATTCATACACACACACACACACACATACACTACACAAACATACATATTCATACACAAACATACATATTCATACACACACTCTGCATAAACACTCACTACACAAACATACATATTCATACACACACACGCACATAAACTACACAAACATACATATTCATACACAAACATACATACACTACACAAACATACATATTCATACACAAACATACATATTCATACACAAACATACATACACTACACAAACATACATATTCATACACAAACATACATACACTACACAAACATACATATTCATACACAAATATACATATTCATACACAAACATACATATTCATACACAAACATACATATTCATACACACACACACACATACACTACACAAACATACATATTCATACACAAACATACATATTCATGCACACACTCTACATAAACACTCACTACACAAACATACATATTCATACACACACTCTACATACACACTCACTACACAAACATACATATTCATACACAAACATACATATTCATACACACACACTCACTACACACACATACATATTCATACACACACACACACTCACTACACACTAATACATATTCATACACACACACTCACTACACACACATACATATTCATACACACACACTCTACATACACACTCACTACACAAACATACATATTCATACACAAACATACATATTAATAAATACACACGCACTCACTACACAAACATACATATTCATACACACACACACACATACACTACACAAACATACATATTCATACACAAACATACATATTCATACACACACTCTACATAAACACTCACTACACAAACATACATATTCATACACACACACACACTCACTACACACACATACATATTCATACACAAACATACATATTCATACACAAACATACATACACTACACAAACATACATATTCATACACAAACATACATATTCATACACACACACACACATACACTACACAAACATACATATTCATACACAAACATACATATTAATAAATACACACGCACTCACTACACAAACATACATATTCATACACACACACATACACACACTCACTACACAAACATACACACAAACATATATATATATATATATATATATATATATATATGTGTGTGTGTGTGTGTGTGTGTGAGAAGATATGCAAACATATTTGCATTCATGTAAAGAAAGAGCATGTGTAAGAAGATGTGCAAACATATGTGCATTTTTGTAAAGAAAGAGCTATCATAGCAGTGCATGCTACTTTAGTGATTGTCCATTCTTTTGCCAACATTTTGTGTTAATATATAGATAGACACCTACAAATGTATATGTAAATGAACATATTTCAATGACATTTTATACTTCTTTTCCAGAATGTAGATATGTTTGTGCACATTGATATTGTTATGTACACTACACTACACTACACACTGTGACATTTTTAGATCTCTCTAGTATATACAGTATGTTTGTACAATAGCATCCATATTGAAGTCCTCCTTGTACTAGTAAGTCTGCAGTGCACTGAAATGTCTGCAAGATTTGACAGTGAATTGAATAAATAAATTAAAGGGACCTGAAACCCAAATTTTTTCTTTCATTATTTAGAAAGAGCATGCAATTTTAAACAACTTTCTAATTTACTTCTATTATCTAATTTGCTTTATTCTCTTGATATCCTTTGCTGAAAAGCATATCTAGATAGGCTCAGTAGCTGCTGATTGGTGGCTGCACATAGATGCCTTATGTGATTGGCTCACCCATGTACATTGCTATTTCTTCAACAAAGGATATCTAAAACAACAAAGCAAATTAGATAATAGAAGTACATTTGAATCTTGTTTAAAATTGTATTCTCTATCTGAATCATGAAAGAAATTTTTTGGGTTTAGTGTCCCTTTAAGGCATTAAAGGTGATGTAGAAAGCTATTTGCAATGTGGATCAAGGTATTATCAGCCGAGTGAACACAATCAAGTTGTCAGAATCCTTTGTCTACACAATTCTGGTGAAAAACGTTTGACAGCTTCAATTTATTACAAATAAATTGTTTGCTGCTTTTTCACATTGTTCCATTTTACTGTTAGGAACAACCCCATCTCTTTAGCAAACTGCATGCTGGGAACTTTCCAGACACCAGGAAAAAGCTTAATTTTTTCTTGCATGAGTGTCCCAAATTGGAAGCTCAAATCTGCTGTCCTTTTACCCTCTATTTATTTGTCATTAATTACCAATCAGTACAGGCAAATTGTGGGTATTTCTGGGTAAATATTTCTTTGCAAAAGACCACAAATTAAAAAATAAATAGAGGGTAAAAGGACAGCAGATTTAAGCTTCCAGTTTGGGACATTCATGCAAGTTGCCTGCAGCCATTTAAAAAAAAAAAAAACCTGACTGGTGTAAAATATGTTGTTACAATACAAGGGACCAGGGGAAGAAGAAAAGTGGGAATTTGTAGCACTCACGACCACTAAATTTGTGTCCTACTGTAATAAAACAGTTAATAGGTTCTGTGTTACTTAAAGATATAAAATATATGTTAACTTTATTATAATTACATTAAAAGTGATAAACATCACTTATCCCCTAATGTGGGAGATATCACTCAATTAAATTTCAAGATAAAAATAATTTGATACACAAGACGCTCAAATGGGTGTTAAAAAACTCTGGGGTAAAAGCCTCCCTGTATTCCTGGCCGTAGCTGGATACACGGCTTCAGGTGACAGAGGCGTACCCCCCAGCGCTTTCAAAATATACTACCCAAAAAGAGCCAAATGTTAATACTAAAACCAAAGTTTCTTTCACAAATGCATTTCGGTCGCACGGCCTTTTTCACTGTGTCTTAAGTTAATCAGATTGGCAAACCGAGTGTTTCGAGTGGCTGCTTTAAAAGCCCATTCCTTGATTACGCTTATCCAATCAGATGCAGCCCTCTGACCGCACCTTCCGATCAGTCAATAGCCACAGCGGTGTTTAACCGCTCCTTCCTTAACTATGTGTCACATTTCTATTGGGGCGTCGATCCAGGTGACGTCACCCATACGCACGCATGTGCATACGCCCCTTCTGTCAGCGCTGGCTGTTTATCCTTGTCAAGCACTACATATCTATCATGGTATACAATATAGTACCACTGTACATTAGCCCGATGTTATCCACTCCTAATATGCCACTATATTCCGGCACTCCAATCCAACACGGCATTTCCAACCCAAGGGATATTGATAATAGTAAATTATATAGTGTTAGAGTATATGCGCTTATAAAGGGGTATTGTAATTGACATAATTAAAGTTATTATTATTTGGCATATTAAACGGATTTAGGTTTATTGCTAAAAATCTGATTGGGTCGCAAAATTCAGGGAAAGAATACAGTGGAAGATTATTATTTATTTCATATCTTCACGATGTGTACTCACAGAATATTTCTACACAATCAGTGTCACTACTCCCCAAGAGAGCCTATGATACGTTCCATCCTAGTACTGAAATACATATTTATTCGGATATGGTCCCAAATAGGTTGGGGTTGACAGAATTGTGTAATATTAAGGTTTAATAAAATCTGTCACTTTGTGTAGCAATGATAATTAGATCACCCACCGCTCTATCTCCCAAAAAAAGACATATATATGATATACCTAAAATTCTGGGTGCAAATCATTATAAGGTAGTACTTGTATAATAATAGTTTACATAACCCAAACAACAGCAATCCACCCCTAAGTGTCATTCAAGAGTGTTTTCCTTGTTGGGTAATGTGTTATTTAAATTACAAGTATACCCAAAAGTTATTATATTCATTCATGCCGAATGGTATTACTGAATTTAATCTAAATATCCATTGGGCTTCCCTCCTAAGTAATGCATCCTCTGTATTGCCACCTCTGATGCCCGGTTTGATGGATTCCAAACCCCAGCATCTAAAGATTTGGGTTTTACCATTATGTTTATCAAGAAAATGTCTGGCAACACTTGTAATCTTTTTTCCTTTCTCCACATCTCGTGCAGCTAGTCTGATGTTACTCAAGTGTTCAGTCATTCTAACCCCAAGGCCTCTGGTTCTCATACCAACGTACTTCATGTCACAATCACATGATAGACAATAAATCACATTCATACTCTTACAATTAATGTGATTTTTGATGTACCACTTTTTATTGAATCGATCAACCACAAATTTTTTCTTTTGCATATAATTGCATATATTGCAATGCCCACATGATATAGATCCTTGGAATATTGGGATTTTTTTGGCATTGCGATTGAAATGACTTGTGGTTAGATGATCCCTTAAATTATGAGCCCTCCTATAAGTAAATAGGGGTTGATCAGGAATTAAGCTCTGTAGTGTGGCATCACTTTTTAATATGTACCAATGTTTACGTATAATACCAGAGACCTCTTCACTTAGTCCGGTATATGTAGATATAAACCTTAATTGGTCAGATGACTCAACTTTTTTTTGTTTCAGGAGTTCCATTCGATCTTTATTCAGTGCCCTTCTATAAGCCTTAGCCAGTGCTTTTTTAGTAAACCCCCTCTGCAGTAGTCTTAGTTTTAATTCATCTGCAGCTTGTTTAAAGGACTCAAAGTTAGTACAGTTACGGCGAATTCTCAAATATTCGCCATACGGTAAGCTTTTAATCGTATTAGGGTGATGGAAGCTGTCCGCTCTAAGTATGTTATTAGTTGTGGTTGGTTTCCTATACACGAACAAGAAAACAAGGTGAACAAGTAGAGTTGAATGTAATAAATTTAAATCAAAAAGTATTAATCAACTCACACATCTCGGTCCTCAAACGTGGGCTAACGTTTGTACCTACACCCACACCAGATAAATTTGATGTTATTAAGGACGTCCACTTATTCACTAGAAAAGTGCTACTTAAAAAATTATTTGCCTATAATTCCAGTAGTGAATCGCTAGACAGGGAGGATATGTCCGCCATAGAGGACTTACTGAGCCTCATGGAGGAATCTGATGAATCTATCAGTGCTACCACTCAAACACCAATTGGAGACATATATTAAAAACTAAATCTAGATTTGTACCACCTAGCCACATCTCACATAATACGGCCAAAACACATATATATACTGTATGTATATGTGTGTTTCTCGGGAGTATCAAAGCCAGTGCCTCGCCTGTCTCTGACTTCACCGCATGTCACTGCTTCCTCCCCCTCCAGGCATCTGCCCTCATATGGAGGCTACATATGCAGCAGATGTCTGGAGATTCAGGAGATCCTGCTCTCGGCTTTAACTTAACAGCTTCTATTATCTAATTTGCTTTATTCTCTTGATATAGATAGACACCTACAAATGTATATGTAAATGAACATATTTCTATGACATTTTATACTTCTTTTCCAGAATGTAGATATGTTTGTGCACATTGATATTGTTATGTACACTACACTACACTACACACTGTGACATTTTTAGATCTCTCTAGTATATACAGTATGTTTGTACAATAGCATCCATATTGAAGTCCTCCTTGTACTAGTAAGTCTGCAGTGCACTGAAAGGTCTGCAAGATTTGACAGTGAATTGAATAAATAAATTAAAGGGACCTGAAACCCAAAATTTTTCTTTCATTATTTAGAAAGAGCATGCAATTTTAAACAACTTTCTAATTTACTTCTATTATCTAATTTGCTTTATTCTCTTGATATCCTTTGCTGAAAAGCATATCTAGATAGGCTCAGTAGCTGCTGATTGGTGGCTGCACATAGATGCCTTATGTGATTGGCTCACCCATGTACATTGCTATTTCTTCAACAAAGGATATCTAAAACAACAAAGCAAATTAGATAATAGAAGTACATTTGAATCTTGTTTAAAATTGTATTCTCTAGCTGAATCATGAAAGAAATTTTTTGGGTTTAGTGTCCCTTTAAGGCATTAAAGGCGATGTAGAAAGCTATTTGCAATGTGGATCAAGGTATTATCAGCCGAGTGAACACAATCAAGTCGTCAGAATCCTTTGTCTACACAATTCTGGTGAAAAACTTTTGACAGCTTCAATTTATTACAAATAAATTGTTTGCTGCTTTTTCACATTGTTCCATTTTACTGTTAGGAACAAACCTATCTCTTAAGCAAACTGCATGCTGGGAACTTTCCAGATACCATATTTTACACCAGGAAAAAGCTTAATTTTTTCTTGCATGAGTGTCCCAAATTGGAAGCTCAAATCTGCTGTCCTTTTACCCTCTATTTATTTGTCATTAATTACCAATCAGTACAGGCAAATTGTGGGTATTTCTGGGTAAATATTGCTTTACAAAAGACCACAAATTAAAAAATAAATAGAGGGTAAAAGGACAGCAGATTTAAGCTTCCAGTTTGGGACATTCATGCAAGTTGCCTGCAGCCATTTAAAAAAAAAAAAACCTGACTGGTGTAAAATATGTTGTGTCAGGAAAGTTCCCAGCATGCAGTTTGCTAAAGAGATGGGGTTGTTCCTAACAGTAAAATGGAACAATGTGAAAAAGCAGCAAACAATTTATTTGTAATAAATTAAAGCTGTCAAAAGTTTTTCACCAAAATAGTGTAGACAAAGGATTCTGACAACTTGATTAAGTTCACTCAGCTCAGATCCACATAACCACTTGAAGGCTTCCAAAAATACAATTTGCTTTCTACTTTGCCTTTAATGCCTTAAAAGGACATTAAACCCAAATTTTCAGATAGAAAAATAACCATTTCTAACTATAGTTTTAATTTAGTTTGACTGAAACCACATTGATTATTCTGGATCAATAAGAGCTCTAGTTCACATTAACTCTACAGATGCTGCCAAAGTCAGATCACAGGGACAGTTGACAAGACCTAGGGATAGCTACTGTACTATCTGGCATGTATATGAGTTAAACATAGCATAGCATATATGTATGATATATATATATATATATATATACTGTATGTATATGTGTGTTTCTCGGGAGTATCAAAGCCAGTGCCTCGCCTGTCTCTGACTTCACCGCACGTCACTGCTTCCTCCCCCTCCAGGCATCTGCCCTCATATGGAGGCTACATATGCAGCAGATGTCTGGAGCTTCAGGAGATCCTGCTCTCGGCTTTAACTTAACAGCTGAGAGTGCTGGAGCTTCCTGAAGTGAAGACGTATATATACGCCTTGCAGTACGATGGGAAAAGTACTGCAAGATGTATATATACAAATTTTTGGGGGAAGGGGTTTAATTAGAACTGTCAGGTTTTTTTTAATGTATTTCTAACAGGAAAATTTCTATGATCCGGAGAAGGGAAGAGGGTTAATCACCTGGCACCTTAAAACATTGTCAAGGAAGAACCCAAAACATGCTAACTCTGGGATTTTGGGGAAATGGAGGACCAAGTCGCCAAACAAGAGTAGACGATGGACAACAGCTTGAAGGAGATGCATGCAAGGAGGCAATTTCTTTCCTTATCCACACAGCTAATGAAGCTGAAGTTATGCAAAAGATGAAGGAAACTTTTAAGCATAGACAAGAACTTGTACACAACGCTGCAAGATCAGATGATGTCCTTAAAATCTTTTCAAGATTTTTGGATGTGAAAGGATTGGTAAGTATCACACTCCTCCTTTACAAAGATTAAGGTTTTTTGTAATTCTTAAATATTTCTTAAAGGCCACTCTAACGATAGTTACTTGGCCTCACTCTTCATATCTTGAAATATACTTCATTAGGTAAATCTGGACTTTGCTCTTATGTTCAACATCGAACAAGTTGCTTGAGAGGTGGAATACAGCATTCAAGCATAAGATCATTAATGAAGCTAGATCTCTTACTTCAACACCAGAAATTCAGTGTCTTCTCAATTCAGCAGTGGGACAAGGATCTAAAAACGTTTGGTATGATTTGTGAGGATGTTATAGTTTCAGAATGTGATGATGTTTCTTGTATTTTGGTAAGTGCTAATATATATATATATTTTCATAAAAATCTCCCGGGAGGAAGAAGACTAAGATCAGTCCAACAGAGGCTGTTGACAGACTTGCACATTTTCATAAGGTAAAAATTACAATATTACTGCAGAGTCTTTATGAAAATGTATGCTATTACTACGGTTGTAGATACCATAATGTTACATTCTATTGATCTGCAAAGCTTCAATCTCCTTATTAAACGTTCATTTTTGTTCAGAAGCAAGTCGCATGTATATTGGGTGGCCTGAGGGTGTGTCAGCACATTTTTTTGGGTTGAAATATTGGATGATACCAACTGGTTTTATTTTGTACATATTAAATAAATTCAATTATATTTTTATTTTTGGATTAGCTATAATGCATTTTTCATCAACAATATCTGTGAATAAGTTCATCACTAGGTTTAATGCATTCATCATTTCACATTGTAAGTTTTTTTATTTATTTTGTTTATTCTTATTTATATTTTGTGTTGATTTATTTCAGTCTTGCACCAGTATTGAGGGCCATCTCAGTGGAAGGGAAGGATGCCAGCCATACCTACTTGGATTTGGAAGGACCAAGGGCAGAATCAACAAATTCTACGTGAGTTTAGACAAGCATCTCATCCCTTGCGCAGGAACCAGCTCCTTGAGTGCTGTAGATGAACTCTTCAAAGTCCATTATGTTTTCAACTTGTCATATGAGGAAGCCCTTCTCAACATTTTTACCTTCTTGCAAACTACAGTCTTCAACATCGACGTTGGTATTACCATTGAGTCTCCCAGAGTAAAGGAACTGTGTGCAAAGCTTTTAAACTAGGTTAAATGTTAAAGTGTTTCTGCTATCAAAGTTTGAATGAAAATAGCCACTCTTTAATATCTCATTTGAGAATCACACACAGTTTCTATCCATCGTTGAAGTTCTGGTTATTATGCGTACAAGGTAGCTGTACCAGACATTTTTGTATGTATTCAGGTTTTAGAAAACTTTTAAACAGTGTTCACGTTGCTGATGTTAGTCCAGCTTTTGATTCACTTTCTAGTGAACAGCCAGTTCAAAATGTTGTTGTTAATCAGTCAGGTTATTTGTATGCTGGAGAAAGTGATCCCCAAATTGTTCTCATGGACTCTGTTGAGGGAAATGCCATCCATTCCAGGAGACAGTCTGTAGATATATGTGCATCCATTGTGGCCAAATTACAGTGCAGTGGAGTGGCCAATAGCTTGGTATCGTCTGTTGTTTCAGAACATGAGGAAATCACTGCATAACCAAATTCACCAGGAGGTTATGTCTTTCATTCCTCCTAATAATACTGCCAGATCAGCAGTCATAGATAGTTTATTACATTTTTAGAGCCCCTTCTCCCTGTTTAACACAGAAAATAAAAGAAAGAAATATTTCATGAACAAATGGGGTGTTGTTGAGCCAGTAGAAATTATGCTTAGCATCAGGTATGACATTAGGAGAAACAAAAATACAGGATTTTATGATCAAGTTCCAGTAAAAGATACATTTGTGTAGGTCCCAATATTGGAAACCTTAAAATTTATGTGTAAAAATGTAGATGTACAGGTATGTAGACTGCGTACACAATTTCAAGGAAGACAGAAATCACATTTTGAGGATTTCTGTGATGGAAGTTTTTTCAAGTGTCATCCACTGTTCTCAAAAAATCCCAGTGCTTTACAAATTCAGGTGTATTACGATGATTTTAAAAAGGCAAACCCTCTTGGCTCTAAACGTGGGGTACACAAGGTTGGTGCTCTTTATTTTGTTCTCAGAAATCTACCACCAAAATTCAATTCAGTGCTTATGAACATTCATTTGATAGCACTATTTCGCTTTGACCCATTTTGAAACCGTTTATTTCATGACGTAAATATTCTGGGGACAGATTGCGTTGGGCAACCCATATCCACATATAGAGTTTATGGGACAATATGTCAAATAACTGGAGACAACTTGGGGATGCATTCAATACTTGGGTTTACTGAATCGTTTAGTGCCAATTATTTCTGCCATCTATGTTTGACTGAAAAACAAGATGTCCAGTTTTTGTACAATCAGAATGATGATAGGGTTATTTTGCGAGATTGTACAATTTATGATCAGCATTGCAGTGAGTTGGAAGTCTGACCCTCAACTCAAGTCAACAAATGTCCTCAAAAGAAACTCAACACTCAATACCCTGCAGTATTATCATATCTGCCACAACTATTCTCTTGATATTATGCATGATCTCTTGGAAGGAGTTGCTCAATTTGAAATCAAATAATTTTGTTACGCAGTGTGAGTTGCTCTCTAGGATATATTCATATGATTATGGGTATTTAGAGAGAAAAAATCATCCTACAAAAGTGAATTTGGAGCACAGTGAAAATAGCTTAGGTCTCAACTCTATAAAGGCCCTCTGTCTTATCAAAAATATTCCATTACTGTTTGGTGATATTGTACCCCCTGGTGATAAGAATTGCCATTTGTTCTTGCTCTTACTTCAAATTCTAAATCTGGTATTTTCAACATGCATCAATGAAGGCATGACTGTCCTCCTAAAGTACTTAATTATTGAGCACCATGATTTGTTTAAAGAATTGTATCCACACAAGAACCTGTTACCCAAACATCATGTTATGATCCATTATCCGGCCTGCATTCAAAAAATTGGTCCAATAGTGCACATTTGGATCATGAGGTTCGAGACAAAGTATAATGTTTTTTAAGAATACACTCAAGAATTTCAAAAACATCACTAAATCTCTGGCAAAAAATCATCAGATGTCAATAGGCTATCTTTGGGCCCATGAAAACATTCTGTTGGGATGATATTGATGGTGGAGAAAAGTTTGCAGAAATGCTACAGAATACCATGCATTCCATGAACTGGGTAAAAATAGATGGGACAGAATATAGACAAGACCTGGTTATATGCAATGAAAATGAGGATGAAATTCCTGTGTTCAGTCAGATTTGCAAAATACTTTACATTAACAACTCTGTGTATTTTATTGTTGACAAACTTTTAACAGAACATTTCTCAGAGCATCATCATGCATTTAAAGTACAGATATACTGTGGGTTGGGGGAACTTGTTAAAGCCAATGCTTTGAAGTTCTATAGGCCTTTTGATGTACAAAGTCTATATGGGTCAGATGGTGAATATATTGTACCTTCATATATGTTGGTGTGAGATAGTTGACTGCTTGATTTGTATCGTTGAAAATAAAAGGTCTAGGTAGAACAGCTTGTTAAGCTGTATAACTATCGTGTTCCTGGCAAGAGCCTTACTCTCAAAGAGAGCCATTTTTAAACTCTAACCCATTGTTATAAAACTGGAACTGGGTGAGCTATGTTAATGTTACAGCTGTTTTCATGGTTCATATTATCCTGCAGAAAGCAAAATTATTTATCTTCACCCCATTCTTACAATGCTATGCAAACGCATTACTCCTATGGGGAATGCAAAAATGCGATGGTGTTTGCGCGATCTTGAGGTGTTAGTTTTTTTTCTTTTCTTTTTCTCCATTGATTTCTATGGGGGAATACATACATGCACATGTGAAAACTTAGGTTAGGATTTTCACGCTACTTGGGTTACGGCTTGTGCAAAATAGTTTTTTTTTGGAAAATGTAATATGAACACAACCCGACTAGCGCAAAAAGCTTAACTCTAGCTGAGTTTTCACGATCGCAAAAAAAAAAATACTGCTCCACTTGTAATCTACTTCATATTGTTTTATACTTCTACACACTGCTTAGACTAGGGCACTATAAAGGCATGCTCCTCTCATATTATAAATAAATTGGGATATTATTTTTTCCCTCCGATGTATCACATCCAATGAGGAGTGGTGCTAGTATTCATTTAACTTACAGAGAAAATATTGGAACGAAGTTCCACAAAGGAATACTATATTAGCTTTTAAAGCCTTTAAAAGATGGGCAACAACAAACATATTAAAATCATTATCTGAAATTCAGTTGTTAATCTCCTAATGTCTCCTGGTATCAATGGTACCGCCTTTTAATTCTATGTATAATATCACAGAGACACTACGGTTGGATTATTAAAATTGCCACTGGTTCACCTTAATACGTGTGTATGATGGGCTATCACTATGGTTTGAGGGTTAGGATGTCACTCTGGTTCAGTTTGAGTCAGAGTTTGATTATATTTGTATTGGTCACTTACAGCATGACACTTAGAACTTATCCCCTTCAGCGTTATTAATGGTTGACAACCACAATATATTCAACACTTTTTAAGCTATCACTTCCAGCATGTCAGACATGGTTGTGAATCGCCATTCATTCAACACACTTTGGATTTCATATTTTTCTGCTGCTAATTTATATCAATAGTTGGTGTTGATTGCTTTAACACTGTCAGTAGTGGCTGCTAAGTAACAATAATTAATTTAACAAATAACAACCTTCTGCAAATTCTAAGTGCTGTATTGTGTGTTTGTGATATAGTTTCAATTTGTTCCTATATTTCAGTTTATTTTGTCAATACCACAATATTACACCACTTGTATTGCTAACTGAATATGCAAAATGGTTGTTTGTTTAATAATTATCACAATATTGTGTTACTTATATTGCTAGCTGATTTTAGTATGTGGTTTTAAACTTGTTACTATTGATGTAACGTAGCTGTTAAATAACAGCAATTAATTCAACAAGTTGCCAGCTTCCAAGTAATCCTATATATTGTAATTTGTGATTGTTATATAGTTTCAGTTTATTTGTTATTATTCTGATTTGTTTGGTCAATACTCCAATGTTATGTCACATATATTGCCAGTTCAATTGTGCAAGCTGGTTGTTCATTCGGTCAATATTACAGTTTTACACCACTTATATTGCTAGCTGAATTCTGCAAGTTAGTTGTTTATTCGGTCAATACTACAGTGTTACACCACTTATATTGCTAGATGACTTATACAAGTTAGTTATATAGCTATAAGTATAAGTTTATAATCTAGCTTAATATATAAATTACCCAATATTTCACACTCCAAGTTTACTAGATAAATATAAGTTGGTTATATTGATATAAGTATAAATTAGCCGCCTTTGTTGTTGCGACCACTATTATATATAATGTTTCAGTTTAATTTGTATGTTATCCAATATTGCGCAACCAATATTTCTTCATACAGTTAGGTTTACTATTATAAGTATTGCTTAGTTGTATCAATGTAACTTTGCAACATATGTTGCTTGCAAATGTATCAATATCCTATTAACCCATCTATTCACTTACTGCAATTTCTATTCATCTGCATTGCTAGTGGTTATATATCGGCAATTATATTTAAATAAACTGGTTTCAGATGCTTTAAAAAAATTACATAAATTGGGACCCCATTGTCCCACAACACCCCCCTGACACGTTTCGCCAAACAAACTTGGCTTTATCAATATTGTTTTATGTTTGTACATTTTGCTGCCTGTCCCTATTTAGGATTTGAATGCTGATTGTTTAAATACTCAGAAGGAAGTCTAGCTTTTAGCACTCCATAATTTTTTCAAAGAGTCGCTATCTTTTTTAGTTGAGGGGAAGACAAGCCCCTTTATTTAGGTAGATGTAGGAGTCAAGGATCAGTGAGCTGAGCCACCGAGACAGCTCAGCCTGCTAGGATCAGCACACTCTGGTGGCTCAGCTCTTGTGAGTCTGCCATTTTATTATATTAGCGGCCTTAATTATTTAGGGTTTTCTATGCCATGTGACTAGGGTTGTGAGCTGTCCTTCAAAAAATACTGGTCAGCCAGAAGATAACCGGGGGGTCATGATGCATGGTATGACTTGCGGCAGACAAAAAATTCACATAAATTTATTTGTGATGTGTGTGTGTGTGTGTGTATAAATATATATATATATATATATATATATATACATATATTAGCAAAAAGAACAAGAGAGCACTCCACGGGACTTATTAAATGCCAAACACACTTTAATATTAACGTTTTCGGACCCAATGTTCGTCCTCAGACATATAAGTGTATAAGAACAAACTTACCCTCACCATAAATACACTATGATGAACGCTGAAGACACGCTCTTCCGGGTTTGTCCGCCTCTAACATGACGTCACCGCCCCGGGCAACGTGTAAGCAGCAAGCTACAATAAAATTACATTATCACTATAACTAATATCTCTTCTATGTTAAGTAGGCTGTATAGTACGTACTAATGGACTGCGATATAGAACACAATGATCTTAATCAAAGTTTGCTACTAGAAGAGATATTGATTAAGATTGTTGTGTTCTATATCGCAGTCCATTAGTACGTACTATACAGTCTACTTAACATAGAAGAGATATTGGTTATGGTGACTGTATGTTCCGTTCATTGTTGTATGTTTTAATCGTTCCCATGGCAACCAAGTATGATTTATGATTTTTGATGGGATAATCTTTATGCCATTTGATTTTGCCTATTAATATGCTCTTAGCAAGATGATGCATTGTATATAATATCACATACTTGTGCTAATGTAATTTTATTTTAGCTTACTGCTTACACGTTGACCGGGGCGGTGACGTCATGTTAGAAACAGACCAACCCGGGAGAGCATGGCTTCAGCATTCATTGTAGTGTATTTATGGTGGAGGTTAAGTTTGTTCTTTTACACTTATATGTCTGAGGGCGGACATTGGGTCTGAAAACTTTAACATTAAAGTGTGTTTGGCATTTAATAAGTCCTGTGGAGTGCTCTCTTGTTCTTTTTGCTTTATATACCTCTGGTGCACCCAGGGCCCCAATTCAATTTTCAGGAGTGCGGTCTGTATTTTGCCTATATATATATATATATATATATATATATATATATATATATATATATATATATATATATATAAATACACTTTATGGGTTACATGTATATGGAGTATCACTATAGTTAGCAAAACCCTACATGTGACGTCTGTTCCAGTTCACCAAGAGGAGACCTTTTGCTTTTTGGAAAATAGTCGCCTGGGCTATATTTTCCAAACTTTAACTTTGGATTCCCCTTTGGATGTCGCTCTGTGAAATTTGCCTATTTTATTACACTAACTGTGGAGTCTGATTTGGATATCATACTGTGGGTATGATGTGTCATAGCATTTTATTATTGCATGTTTATTGCTTGTATATAATTAAGGGAGAGCAACAATATGAAATTTAACATTGCACAAAAGCTCTCTTGCTATCATATCTGTGTTTTTTTATAATAGTGTGTACTGAGTTTTGCATTAAGTTTGCTGTGTCTGCTAGGTTGGTTGTACTGTGCCTTTAAGTAGTCCTGGCGTATTCTAATCAGCCTGGGCTGCAGTAGTTTATTTATATATATCCTGTGTGTGCACTATGGAGCTGCTTGTGTAATAGGTTTTTGTATTGTGCTGTATTAGTATATTCTGTGTATTGAGTCTCTCTTTTGTGCTTGTGTATTGAGCGTGTACATTTAATTTTAGTGGTTTTTTAGTTCAGTCTTTGTTCTGTGCCTTGGGGCATTTATGGAATTTCTATGCTTTTGCAGTTTGTGCTAGAGACTCCTGGTTTAAACTGTTTCTTTATTTTAGACATTTCCTTACACAACCCATATTTGTATTTCATTCTTAGTACTCAGACATTTCCTTATTTTGACAATGGATTTGCCTATTGGTTTGACTAGGTTTTTCTTGAGATATTTCCCTTCTCTGATAATCTGTTATTTGTATTTTGACTCTTGGTTTGTTTTTTGTTTGGTTTGTTTGTTTTTTGGTTGCTTTGATGTTTTTCTGACAATTTGGATTTACTGTATATTGTATCTGTCGGAACTGTTTTGACCATGACTATTTGGCAATATTCCATCTGCTCCCCTTTCTGTTTATCTGCTATTTCTCGGTCTATGTTGTTTCACTAGCTTTACTGTAGTTAAAAAGACAGTCAACACCAAAATTGTTATTGTTAAGAAAGATAAATAACATCTTTACTAGACATGTGCAGCTGCGAAAAATTCGGTTTGGTTCGGATCGATTCGGACCGATTTGAATTTCGGTTCGGATCGATTCGAATTCGGAAGAAATCAAATGAATTCGTTTCTGATTCATTCGGATTCTTTCGGATTCATGGGAAATTCGGTTCGGTTCGATTCGGTTCGAATTGATTCGGATTTTTGGAATTTTAGTCAATGTTAAGTTGGATGTGCTGTGTATTACACTACTATACTGTACAATACTAGTGTAATACACGGCCATCCGAATCCATCCGAATCTACCGAATAAATCCGAATTGATTCGGCACTACCACAATTCGGAATTCGAATCGATCCGAATCTCCGAATTCGACAAAATTCGTCCGAATTTTGATTCGGACTGAACCGAATCGCACATGTCTAATCTTTACTACCCATTCCCCAGCTTTGCCCAACCAACATTGTTATATTAATTTACTATATGACATTTAAACCTCTAAATGTCTGCCTGTTTCTAAGCCACTACAGACAGCCTCTTATACCATGCTTTTTTATTGTATTTTCAAAACAAGAGACTGCTAGTGAATGTGGGCCATATAGATAACATTCAGCTAGATTACGAGTTTTGCGTTATGAGTGGCTCGGTAATAACTTACAAGTTATTGTCACCGCTCACCTTTAATAGCACTGCTATTACAGGTTTGCAAAAACACGGTGATATGGCTGCATTGAGCTCCATACCGCACACAAATACCAGCGCTGCTTTGAGCTGGTTTGACGTGCTCATGCACAATTTCCCCATAGACATCAATGGGGAGAGCCGGCTAAAAAAAAGCCTAACACCTGCAATAATGGAGCGTAAAGCTCCGTAACGCAGCCCCATTGATGTCTATGGGGAAACAAAATGTATGTTTACACCTAACACCCTAACATAAACCCTGAGTCTAAACACCCCTAATCTGCCGCCCCCAACATCGTCGACACCTACATTACACTTATTAACCCCTAATCTGCTGCCTCCAATGTCGCCGACACCTACCTACACTTATTAACCCCTAATCTGTCGCCCCAAATGTCGCCGCCACCTACATAAATTTATTAACCCCTAATCTGCCGTCCCCCACTATACTAAAATTATTAACCCCTAAACCTCTGGCCTCCCACATCACTAACACTAAATAAATATATTAACCCCTAAACCTAACCCTAAGTCTAACCCTAATACCCCTAACTTTAATATAATTAAAATAAATCTAAATAAAACTTACTATCATTACCTAAATAATTCCTATTTAAAACTAAATACTTACCTATAAAATAAACCCTAAGATAGCTACAATATAACTAATAGTTACATTGTATCTAGCTTAGGGTTTATTTATATTTCACAGCTAAGTTTGTATTTATTTTAACTAGGTAGATTGTGAAGATAGAATGTCTACATTAAGGGATGCTACGAAAAATAGAAACAAGCTTAACAGTAATCTTTTTACAGAGGATGAGGTTTTGTTAGCATTATCAAAAATAAATGTTTAAAAGGCAGTGGGTCTCGATAATATTCATCCAAGGGTTTTAAAAGAACTCCGATCAGTGCTAACTGTCCCATTAACTGATCTGTTTAATCAGTTGGAGAATAGCAAATGTATTACCTCTTCATAAAAAGGGCAGCAGAGAAGAATCTGGTAACTACAGGCCAGTTAGTTTAACTTCAGATCCAATCCAGACGCGAATGGATATATACACTCAGAGAGCGGCCACCTCCCGAGGTGGATTAGTAATATCCCAAAGGGCCAATGCCTGAGAATCAGTAGAAATTGCTCTAGGGTAACTGATTATGACACACAAATAAAAATCCTAGAGGAGCGATTCTCAGAAAGAGGTTATAATCAAGAGGTAGTACAATCAGCTATAAAATCTGGGAGGGACCGATATGAGATAGATGTACCAATAAAAGAAAAGAAAGTCGACGATGGAGAAAGATTGAAAGTACCCTTCATTACCAACTTCAATAGTGATCATAAAATTATGGAAAAAATAGTTAGAAAACATTGGTATTTACTAAAGGATGATCCAGTTATTGGTGACAAATTGACAACAAATCCCAATTTTATATATAGAAAAGCCAAAAATATGAAGAGTATGTTAGCCCCTAGTGAGTTTACACAAGGAAATAAGAAGGCAGATAAAGATCTTAAAGGAAAGAAAATAGCAGGGTTCTACCACTGGTACAGCTGTAAAGCATGTAAGCATAGCAACAAGAAAAAGGAAATTGAAGCAACAAGCAATAACTATACAGCTAAAATAAATGAAACAATTAGGTGCAGCGATCAGAATGTCATATATATATTACAATGCAGCTGTAAATTACAATATTTAGGCGAGACGACTAGATGTCTCCGTACACGCATTAGAGAACATCTATGGAACATAGAGAAAGGTCATCAAGATACACATCTCTATGAACACTTCAGATCAGTAGATAACAATAACACTAAAGATCAAATGTATTGGGGTATCAAGAAAGTTCAGAAACCTTGGCGAGGAAGTAACTTTGAAAAAATTATACTAAAAAAGGAGGCAGAATACATTTACAATATGGGCAATCTATATACAAAAGGGCTCAATTCCGAATTAGATTTGAATCCATTTGTAATAGATTAGAGAATAGAACAATTAAAATATATCTCTAATGGGGGGCGGAGCCATCAGCTGAAGCAAGCAGACGCAATTATCTGGAGCTCCAGCTATAACTGAAGCATTAACTAATCAAAATACTATATTAACATCTCTAAACGACGCATAAAATAAATTTGACTACTGGAAGAGTGAGTGAAACTGGTAATGTTCCTTTTCTGGCTTAAACATATTCGGGATCCACCGCACAACAGCGTTGCATTCTGAGGCCTATTCGGCACTTTTTAGATCTCAGCCTGAGCAGGGTACACAGAGAATCAGCAAGCATCCTGTATTACAGCCTAGATATATAAATACCTGAAGGGGACAAAGTTCCTATATATTACTATGATGGAGATTGCTGATCTTTTGCTACAACTGGCACATAAGATGGATGGACATTTTAGTTCCTTCGTGAGAACACTGAGAGGTCGAGAATGGCGGCAAACCAGACGAAACTACATCCGATGTTCTGCCACAGCCCTTATCTGGATCACATGGAGAGACGGAGCAAGTTGGACCCTATACTGCTGATATCGGGGGGCAAGTTAGCCTAAAAAATGGCGACATGATAGCAAGACAACCCCATACTCTATACTGTCATGCTCCGAATGCTGTGTGATGGCGGCACAACTTTCTATTCCTAACGCGGACACAGAGGCACTAACCTCTCGCCCTCCAGTGATGCGGACGATGTCTGGAGGAAATTGGGCACAAGCTGGCTCTAAGTTACAGCCTTTCACTGTCACATCACCATTTACAGGTCCCGCTCCACACGCATCTTGTGCGGACCTTCAGCTCTCCATTCAGGAAAACTTGGGCCTCGGTGAGTTCCCAGACTTAAGAGACACAATGCCGCTGTTTAATGGGGAAGCCCCTGACCTTAGTACATCAGAACTTGTAAAGCTCCTCTCACCTAAGGCTTTTGTGGGACCAGAGTTTTTGTTAACTTCACACAGGGAGGTCCGGGTACAGGAATTGAGTTTGTCTGACACCCTCCGTTGCTGGAGACATATCCGTGACAACATTAAGTCACTAAGAAAACACCTTCATAAGCACCATGGCAGCTATTTGGAGAAAGGGGGTATAGGATGACTTTCTCTTAACTGTAGCACTGAAATCCTTTGCAGAGTTCCCTCTTATCTATTGCATTTGTTCTCTACAGACTGACTGCCACTGCATTTCTTTAGTTGTATGCTTGCATTGGTATTAATGTTGCTGTTCTTTACCTCTGGATTTATTGTTACTTTATTGTTACTACCCCCATGTACTTTATTACCCTCAGTGTTCTACATTCTCAATGTAAAGTTAACCCTTGGAAATGTTTACTATGATGCTCCCTTACTTTTTAGAAAATTGTATTTTGGAGACTAGCAAACCTATTCTTATCCTCAGGACATGACTGTGCACGTTAAAGGGTTAAGATGTTACACACACCACATACCCTGAATTTCTACATTTGATTTTTAGGATTACCCCACATAATCCTATTTCTAGACAGGGTTAGAATTTGCTCTACCGTTGATTTATATACATCCTGGTAAACTTTACCTATTGCAAGTGTTTTATTGCTACTGCTGATTTAAGTCGGGGCATGTAATTCCACCCTCGCATACTTTCTATAATGTATATAGCACATAACATATATAGATATTGCCCATTACCTAAAGATCTACCTATATTCAAATTATGGGCACTACAAGTAACCTTTCATGTACCCTGACTTCACAAGGGTTTTACACAAATCTGCCCTGCTAGGGGAGCACCCCAGCTTTTGTTACTCACTTATATGATATGTGACATCTGTATATTTATTCTTGGTACTATCTTGCTAATCACATATGTCTTCAGGTTTGCCTTAAATAACTGTTTAGTGTATAAGGTAATATTATAACTATAACTCAGAGTCAGTGACAGTACAAAACATCTAGCTACTATTGGTAATTTACATGCATTCTATGTTTAACTTATTATGTTGTCATTATGGCTGTGGTACAATCTTGAATATGTGTTTAAGATCCTTTACTGTACAAGCCAAAATGTAATGCTGAACTTTCAACTCATGACAGGTTAAGAGCTATAACTATTTTGACTGTAGATATTTCTGCAACCTTAGGTTACTTGCCCTCCAATTTGTCTGTGATATTATGCTACCAGTAAATGTAAGTAGATAATGTCTGATGCTAACCCCGAATGAGCACGAGCTATCTGTCATGCAGATAATTAATGCCACCTAACCCTATTTTTCTTTTAATTATACCGATCACTGATATGATGTTACTTTATCTTGATAACTGTAAATATAAGAGGAACTTATAACCTGCTACTCACTCGCTCCCTGGGCTGCCATGCTGAGATGGGATGGTGCTATTCTCCCTTGTACAGTCTAAAAAGTTTACATATAGTGATGTTATATTTATATACCAGGCATGTGGAACTACCAAATAGGCGTTGACACTAACCTAGATACATGAGAATTTCTCACCTCACCACAATAGCCAGCATTAGACCCACCAGGGGTTTACTATATAGGGCCAGATCATATTGGCGTGTTTGAAGCCCTTTGTATCTCCATAAGTGTTTCCTAGCTTCTAGGTTAAATAGCGTCACTAACTTTATAAATTTGAGATAGATATCCTGACTAGTTTACTTTGTTAATGAGCCTCAGATATGTCTATATATCCTTAACTAGTTAAATCCTATATGCCTGCAAGATATAAGGGCGATTATGTATTAGGAGTGTTCTGTGGTAGCTCATAGTTTATGTTTGAGCCTAAACATTGGTTTTAGCACAATGCTACAATATACTGATTACCCCCAAAAGCTCCTGAGGTACAATATTGTTAAGATTAATGAACCCATCAGATTTGAACTTCCCCTAAGGCTTCAATACTTTCCTATCCGTCACTTACCCAACCCCTGTTAACATACTGTATTATAGCTCCCTAGACTTCTCAAGTTGCCACCTGGCATATGGTCCTCGCTGACTTTGTTAAAACACCCTTTGAGGCCCTACTATGTCCATTTAAGACGTCAGCATACAAAGATATATAAAGGTGTTTACACATATGGCTTTGCTCCTCCAACCCCCCCTGATACTAAGAGCAGTGCTTATCCGCTGAAAATCCCCCACCCCCCATAATGCATACTCAATCTTTTTTTCTTTTTGCAGCTCCTGAAGAGCTATCCATCTGACCACCAGTAATCTGATATATAAATTGGCCATTTGGCCCAAAAATTAGTATTTAATAGGTCAGTCGCTCATGCTACTATATTATAAAACGAGGTTCTATCTGCCTATCTATGTTGAATACTATAAATATTGAAATATGTTGTTCAATTGTATTTATATTATTTTATGTTATCAAAAGGCAATTCATGTCTTATGTTTTATGTTTATTGCACAAAACCTCAATAAAAAAATAAATATAAAAAAAAAATATATATCTCTAATCACCTCCATACACGATTGAAAGACTATTTAATCCTTATGTATGTATGTATGTATATGCATGCATATATATATATAGATATAGATGTGTGTGTATGTATATATGCATATATATATAATTATGTCTAATGTCTAACTTTTTTAGGCCTAGATTTAGAGTTTGGCGTTAGCAGTGAAAACCAGCGTTAGAGGCTCCTAACGCTGGTTTTAGGCTACCTCCGGTATTTGGAGTCACTCAAAAAAGGGTCTAACGCTCACTTTTCAGCCGCGACTTTTCCATACCGCAGATCCCCTTACGTAAATTGCGTATCCTATCTTTTCAATGAGCTTTCTGGGCTAACGCCGGTTTATAAAGCTCTTAACTACTGTACTCTAAAGTACACTAACACCCATAAACTACCTATGTACCCCTAAACCGAGGTCCCCCCACATCGCCGCAACTCGATTAATTATTTTTAACCCCTAATCTGCCGACCGCCAACTACGTTATCCTTATGTACCCTTAATCTGCTGCCCCTAACACCGCCGACCCCTATATTATATTTATTAACCCCTAATCTGCCCCCCACAACGTCGCCGCCAGCTACCTACACTTATTAACCCCTAATCTGCCGACCGCAAAGCGCCGCCACCTACGTTATCCTTATGTACCCCTAATCTGCTGCCCCTAACACCGCCGACCCCTATATTATATTTATTAACCCCTAATCTGCCCCCCTCAACGTCGCCTCCACCTGCCTACACTTATTAACCCCTAATCTGCCGAGCGGACCGCACCGCTACTATAATAAAGTTATTAACCCCTAATCCACCTCACTAACCCTATAATAAATAGTATTAACCCCTAATCTGCCCTCCCTAACATCGCCGACACCTAACTTCAATTATTAACCCCTAATCTGCCGACCGGAGCTCACCGCTATTCTAATAAATGTATTAACCCCTAAAGCTAAGTCTAACCCTAACACTAACACCCCCCCTAAATTAAATATAATTTTAATCTAACGAAATTAATTAACTCTTATTAAATAAATTATTCCTATTTAAAGCTAAATACTTACCTGTAAAATAAATCCTAATATAGCTACAATATAAATTATAATTACATTGTAGCTATTTTAGGATTAATAAACAAAAAGATAAGAGAGTAGTCACAGCTAAAAAATGCATGCTGTGAAAAAGAATGACAAGGCAGCACTCAAATTGCGTAAATAACAAGTGGTTTATTTGGTAAACCTACATATGTCAAAAACAATTCACAAAACCCTTAATTATACTAAAAAGGAGTAGCTAGTAAACCCAGGCCTGGTTTGTACTTAATCTAACACACTACCGTAAAACTACGGTTATAACAAATGATTGTTCGAAGTATGTGACATGTTTAAACTATGCACTGTTACAAACAAACAAACAATGTGTGAAAGATGTGTGAAAGATAAACTGTTGCAACAAAATTCAAAAGAGACACAGATTAACAAATGTCCGTTTACCAGAGCACTTAGTGTGAATCACACGCTCTGCAATTGAGAAATGTTACAAAGAAGCAGTTCCAGTGTTACTGATTGGAAGGCCAACTGTTATAGATTACTAAGCAAACAGTCTCACCACATTCGCGGTATGAAGTTCCAGTATTCGCTTCAACACTAGCTTTTATAATTACCACTTAATCACTCCAAACTATGCATATTTCTCATGCCGGATCCTGGTAATTCTCCAAACAAAGCGATGTGTGTTAAAGCTCCATAACGGTTTCAGTACCTCCTTGTATTCAAAAACCGGAACTTCTATTCAAGACTGCTGCGTGCTTTTCAGTTGTCAGAACCATATCAAAGTAACTCGGTATGCTTTAGACCAGCTGCCAGGGACTTAGCACTCCACTTCAAACAGTTGCCGCTTCACAAAACGTCAGACATGACGCGTTTCGCCCCTCCCCTTAGTGGGCTGACTTTAGGGCCTCATCGGATGCTTGTTTGTGGTGAAAACACCCCTTTTATAGCACAATAGCTAATTTAAATATTTAATTGATGACAGTTTAAGCACCATATTGCAACCTTATTTTCAAAGTTAAACAAAAACTTTATTGCACAAACATCATATTTGTTAAATAGTTACATGTTATGCAACATATACTTGGGTTTTTCTTTTTCATTCTGGGATGGCAAAATCGAAACTACACAATTTTTCTACCTTTGCAATTTTTTACATCTCTAAACCTTTACTTATCATTAAGGCTAAACTAATGACCATTATATACACAACCAAAAAATAATGTATGTATTGAGATACCAACAAGTTCTTTAACATTTGTCCCCTACTAGAGACGGTTCTACAGAAAGCATGAGAAATCTATTTTTTCATTAAGGCCATTTGGAGCCAGAGTGTTTAGTCGATAAATCCATCGGGATTCATTCCTCAACAGCATATTATCAACATCACCCCCACGGCGGTGCTGTTTAATGTGCTGGATGCCAGTTACTTTCATGATAGTGAAATCAGAATTATGATATAATTCAAAGTGTCTGGCTACTGGGCTATCCTGCTCTTTGTTCTTAATATCATCCCTATGCTCTCTGACTCGATCTTTCAGATCACGTTTAGTTTTCCCTATATAGAATAGGGGGCATGAGCAATGCAAGAGGTAAATGACACCTGTAGTGTTGCAGGTTATCCATTGTTTTATATTATATTGTCTACCTGTTAAAGTTTCAAATTTACATGTTTTTTGTATAAACCTGCAGTATACACAATGCCCACAAGGACTACAGCCTTGCCATTTGCCTCTTGTGCTTAACCAATTGGTTTTCAGTTCTCTTGTGTATTCACTTCTAACAAGCTTATCCTTACGACTGTCAGCTCTGCGTGCTGTCAACAATGGAAAGTCTCCTACATAGTCTTTTAGTTCAGTATCAATAGTCAGCATGTGCCAATATTTGTTCATGATGTCTCTAAGTTTGCCCCAGTGTGCGTTGTATTTAGTTATGAGGCGTACCTTATCATCATTTCTTTTAACTACATTCTGTTTATAGAGCAGATCATTTCTTGTGCTGTTCCTAGCCCTTGTCCAGGCCCTTTTAACCTGTCTTTTAGAATATCCTCTTTCAAGGAACCTAGACGACATGTCTTTGGCCTGTGATTCAAACTCCTCTAAGTCAGAACAATTCCTTCTCAACCGAAGGAATTGGCCAACTGGAATGCCAGTTTTTAGGCATTCAGGATGGTGGCTAATAGCATGTAAAAGGCTATTAGTGGCCGTTGATTTTCGATGGACCCTAGTGGTTAAGTGTCTACCTTCTTTCCTAATTGATAGATCTAAGAAAGTTGCTTCATCTTTACTCATTTCACATGTGAGAAAGATATTGTACCCATTGTCAGAGTTCACAGGAGTAGAATATCGTCCACATAGCGGAGCCAGAGTGCCACATGTGCCTCCACTAGGGATTCAAAACACGAGAAAACCTCTCGTGCCTCCCATAAGCCTAGATGTAGACAGGCATATGTGGGGGCACATGTGGCACCCATGGCCGTGCCTTGAAGCTGTCTATAATATCTTCCATCAAATTGGAATATATTATTATTCAAAATGAGTTGTAACAAAGAGATTACAAAATCAGTGTGCTTTTGAAAATCATGCCCTCTTTGTTCTAGAAAATATCTGGTTGCTCTGATTCCCACATTATGGGGAATCGAGGAGTATAGCGACTCAACATCAAGGGTCACTAACCATGTGTCTTCATCAACCTCAATGCCATCTAATTTCCTAAGGACATCTGAAGTATCTTGGACATAGGAGGGCAATGAACTTAGGAAGGGTCTCATAAAGTAGTCTATATATCTACTCGATCCTTCCATAGGCCCCCCTATGCCCGAGATAATTGGTCGTCCTGGCGGTTTGCTCATGCTTTTATGCAGCTTGGGAATGCAGTAAAAGGTTAGCACAATAGGAAACTTTTTGAACATGAATGCATGTTCTTTGGTTGCTATTAGCCCTTCTCTCAAGGCATCATTGAGAATGAACAAAAGCTCATTACAAGATGTATCAAATGCAATTCTGTTTGTCAATTCATACTGTGTAGTGTTGGATAATTGCCTCTGGATTTCTGTCACATAGTCATTATCATTCATGACTACCAAATTACCACCCTTATCGGATGATTTAAAAATGAGTCCCTTACTGCTGAGTAATTCTTTGAGAGACCTTCTCTCATCTAAACTCAAATTATCCTGAACGACTTCACATCCTTGTAAATCCCCAATCTCTCTTTCAACGCATCTTACAAAGTTTTGAATCTCTGGAGCTGTTGAGAGTGGGGGCATGTATTTGGAAGTCGGTCTAAAATTGGATTTTTTAGGGTGTTGAGTGATATCAACATCCTCATTTTGCTCCTCTAAGAGTGACAGTAAATCATCCAGGGCAGGTTTGTCACTTTTGTCCAGAGGCACATCCGGACCCATTTTTCTATTCATCACTTTTTTAAGTACCAGCTTCCTGGCAAATAAGTTTAGGTCTTTGATGAATTCAAATTTATCCAGATGTGCCGATGGACAGAACGACAAACCTTTACTTAGCAGTGACATTTGTGTGAGGGAAAGGGGGACGGAAGACAAGTTCACAACCCTGAGGGTGTCAACACCCCCAGATCCATGTGAGCCAAGAATAGAGGTTATACCCTCTGATTCCTGGTTAACATCCGTGTACCTCTGTTGTTCTTGTACCTCCCACCACCTCTTCTCCTGTTTGAAGAGCGTCCACCTCCCTCTCTTTCTCCTGCCCCCCCTCCTTGTTTTCCGCCTAAAGGGGGCAGGTCTAAAGAAGAGCCTGCCACAATTTCATTTTGTTCATTATCTGAGTTGTCAGTCCCTGAGTCATATGAAAACCTGCTGTTATTACTATTTCTGTAGATGTAGATCTTGTTTTTCCTTTCATCATCCTGATCTCTCATTAATTTTTTCCTCTTTCTAAATTTCACTTCATTTTGTAATTTATCTAGATTTCTTTGAATCTCTTTGTTTAATTTTTCGAAAGCTGGATCTACAGAAAAAATATTAACAGCTAAATATGCCTTTTCTACTTCAATCTTACTTTCTTCTAACTTAATTTTATCCTCTGATATCATTAATTCCATCAGTTCAATTGTACATTTAGTTAGAATTGCATTCCATTTTGCAACAAATTCATTATCAGCATTTGGTCCTCTTAAACTAATGCCAGGGTCCAATTTGATCCTTAGGCCTCTTGGTATTAGTTTTTCTCTAACATAGTTCTCAAGACTAGCAATCTCCCATTTAAGTTTCAATTCTTTAATAGCTTTAGCTTTATATAATTTGAACGCTGTGAACACATCTTCACTTTTTTCATCAATATTTTGCTCATCAATGATAATTGTGGCTTTAAAAGCTTCACTCACATCACTCTGCCATCTTTCATCAGTAATTTTAAATGCCATTTTTCCACCCCAGAACGAAAAACAACAGAGTTCTTGACAAAATGGAGGATACCAAATAATAAATAAACTCCACTCGGTTCGTAATCAAAGATAGGTGCTCAACTGAAACAGCATTAATTCAGCTGCATATGTCCAAATTATAAATTGTAGAAATGTGTGCACTCTATTCAGTTTACAAACAAAAAACAATTTTGGTGCTAGCAGTCACTATACAATAGTAAACAAAAAGATAAGAGAGTAGTCACAGCTAAAAAATGCATGCTGTGAAAAAGAATGACAAGGCAACACTCAAATTGCGTAAATAACAAGTGGTTTATTTGGTAAACCTACATATGTCAAAAACAATTCACAAAACCCTTAATTATACTAAAAAGGAGTAGCTAGTAAACCCAGGCCTGGTTTGTACTTAATCTAACACACTACCGTAAAACTACGGTTATAACAAATGATTGTTCGAAGTATGTGACATGTTTAAACTATGCACTGTTACAAACAAACAAACAATGTGTGAAAGATGTGTGAAAGATAAACTGTTGCAACAAAATTCAAAAGAGACACAGATTAACAAATGTCCGTTTACCAGAGCACTTAGTGTGAATCACACGCTCTGCAATTGAGAAATGTTACAAAGAAGCAGTTCCAGTGTTACTGATTGGAAGGCCAACTGTTATAGATTACTAAGCAAACAGTCTCACCACATTCGCGGTATGAAGTTCCAGTATTCGCTTCAACACTAGCTTTTATAATTACCACTTAATCACTCCAAACTATGCATATTTCTCATGCCGGATCCTGGTAATTCTCCAAACAAATTATTGTATAGTGACTGCTAGCACCAAAATTGTTTTTTGTTTGTAAACTGGATAGAGTGCACACATTTCTACAATTTATATTTTAGGATTAATATTTATTTTACAGGCAACTTTGTAATTATTTTAACCAGGTACAATAGCTATTAAATAGTTAAGAACTATTTAATAGCTACCTAGTTAAAATAATTACAAAATTACCTGTAAAATAAATCCTAACCTAAGTTACAATTAAACCTAACACTATACTATCATTAAATTAATTAAATAAAATACCTATAATTACCTACAATTAAACCTAACACTACACTATCAATACATTAATTAAATACAATATCTACAAATAACTACAATGAAATAAACTAACTAAGTTACAAAAAATAAAAAAATATTTACAAACATAAGAAAAATATTACAACAATTTTAAACTAATTACACCTACTCTAAGCCCCCTAATAAAATAACAAAGACCCCCAAAATAAAAAATGCCCTACCCTATTCTAAATTACTAAAGTTCAAAGCTCTTTTACCTTACCAGCCCTGAACAGGGCCCTTTGCGGGGCATGCCCCAAGAAGTTCAGCTCTTTTGCCTGTAAAAAAAAACATACAATACCCCCCCCAACATTACAACCCACCACCCACATACCCCTAATCTAACCCAAACCCCCCTTAAATAAACCTAACACTAAGCCCCTGAAGATCATCCTACCTTGTCTTCACCTCACCAGGTATCACCGATCCATCCTGGCTCCAAAATCTTCATCCAACCCAAGCGGGGGCTGGCGATCCATCATCCGGTGGCTGAAGAGGTCCAGAAGAGGCTCCAAAGTCTTCATCCTATCCGGGAAGAAGAGGCAATCCGGACCGGCAACCATATCCAAGCGGCATCTTCTATCTTCATCCGATGACGACCGGCTCCATCCTGAAGACCTCCACCGCAGACCCATCTTCTTCCGGCGACGTCCAACTGAAGAATGACGGTTCCTTTAAGGGACGTCATCCAAGATGGCGCCCCTCGAATTCCGATTGGCTGATAGGATTCTATCAGCCAATCAGAATTAAGGTAGGAATATTCTGATTGGCTGATGGAATCAGCCAATCAGAATCAAGTTCAATCCGATTGGCTGATCCAATCAGCCAATCAGATTGAGCTCGCATTCTATTGGCTGATCGGAACAGCAAATTTAGGATGAAGTAATATAAATGTATGGTCCTTTCTAATATAAATATTTTATATTTTTAATTTTCACACAGTCTTACATATATCTCCAATATACGGTTATTGAAATGGCTTAGGTTTTATAAATAAATACATATTTTAAGTCAATGTAGAAAGAGATTCACATAAACGCTGCACGTTAAAGCAAACACTCTGGCCCGCATAATCTAAGTCAAATGAGGCTGTGAAATAACTCTGGAAAAACTCAGACCTTAGCCCACACAAATGGTGTCCGTGTAAAGATATCAGCAGTATATGAATGGGTCCGTGCAGGACAACCCGTGCCCACCACAGCCTTAGCTGCGCCCACTCACCGCTACCTTCTGTCTCCAGGGACTCGGTACACCGGGAAAGTAAGTCCGTCTGTTTTCGTCAGATAGAATCCGTAGGACGCTTGGAGGTGCGTCTGCCCACATGATGTCCACCAGCCAATCAACGCCCGTCTCAAACTCAACGGGATTTTCCTACACCAAGGTAGAAGGTAGTTGAATCGGGCTCAGAGTAAAGAGTGTGCAAGCTTCCCTTCGCTCATAGAAATCCTGGAAATGTATAAAGCTTGAAGAAATGAAAGTCTCCAGAGCGAAGTAAAATCCAAAATTCTTTATTATAATCCACTTATGGTAAAATGACAAGGAGGTGCCAAAGCACTTAAAAAGAAAAACACACGTTAGCAACAGGCTGACATGTTTTGGCCTTATGCCGTAATCGTAGCTGACATTGTACAAACGTGTAAGTAATTTAAAGGAACATTCGTTCTCTGATAGGGTAATCATTCACCAATCACAGTAGTTCAATTTAGTGCTGATTTTAACCTCTTATATACCTATTGCCCAAAGCATTGTGTAGATATAAATGCAATATAATGCATAGTGCTTCATTGTTAAACAATAACAAATATCGTACAATTTAAATTTCAACAGAAATATTATGGGAGTATATGAAATACATACAGTTGGCTATTATCAAATAAAATAAAATGAATTGCAATAATAATGAAAATGAAAAGAAAAAGAAAAATGAGAAAAGGGAAATTAAGAAATAAAAAATATAAAGACTAGTGAGAAACCATATGGGGGCATAAATACCGTTATATGCGGAATTGAAGTCTATAAGGTATGGCAATAATGTAATTTACTCATAGGAAATAAACTATCGTTTATAATACTGTGCTTTGCACCTAAGTATTTACATTACCTAATATAACCACAAAATATATACATACAACCTCAGGAGTAACCTCATTGGTAATTGAGTACATATAGCAATGCAAATATCCAGACATATGTATATATCATATCACCTAAGCATAGATAACTTTAACACATTGAGGAACTAATATCCTATATATTGCAATGTCCTGTATATATTTATATACAAATATTTCAGGTGTAAAAACCCAAATGCAATTGTTATAGCTATATGTACTCATTTGGTTGATATAAATGACACTCAGATTGTTGAGACATGATTTATGAGCTTATAAATATATAAATACAACACTCGGGCTCTTGTATGGATGACCACATAAAGTGAAAGATGTATACTTTAAACTAAATAAATAGTCACTTCCAATAATTAATCAGGTCATATTCTGAATTAAGACCTAGGGGGACCCTCGTTTGTAACCTAAAGATCCAAAACATTTCACGTTTCCCCAGTGCCTTATCTCTGTCTCCACCCCTAGAAGGGGTCCTAACCCATTCAAAGGCTTGCCATTTAAGTGTATTGTTTCTCTTGTCGTGTGTTTTTGAAATGTTTAACCAGAGGTGTAGTTGCCTCACCTATTTTAATCGAGGACAAGTGATTCCTTATCCTCGTATTGACGTCATTAGTGGTGAGACCTACATATTGCAAATGACATTCTACACAAGTCAAGACGTAAATGACATAGGAGGATGTACAGTTGAGGCACGAACCAATATCAAACTCCTCTTGAGTAACTTCAGAGTGAAACTTGTTAGAAAAGATACCTAATTCACATGGTCATTCGGTATTTATGCCCCCATATGGTTTCTCACTAGTCTTTATATTTTTTATTTCTTAATTTCCCTTTTCTCATTTTTCTTTTTCTTTTTCTTTTCATTTTCATTATTATTGCAATTCATTTTATTTTATTTGATAATAGCCAACTGTATGTATTTCATATACTCCCATAATATTTCTGTTGAAATTTAAATTGTACGATATTTGTTATTGTTTAACAATGAAGCACTATGCATTATATTGCATTTATATCTACACAATGCTTTGGGCAATAGGTATATAAGAGGTTAAAATCAGCACTAAATTGAACTACTGTGATTGGTGAATGATTACCCTATCAGAGAATGAATTTTCCTTTAAATTACTTACACGTTTGTACAATGTCAGCTACGATTACAGCATAAGGCCGAAAAATGTCAGCCTGTTGCTAACGTGTGTTTTTCTTTTTAAGTGCTTTGGCACCTCCTTGTTATTTTACCATAAGTGGATTATAATAAAGAATTTTGGATTTTACTTCGCTCTGGAGACTTTCATTTCTTCAAGCTTAATACATATTTTAAGGTATATGTCATTATTGCATTAATATAACACTGTAAATAGGGTCAAACAGGAACAATGAATCATTTATTTTGTTGTATATGAGCAAAAGCAACAAATACCACCTTTAGCGGCTATTACCACCTTAAAAGAAAGATCCCTTCAATAGAGAGAAGTTTGCAACCAATAGACATCAAAGGTGGGTTATTTAAATTTTACGTCTAGCTCCTGTGAATATCAGTCTTGATAAAGCCTACACTGAGGTGAAACACGTAGACGTTGATTCAAGGAGCAAAGAAGATTATTCATCACTAAGATTATCCTTATCCTAGCTGGCAGCCAGAGTCAGCAAAGTCAGCGAATTCCCAATACTCTGCGCAGAGTATAATACGGATAACTTGGATCGCAAGAACTTGGAGTGAATCAATAATTGGCACAAGCGGAGGGGATACCGGCTAACCCCATAAGCAAATCAGATGCCCGAAGGGACCAAAACGGTGTTGATCTACATCAACGAAGAAACCATTACGTCACCACACCACAAGGTCAGAGGTGAGACTGATTGCCGACAGGTCCAGGACAGACCGCGGAGACACAACACTACAGACGCTGTAATCCAAACAGTCAGGGGTCCGGTAAAGTATACCCGCTTATCACACCAATTCTACATTGAATTAATATTGACTTTCACTGTACACTTTTTGCGAAAGTGTGTTCGATTGCCTTTAAATGCCGAACGGCTCCTGAATGTATATGATTAACAAGGTTTAACCCGCTACTGATTGAAATATTCCTACCTTCGGCACCTAAATAGACTGTTTCTTTATTTCAAAAAGGAAATTGGTGCTTGAAATAGATATCTTTGTTGCTTTATGGGACTTTATTGCTGAAAACCTTAGATAGACCTACGTATTGCAACAATTCACTGAACTCTAGGGCGAAAGACAAATTGCAACATTTCTGCCCATTATTTAAACAGAAGTTGATACAGAAGTTACAACCTATGATATTTGGACTGAGATGGCTCTAATAGTATTATATTTGAAGGTGGTTTACTCAAATAGCTGAAGTTATATTTGAAGTTGGTTTACTCAAATAGCTGAAGTGGTATTAATGCAATATAGAGGCTGAGGAGACGTCCTCCCCTCTCTAGAATTTTATTGACTTTTAACATTTTTAGTTTATTTTAAGCACATAATTTAAGACAAATCGTCTGCTGTCATTTATGCATTAATAAATAATTTATATTCATCACACCACTTTGTAGCATTATATTTAGTTTACTTTTAACTAAGTTGTTTTACTTCCCTAGCTATCCTATATTTCAATATAGGCCAAGTGCTGTTTATAATTTTTTCTCTTTCCTTCCTATATGTTCACCCTAGAATAATTGTGAGATTATTCTGTTTAAACAGCACACAGGGTTGAAAGTGAGGCGCTTCTTAATCTTTTTTATCGTAAATATATAATCTTAAGAAATCTCAGATGAAAATTTTTTAACATTTAATATCACAAACAGATGCATGGATCCATGACTAAAAATCTAAAAGACACTTTAAGATCAGTTAAGAACAAAGGTTAAGCTAATAAACACTAAAAACAGTTAAGAACAATGGTAATGTTAATAGCAATCATATATATGCAATGTATATCAACATGTGGTTTAAGTCACACAATATTAGAATGAGGTGAATAATGGATAATAATCCATTAAGTGCAATAGTTCATCAAATGAAATGTGTGATAGTTCTCCAAATCAAGTGAATTGTATAATAGTTCTCCAAATGGTGATGTATCCAAAACAATCATCTAAAAAATGGCCCAAAAAATGTGTGTGTATGATCAAAATATAAAAAAGTGAAAAAAATGTGAAAAAAGTATGTGGAAAATATAAAAAATATAATAAAATAAAATAAAAGGTGCCAAAATATATAAAAAATGAGGCTGAAAATCAATCCAAAAATAAAAATAAAAATACCAGTGTCAAAAAATGTAAAAAGTGTAGCAGTGTAAAAGAAAAAGTGACCATATAAATTCAAATGGTACAGCAATAAGTTCCATAGTGGAGATAATGATCCAAAAGTTCCTTGTGAATATCTTCAAATCCTATAAATAAAAAACAAATAGCGACATAGCACAGTATTGTTTAAAACAAGTTTAGAATAATTGAAATAGAGCTCACCATATAGTGTCAACGCGTTTCGGCCCGGTATTGGGCCTTTTTCAAGATTAAAGATCTTAAAGCATCTGTTTGTGATATTAAATGTTAAAAAATCTTTCAACTGAGATTTCTTAAGATTATATATTAAATGATCATATATCTTTGTGTGCACATACACTGTAATATCCGTTTCTAACTTATCTCTAGTAAGAATCTCCTAATGTTTATTATTAGATCATAACTTTATAATCTTAATATAAGTCCTTGCCTACCATTGGCGTTCCTTCAGACCTTACTTGTATTGGTAGAGGTATTTGTAAGGTTCTTATGCCACTTTATAGATCATTAGTTAGGCCTCATCTTGAGTATTGTGTGCAGTTCTGGAGGCCATATCTTCAGAAGGATATTAACAAACTTGAATCTGTGCAAAGGAGGGCTACCAAAATGGTACATGGTCTAAAAAATAAAACTTACCAGGATAGGCTCAATGACCTAAATTTGTATAGCTTAGAGGAGAGAAGGGAAAGAGGTGATACAATAGCAACTTTCAAGTACGTTAAAGGGCTTAGTAAAACTGAGGCTGTGGGTATTTTACATAAAATGGAAAATTCAAGAACAAGGGGTCATGATCTCCAACTAAAGGGTAGTAGATTCAGGAGTAATTTGAGGAAGCACCTCTTTACAGAAAGAGTGATTGATTTATGGAATAAACTTCCTCAAGAGGTAGTAGCGACAAACACTGTGGGGGGACTTTAAAAATGCATGGGACAAGCATAAGGCTATCCTACAAACTAGATAAGTTTATACTATTAGGTAATATCGGCAGATTTGCTGGGCCTATGGCTCTTATCTGCCATCAATATCTATGTTTCTATGTTTATCAAATAGTTATTAACTATTTACTAGCTACCTAGTTAAGATAAATACAAATTTACCTGTAAAATAAATCTTGCCTCACACTAAAACCTAACATTACAATAAAATTAAATAAATTAAATCAGCCAATAGGATTGAGCTTCAATCCTGTTGGCTGATCCAATCACGATAGGATGAAGATAGAAGATGCCGTCTGGAAGAAGACTTCTGCCCGCCTGGAGGTCGACTTCTTGCCGCTTGGATGAAGACTTCTTACAGCTTCGTTGAGGACTTCTGCCCGCTTGGATGAACACTTCTCCCGGCTGGATGAGGATGGATGTCCGGTCTTCAAAAACTGTAAGTGGATCTTCGGGGGTTAGTGTTAGGTTTTATTAAGGGTTTATTGTGTGGGTTTTATTTTTAGATTATGGACTTTTGGCACTGTAAAAGAGCTAAATGCCCTTTTAAGGGCAATGCCCATCCAAATGCCCTTTTCATGGCAATGGGGAGCTTAGGTTTATTTAGATAGGATTTTATTTGGGGGGTTTGGTTGTGTGGGTGGTGGGTTTTACTGTTGGGGGGTTGTTTGTATTTTTTTTACAGGTAAAAGAGCTGATTTCTTTGGGGCAATGCCCCGCAAAAGGCCCTTTTAAGGGCTTTTGGCAGTTTAGTGTAGGCTAGGGTTTTTTTTTTTATTTGGGGGGCTTTTTTATTTTGATAGAGCTATTAGATTAGGAGTAATTTGCTTTTATTTTTGATAAGAAAAAAATTATTTTGTGTAATTTAGTGTTTATTATTTTTTGTAATTTAGATAAATGTATTTTTTTAATTTAATTTAATTAATTTTAT
Organism: Bombina bombina; assembly: GCF_027579735.1. Taxonomy (NCBI): domain Eukaryota; kingdom Metazoa; phylum Chordata; class Amphibia; order Anura; family Bombinatoridae; genus Bombina; species Bombina bombina. The sequence goes on along the minus strand of NC_069500.1, from coordinate 1,331,133,420 downwards.
TGTAATGTTAGGTGTTAGTGTAACTCAGGTTAGGTTTTATTTTACAGGTAAAGTTTTATTTATTTTTACTAGGTAGTTAGTAAATAGTTAATAACTATTTACTAACTTATCAACCTATTTAAATTAAATACAAACTTACCTGTGAAATAAAAATAAAACCTAAGCTAGATACAATATAACTATTAGTTATATTGTAACTAGCTTAGATTTTATTTTACATGTAAGTATTTATTTAGTTTTAAATAGGAATAATTTTGGTATTAATTGAAATTTTTATTTTGAATTATTTTAATTAGGCTAAAGTTAGTTGGTGTTAGGGTTAGACTTAGGGTTAGGTTTAGGGGTTAATAACTTTAGTATAGTGGCGGCGACATTGGGGACAGCAGATTAGGGGTTAATAATATTTAACTAGTGTTTGCGATGCGGGAGTGCGGTGGTTTAGGGGTTAATATGTTTATTATAGGGGCGGCGATGCCCGGAGCAACAGATTAGAGGTTAATAATTTTATTTTAGTGTTTGTGATGCGGGAGGGCCTCGGTTTAGGGGTTAATAGGTAGTTTATGGGTGTTAGTGTACTTTTTAACACTTTAGTTATGAGTTTTATGCTACAGCTTTGTAGCATAAAACCCATAACTACTGACTTTCCGGTGGTGGTACAGATCTTGTAGTTATGGGCTGTACCTCTCACTTTTTGGCCGGACAGGCAAAACTCGTAATACCGGCTCTATGGAATTCCCATTGAAAAAATACTTTTTGAAAGGTGCGGTATTTACGTTGCGTTACGGCCAAAAAGGTGTGCGGTACAACTATACCTACAAGACTCATTTAGAGCCATAACTCTAAACTCGTAATCTAGCCAATTGTGTTCACACGTGTGGAGTTATTTAAAGGGGCAGTATACACCAATTTTCATTGGCTGCTTGGCTGCTTCTGCTCGGAGCAGAATTTTTTTACACGACCTAGTGACTGGGCAGTATATATATATATATATCTAATACAAACACTTCCTGTGCTGCGTGGCATTCAGTGCTCTATGAGCTCCAACCAGGGGTGGACTGAGACCAACCAGGATCCCTGGGCAAAAGTGTGGCAGGACCGCCCCACCCCCTTTCTGCGCCACCTACCTACTTCCTATGCCCCTCCTCCACACTATTGCCCCTCCAATCTTGCCCATCCCATCTACAGTGAGACAAAGGGGGGAGACAGTGAGACAAAGGGGGGGGGAGACAGTGAGACAGAGGGGGGAGACAGTGAGACAGAGGGCGGGGACAGAGAGGGGAGACAGAGACAGAAGGGGAGACAGAGAGACAGAGGGGGAGACAGAGAGACAGAGGGGAGCCTTTGTCACGAGAGTGGTGGAATTCCTCCTCACCCACAATTTTTTCAAGTTTGAAGGGTATTGCTATCTCCAGAGGTGTGGCACAGCCATGGGAGCTAAGTTTGCCCCATCATATGCCAATTTATATCTAGGCTGGTGGGAACTGGGCCGCATCTATGGAGATGGCAATCCCTATAAAAATAACATCAAATTGTACTGCAGGTACATAGATGATCTACTTTTAGTCTGGACGGGTGGAGCAGCAAAGATAGGACTTTTCATGGATTACTTAAACTCGAACGATGTGGGCCTCAGACTCACCTGTGAGACCAAATGGAAATTAATTTCCTGGATCTGACGCTTAAGGGCATTAAAAACGAGAGAGTTACCACTAGTGTCTACCACAAACCAATAACAGGAAATACCCTCTTGCATGGCAATAGTTGTCATCCTAAGCAGATCAGGTTTGCCATAGCAAAAGGCCAATTCATTAGACTAAAGCAAAATTGTTTGAATCTTTCAGATTACCACAAAGAAGCCATTGACCTCAGTAAGAGATTAAGAGAAAGGAAATACCCTAATTATGACATTGTCAGGGCCCAACATGTAATAGACTCTATTCCCAGAGACCAATTGCTATGTACTAAAATGAAGAGAACAAATGGGGACAAATTTGAGGGAATCAATTTTGTCACTGAATTCAGTGCCCAATATCAAGATATCTGCAAAATAGTGAGGAAAAATTTCTCACTTCTTGCAGCAGATGATCTCCTTACCAATGTGGTAAACAAAGAGATAAGGTTTTCCTATAAGAAGAGCAGGACTCTGGGCTCATTACTGGCCCCAACACAGTTAATACAGACACAAAGTACAAATAGCTCTTGACTCAGACATGTAGGAATGTATAGGTGTGGGAGTAGCCACTGTCGCCCATGTGAATATGTACATATCACCAAGAATTGTGAGTCAACAGTGAATGGGGATAGTTTTGATATACAGTCATGTTTGAATTGCAGAACTAATTATGTTATATACTTAATTACATGTTCACAATGCAAACTACAATACATTGGTCTCAAGTCTAGGGACATGAATTTGAGAATTAGGGAACATTTCTCGACCATCAGTATAGGCAAGGCATCCACTCCATTGGTCCAACATTTTGTAAGAACACATAAAGGGAATTTAAATATATTCAGGTGGTGTGCAATTGAGAAGGTAGTCTTGCCCAAGCGTGGTGGTTTGGACCAGCTTTTGTCCAAGAGAGAATTTTTTTGGATCTTTAGACTAGAGACTAGGGTTCCAAAGGGACTTAATTCAAGATTTGATATGATCAATTATTGGGAATAGTATCCGTTTGAGTTTAATTTAACTCTCTCCATATACCCTGATCTCTGGTCTATGTTTCCAAATACTTAGAATGCCTACAAGTTTGGCAATATTTAACAGGTATTGAATTTAGCTCTAATGACCCACTTCACATGTATTATATAGTGTGGAAATAGATTTTGGTCTTTACGTATATCACCCAGGTTCATGTTACATGTCAACACATGACAGTTACAGTAAATTGCCTGAACATTAATTTTGGTCTTTTAATATACTTTTAATAGACTCTTTTTCCACCAACATAAATTAGGATAGTCTAATATAAAATATTATTTTCCTTATTTTCCTTTTCTTTTCCTTGTATACTAATACACATACATTTTGCACTTCTGAAGCTTCTTTCACATGTTGTACAAGTTAATTCAAATGCTCTCACAATAAACAGGCATTATAAGGTTAACCACCCCCATCCGGGGGCCAAGCAGGACAGAGACAGTACAGCTTTTTTCCTACTATTCCCTCTGCTGGCATGGTCTCTACTCACCCTGACCTTCACTCTCAGTGAGACCGGATGAGAAGAGACCACGCAGGCAGAGGGAACAGAGATGGTAGAATGGTCAAGGCCCGTTAACTAGCCGTGGCGCAGAGGGAAAACTCTTTACCTCCTCCTGCTCCCTCCTCCTGACTCCAGCGAAAGTGTCCAGCCTCCGTATGTGTAGGTAGGGATGGATATGAGAAATGTCATGGCTGCCTCCATGAGTTACCGTGCTGGTGTAATGTGCAACAAGGCCGAGGATTGCCTCACATTGTTTGACAATGAGACGCTGTGCACTGCTCTGAGCTTGCTACCCATGTTCTGATATAGTACAGACAGTGCCACAACCGTGTCACATCAGTTACTGTCACAGCGCCACTCCCTGTCTTATAACTGGAGCTTGGTTATAAGCGAGCTCATTGTCAAACAATGTGTGGCAATCCTCTGCCTTGTTCCACATTACACAGGCACAGTAACTCATGGAGCAGCCATGACACTTCTCATAAGCATCCCACTTCCGAGTTTTAACAGACAGCTGACTGATCTGACAGAACAGAACACTGGCATACGCGGTCTGACTTTATCAGTGCCCGGGCCTATGCAGAACAGTGCGCGCCCACGCTTCTGCGCATGCTACAGGGAACGTTGGTTTTGAAATCAGCACAATGTTATTTAAAAAAAAAAGCAAAACTATAAAGTTTTACAAAAACACACCCAGATGGATGCAAAGAATGCAAAGAAAAATCTAGGGTATAATGTTCCTTTTAAGAGTCAGCACAACAGAGCACTAGTAGGCTAAAATGCAAGTCAATAAATAATAAATAGGGGCTGTCAGAAGATGCTTAGACACAAGGTAATCACAGAGGTAAAAAATATATTTTGGTTATGCAAAACTGGGGGAATGGGTAATAAATGGATTATATTTTAAAACAATACAAATTCTATTGTAGACTGTCCCTTTAAGTTCTAGTGTTCCTACTGTATTAAGTGCAAATGCAATAGATGTTCCCCATTTCATGAAACTAGTACACCAGTTAACTTTAGAATTATTGCATTTGTCTGGATTATGTGGCAGAATTTACTAAACCAATTAACTACTGAGTCATTTCCACCCCTTGTGCTCAGCAGTTTTGCAGGTTTTAGATGCTCCTCCCATTTAAACCCTCCTATAAAATATCTTTTTTTTTTCCAGGAAATGCCGCCCATCTCTCTCCTTCCTTCCCACACCACCCATGGCAGTACCACAAGACATAGAGTGTCACTTTTTGCATCGGCAATCTACCTTCATATGTTAAAGGGAACACGATCAGCGCTCTCTTACCAAATGAAGGCAGATGCCTTCTGCTTCTTGCTGCAGTCTTAGCGGTTATAGTTGACAGCCGGGAATTCATCATGTGGTGCAGAAGGTTGGACGTGGCTACTACGTCAACAGTATACACTGAGCAAAGTACATTGTGACGTAGTAGCTACGTTCAATAGGCTTAAGGGGTCAAAGTTGTATATATATATATATGTATGTATATATATATATATATATATATATATATATGTGTGTGTGTGTGTGTTTCGCGTATCATATCTAGTGCCTCACCAGCCGTCACTGGGTCAAACAACACACCGTTTGAAAGAACAGGTGATCATTTTTCAAATGGTATGTCTTCAGAGTTTCTAGAGCTTAAATACCAACCCCAACCTCCAGCTTCCTTAAGCCCTCCTGGCACTTCCTAGGTGACACAAGTGTGGTGATGTCACTGGCATCGACAGATTCCCTGGCTATGCCAGAACCCTGGACCACCTGGATGAAGGTTAAGTGCAGGGGGGGCTGCAAAGAAATTTGAAAGCACCACCTCCCCCCAATTACAACATGTGGTCATTATCAGCACTATATACATTGTGCAGATGATGACCATGTGTCATCATTTAGATAAAAAAAAAGTATAAAGAAGAGCGCCTCATGGTGCAGTTTATTCAAGATAAATTTCTAATAAAATCAAGGTTTCTGACAAGTGGTTACTCCCAAGGCTGTATGCACTAAATGGAGTGCAATATGTGCAGGCTGGGCTTTGCAGTTTCCAGCTGACTGATAGGGGCAATATTCTCCTTCAGATGGCAGTGGAATAGGTTTAGGATATGGTAGCCTTTTAAAACATAAAGGACACAAAGCTTCTCCTAGTGCAGGTAAAACTAACAACAGAGTAATTCCAGGAAAGTAGTGAAATGGATACTCACATTTCAATTCGCACGGTTGATTCATGCAAATAAAGCAGGCTGGATGTTACAGACACCAGCTGCCTGAGTTTGGTCTCCCTGGATTGTTCCTCCAGACAGTTGGAAAAGTGGGTAGGTGGAATAAAGTGTTTCAAAGTAAAAAATAATTTAACAGCAGACTACTTAAAATCACAAAATTATTTTAAAAGTGAATAAAACATGCAACGCGTTTCTCAGCTGGCTAGCTGTTTCATCAGCACATAGGATTTTTTGTGATTCAATTTAAAGGAGAACATACAACTGAAACTTAAGTTTCATCTGTACAAAGTTTTTTATTTATTTAGCAATTTTTGTACACATTTTTTATGTACACCTTTTGTAAACACAAATCAACTATATTTGCGCCCTCTGCAGCTTTCTTAGGTATAGAAATTTGCATTATACTTTTTGTCCTCATTTGCACTTAAAGGGACATAAAACAAGTTGGGATAGAGACAAAATATAATCGCCTAGATTTAGAGTTTTGTCGGTAAAGACCCGCGTAGCTAACGCTGCTTTTTTTTCCAGCGCACCCTTAAGACAACGCTGGTATTTAGAGTTGTCTGAGTGGCTGCGTTAGGCTCAGAAAAGGGAGCGTTGAGCATAATTCAGCTCCACTTCAACCCTCAATACCAGCGTTGCCTACGGTAGCGGTAAGCTGGAAAAACGTGCTCGTGCTCCTAACGCAGCCCCATTGTTTCCTATGGGGAAACAGTTTCTAAGTCTGCACCTAACACCCTAACATGAACCCCGAGTCTAAACACCCCTAACCTTACACTTATTAACTCCTAATCTGCCGTCCCCGCTATCACTGACACCTGCATTATACTATTAACCCCTAATCTGCCGCTCCGGACACCGCTGCAACCTACATTATAGCTATGAACCCCTAATCTGCTGTCCCTAACACCGCCGACACCTATATTATATTTATTAACCCCTAATCTGCCCCCCCATGTCGTCACTACCTAACTACAATTATTAACCCCTAATCTGCCAACCGGACCTCGCCGCCACTATAATAAATGTATTAACCCCTAAACCGCCGCACTCCCGCCTCTCAAACACTATAATAAATTTTATTAACCCCTAATCTGCCCTCTCTAACATCGCCGCCACCTACCTACAATTATTAACACCTAATCTCCTGCCCGCAACGTCTCTGCTACTATAATAAATGTATTAACCCCTAAACCTAAGTCTAACCCTAACCCTAACACCCCCCTAACATAAATATAATTTAAATAAAACAAAATAATATTCCTATAATTAAATAAATTAATCCTATTTAAAACTAAATACTTACCTAAATAAACCCTAATATAGCTACAATATAAATAATAATTACATTGTAGCTATTTTAGGATTTATATTTATTTTACAGGTAACTTTGTATTTATTTTAACTAGGTACAATAGCTATTAAATATTTATTAACTATTTAATAGCTACCTAGTTAAAATAATTACAAAATTACCTGTAAAATAAATCCTAACCTAAGTTACAATTAAACCTAAAACTACACTATCATTAAATTAATGAAATAAATTAACTACAATTACCTACAATTACATTTAATTAAATAAACTAATCTATAATACAAAAAAAAACACTAAATTACAAAAAATAAAAAAATATTACAAGAAGTTTAAACTAATTGCACCTAATCTAAGCCCCCTAATAAAATAATAAAGCCCCCCAAAATAAAAAAATGCCCTACCCTATTCTAAATTACAAAGTAATCAGCTCTTTTACCAGCCCTTAAAAGGGCCTTTTGCGGGGCATTGACCCAAAGTAATCAGCTCTTTTACCTGTAAAAAAAAATACAACCCCCCCAACATTAAAACCCACCACCCACATACCCCTACTCTAACCCACCCAATCGCCCCTTAAAAAAAACCTAACACTAACCCCCTGAAGATCTCCCTACCTTGAGCCGTCTTCACCCAGCCGAGCCGAATTCTTCATCCAATCTGGGCGATGTGGTCCTCCATCCGGGCGAAGTCTTGATCCAAGTGGCAAAGAAGAGGTCCTCCATCCGGGCGATGTCTTCCTCCAAGCAGCATCTTCTATCTTCTTTCTTCCGGCTCCATATTCAGACCGCCGACGCAGAACATCCACCTTCCCCGATGGACTAACGACGAATCACGGTTCCTTTAAGGGACGTCATCCAAGATGGCGTCCCTCGAATTCCGATTGGCTGATAGGATTCTATCAGCCAATTGATATTAAGGTAGGAAAAATCGGATTGAGCTTGCATTCTATTGGCTGATTGGAACAGCCAATAGAATGCGAGCTCAATCCGATTGGCTGATTGGATCAGCCAATCGGATTGAACTTCAATCTGATTGGCTGATTGAATCAGCCAATCAGATTTTTCCTACCTTAATTCCGATTGGCTGATAGAATCCTATCAGCCAATCAGAATTCGAGGGACGCCATCTTGGATGAAATGATTATATTTAATATATTTTAAGTAAGAAAGTGAACCTAAAATATTTTTATTTTTCTATTTTTTTCTTAACACAATATTTGTATTTGCAGGATGAGATCATGCAGCTGTATCCAGAGATTAAAGACACTAACTGAATTATTTTTGAGTTTCCATATTTAGGTAAAATCTGTACAGATAAAATTCCATAAGTGCACTCTTCAAAAGATTGAATGCAAGTAAACCTTTTAAAGAGAAAAAATGAAGATAACAGACCTTTTGTCAAGCTTGTTTTAACCACCATACTGCAGTAAAAGTTGCTGAACTATCTTTGGATCCATTCTTTGCTTTGTATGCTGGTACCAGCCCCAGAACTGGACTCTGGGTAATTCATGACTGTTTCCTCTAATATGTGTCATCAGAACATAAAGACTATCCTTCTCTGGACTGTGCCTTGCCGGTTGATATTGAGGACCTGTTATGCTGTTACAGGGTCAACCAATTAAATTAGGGGAGTATTGTTTTAACTCATTTACTTAAATTTCTTGTTTTGTATGCTCTTGTATTGGTGTTATTTTCTGTTGATCATATTAGTTATAAGAAGTCATAAAGTTTTGTCTATAGAAAAGCATGCCTTATTGGTATTAGTGCACATTGTAGTTTATGTACTTAAATAAAGTAACCCTTTAGATAAGCGTAACTCTAAACCTTGCAGTATTGTAACCTATTGAATGGCCCACTGAGTTTAAAAAAATATGTTTGCACCTTTATAGTTTAAAGAAAATGCTGCAATATATCAGTACATTTTAGACCCTTCACCCTATAGAACATAATGAGGACATGTCTCAGCTAGAAGTTTATATTAATCATACAGAGAAATATTTATTTAGGCAACAGCATAATTATAGTTTATGAAAGCAAATGTATTTTTCCCTTTTATTAATTGGTATGGTATCTGCAATTTGAATTTGGTAATTTCAGATGTTTGTCAAAGAAAGGATTTATCTTACCATAAAGATTTGTTTACCTTTAAGAGATTTTGTAGTTTTAAATAATGTTATGATTGTATTCTTTCCTCATACAGGAGTGTGAGAGAATTTAGGTTGCATAAAATAATTAGTAAACTAGTAGTGTTTATATCAGATGAGGTTGTTGACTATTAGGATCAGAGTTGGAGAATTATAAACATTATAGATTGTAGCTGGGCAGAATAAAGCAACACTAGGTTCTTTTATTTTTAGTAGTTCAAAGTGACAGTGTAAAGAGATTCATTTATTTTTATTGACTGTTTTCTTTTTTTTCTTTTTTTGCTACAGGGCAGGCCTTAGCATAAGTTTTAGCATAGACATTTGGCCTCTTGATGAAGTCTAGCAGTTTTCACTTGCTTAGTATTCATGAAGTATCGTTTAAATTGTATAGAGAAGCTGTGAGTTATTCTCTGTAAAAGTATCAATGTATTTAGTTTGTATTATATATCAACAATGTTTTTTCTTGGTTTTAAATGACATAGGATGAGTTAAGCTAAAGGAATTGTGATGCTTACAAAAAAAGATGAAAGAAGTTTTATTTGGACATAAATGTGATTGTATTGGGGTGTGTACTCATCTTGTACTGTTTCTGTTCCATTCGTAGACTCCTTGTGACTCGAGTGTCTGCTTGCCATGGGGATCCACTGGCTGCCTTGTCTACTCCATGAACAAACCATCAGATTTCCAGCATCTCCCTGCGGAAGAACACTGGATAAGCACCCCTACTGCAAATGAACTGTATTAAAGCAAAGTGTCTGAGGAAGGTGGAGCGCTCTAAGAGGACAAAGACTGTTCTTAAAGTGATCAGAGGCCACCTAGAGACAGTTGTGCTGTTAACATGTCATGCTTTACTGTGGAGAAAGAACTGTTGGACATATTGGGGAGGTGCTAGCAATGCAGGTGGAGAAATAAAAGATGCAGCGTTGTTTGGGGGTAGATGGGGGGCTGGTTGGGTCTTTGTGCAGATAGACCGGTAGTTTTGGGGATGCTGGAAGGTAGACGGAGAGTATTGGAGAGGCCCCACCTATGTGCAGTGACACATTGTGCCCTATTAGCCTATAAAATTATAACATGACATGTGAATATTTTGCTCTATAGTATTCTCACATAGAGTCCTGTTACCGTAGTATTAAGCTTATACTGTTGTTAAAGGCTTTACTAATTTTCTGTGCCTGTCTATTTTTATGTTATTCTGTTAGAATAAAAGGGTGGTATGTTAGGGGTTAATGTGAACCTGACTAGCGACATCTTGTTCTTTGCATCCATCTTGTAATGATTAAACTTTATTATAATGGGTTATTCTGTAGTGAGAACTCTGCAAAGCTAGTAACCTTGTAGATGTCCCTGGCACTAGGCCCAGGAGGGTACTATCTCAATAAGATGGTCAAACGAGCTTGTTGTTCTTGCAGATGCATTTCTTATTATGACTATAGAGATTGTTTAGAGCTAGTGAATTTCCAGAATAACACTGTGTATAACTGTGTAAAATGACGCGGCCATAACGTGTCATCAAATTAACCCTGTGCACTGTAATTGGTGCCTATAAGACATGTTGTGTGTCTTTCAATAAAGGAGAATAGTTTTGGATCATTGCTGCGTGGTCTGAGTCTGTTCTAAGGATATCCTTATCAGATAATCTACATCTGCTTCAGGTGGTACAGTGGGCCTGACCAGACACTCCCCCCATGAAACCAACACCTTACAATAGCTTTATTATAGTGTTGGTGATATCAGGGAGCGTCGGATTACGGGTTAATAGCTTTATTACAGTGTCAGAGATGCAGGAGAGCAGCGGTTTATGGGTTAATAGATAGTTTATGGGTGTAGTGTACTTTGTAACAGTTTAGTTATGAGTTTTGTGAAACATTTTTGTTTCGCAAAATCCATAACTACTGCTCTCAGATGGCGGTATGGATCGTGTCGGTATAGGCTGTAACACAAGCATTTTAGCCTCAACACACAACCTTTAATACCGGCACTATGAAAATCCCACACAAAAACGTAATTTATTTAAGTGCGGAATGGATGTTGCGTTACAGGCTAAAATGCTTGCGTTACAGCTATACTGACACGACTCGTAATATGCGTTCCTGGCCAATACGGTGGAATTTCCATTTTTTCAGCGTTAAAAGCCATATTGCAACACTTGTAATCTAGTCGAGTGTAAGCTAAGGTCAGACTAGCTGCAATATTTTTAGCCCTTGTCTGTTGATCTTAATAAGTCGTAATTTCAGCTTTTAGTGTAGCCTTAGCTGCCTCCCAGAAAATTGGAGTATTGTCTTTATATTCAGCATTGCTGGAACAATATTCCTTCTAACACTGTTCTAGAAAAGATTTAAACTTAGTCTATTTTTGAAGATATTGAGGAAAGAAGAAGGTATTATAATTAGATTTGTGAGACTTATTTAAAGTTAAAAGAATCGGGGGATGATCTGATAGAGCAAAGTCGAGTATCTTAACTTCTTTAACTCTGGGGACCAAAAGGTCGTATAATAGAAAGATGTCAAGCCTTGATAGTGTGTTTTGAGTCTTAGAAATATATGTATATTCTAAACAAATCGGGTTACATGATCTCCAGACATCCACCAAATTAAACATTTTAGTTTAATAGTGTAATTGTGGTTTCTCTGTCCTTCTTAGTTTCTTTGTAAGAGAAAATTTCTTCCTGTCTAAGTAACAGTTGGGTGTAGCGTTAAAATCTCCAGATAATATGGTTTTAACATCTGTGAATTTATAGTGTAGATTTTTTTCCAAAATTTCCAATCTGAGCTATTGGGACCTTAAATATTCCCTAGCAGGAAGTCAGTTCCATCCAATCTTAACAGTAAGAACAAGAATCTCCCCTCTTTATCTTTCCCCGTTTGTTTTATTTTATACTTTTATTAATTATGATCGCTACCCCTCTAGCTGCTTTAGAGAATGATGCTGGAACTACCTCTCCTATCCATTTTGCTCTGATTTTAGAGTGTTCTATTTCTGATAGATGTGTTTCTTGCAGACATATGATATATGCTTTTTTAATGCTTAGATAGTTTCTAATGGCTTTCCTCTTAATTGGGAATGTAAACCTCCTACGTTCCAGGAGATGAGTTTAACCATTACTCAAAAGAAAAGAGTATCACAACCAATACATCTCTGTCTGAGGGAGAAGAGCGGTAGGGAGGAGAGAAGAAGAAAGAAGAAAGAAAAAAAAAGCCAGTAAAAAATGAAAGTTAACTAAATAAAATACATATGTCTTCGACTAAACATTTTTTCTTGGGTTACCCACATAACCAAACAACAACTAAGTTACTCCCTAAGTGAGCAATATAGTTGTTAAGTACTATAAATCTCTCCCCTAGCATATCCCCTAACATCATTAATAAAGTTAAGATGCCCCTATTGTGTACTCGGCAATCCTTGAACTCCTACTCAAGACTATAAAATTTAAAACCTAATCCTCTCTACAAATTAGGCAATTTGCATATACATCACACTGAAAAATATGTTGTGAATCGAATGGGCCCTTATCTAAGGAAGAATTGTGTACTTAATACTTTTTTTACCTGAATTTCTGATAAATGGCATCTTCTGTATCCACACCACCTGAGTGTCCAGCAACAGCCAGCTCTGACATAGAATTTCTTTACATTTATTACCACTCACAAATTATTTCTCTTTCTCTAGTATCACTTTTCACAGACCTCTTATTATTATTGTCTGTGTTCACTCACCTACACACTCACATACAGTTACCTTATATTCACTTTCCTTTTTCTCTGCATGTTATTGTATCATTCACTCTTCTCTCATCACTTTCTCTTATAACTCACCTCTCACTCACCTTTCACTCCCTCTGTCACTCTCCTCTCCTTCAATATCCCCCTCATACTATCTCATCTCCATTCTCACATCTCTTCTCAAACTACATTTCACCAACCTTGCACCACTCATAGGGCACTGTCACCACCCTGACAGTGTATGTGCATGGGAAATGTGTGTGTGACATGTTTATGTGATGTTCCATGTTTGCTGTTTGTTTATACAGTGGGGCAAAAAAGTATTTAGTCAGCCACCAATTGTGCAAGTTCTCCCACTTAAGAAGATGAGAGAGGCCTGTAATTTTCATCATAGGTATACCTCAACTATGAGAGATAAAATGTGGAAACAAATCCAGACAATCACATTTTCTGATTTGGAAAGAATTTATTTGCATATTATGGTGGAAAATAAGTATTTGGTCACCTACAAACAAGCAAGATTTCTGGCTCTCACAGACCTGTATCTTCTTCTTTAAGAGGCTCCTCTGTCCTCCACTCATTACCTGTATTAATGGCACCTGTTTGAACTTGTTATCAGTATAAAAGACACCTGTCCACAACCTCAAACAGTCACACTCCAAACTCCACTATGGTGAAGACCAAAGAGCTGTCGAAGGACACCAGAAACAAAATTGTAGACCTGCACCAGGCTGGGAAGACTGAATCTGCAATAGGCAAGCAGCTTGGTGTGAAGAAATCAACTGTGGGAGCAATAATTAGAAAATGGAATACATACAAGACCACTGATAATCTCCCTCGATCTTGGGCTCCACGCAAGATCTCACCCCGTGGGGTCAAAATGATCACAAGAATGGTGAGCAAACATCCCAGAACCACAAGGGGGGACACTATATATATATATATATATATATATATATATATATATATACGTAACAAAGGCTACCATCAGTAACACACTACGCCGCCAGGGACTCAGATCCTGCAGTGCCAGACGTGTCCCCCTGCTTAAGCCAGTACATGTCCGGGCATTTGGATGATCCAGAAGCGGATTGGGAGAATGTCATATGGTCAGATGAAACCAAAGTAGAACTGTTTGGTAGAAACACAACTCGTCGTGTTTGGAGGAGAGAGAATGCTGAGTTGCAACCAAAGAACACCATACCTACTGTGAAGCATGAGGGTGGCAACATCATGCTTTGGGGCTGTTTCTCTGCAAAGGGAACAGGACGACTGATCCATGTACATGAAAGAATGAATGGGGCCATGTATCGTGAGATTTTGAGTGCAAACCTCCTTCCATCAGCAAGGGCATTGAGGATGAAACGTGGCTTGGTCTTTCAGCATGACAATGATCCCAAACACACCGCCCGGGCAACGAAGGAGTGGCTTCATAAGAAGCATTTCAAGGTCCTGGAGTGGCCTAGCCAGTCTCCAGATCTCAACCCCATAGAAAACCTTTGGAGGGAGTTGAAAGTCTGTGTTGCCCAGCGACAGCCCCAAAATATCACTGCTCTAGAGGAGATATGCATGCAGGAATGGGCCAACATACCAGCAACAGTGTGTGACAACCTTGTGAAGACTTACAGAAAACATTTGACCTCTGTCATTGCCAACAAAGGATATATAACAAAGTATTGAGATGAACTTTTGATATTGACCAAATTCTTATTTTCCACCATAATTTGCAAATAAATTCTTTCCAAATCAGACAATGTGATTGTCTGGATTTGTTTCCACATTTTGTCTCTCATAGTTGAGGTATACCTATGATGAAAATTACAGGCCTCTCTCATCTTCTTAAGTGGGAGAACTTGCACAATTGGTGACTGACTAAATACTTTTTTGCCCCACTGTATGTACATATTTACAGTTTAAATTAAGTACTTTTCAAAATACATTTAAATAAAATAAAAAACACTACCCTGCCTGTTCCTCTCCGCTGTAACAGTGCATCAAAATCTTATCTTATTTATGTGGTTTTATATAGGGTACAACTAAGTATCAAGTTTAATTGGCAGATTTAATGTAGGCTTGAAAAAAGCCTGCAGAAATGATGTACGTCAATATAAATCACACAGAAATGTCCTGACGCACATGCAGGGTCGGCTCCAAGGGGGAGCATTGACGGCATATTTTTAAAATTTACATATATATATATATATATATATATATAAATTTTTTACATACCCTAAGGTAAGCCCCCCCTCCCCCCCACTGCTGCCAACTCCGCCTCCATGATACAAGGCAGCCTGCCTGGCAGTGCCTGCAATCCATCCATATCCATGTTGCGCAATGGAAAGGCTGTGAGCCGTTCAGCTGCCCTTCCATTACGCAGCATGGATATCTTGCTAATTCATTTTTTGAGCCGAGAGCTAGCCCCACCCAGTGGTGCGCATACACTTCTAAGGTCACGTTCGGGCAGAGCTCAGGAGCTAGTGAAGGCACTTCATTTCCAGCGATGACGTGGCGCTAGATGACGTTACAAGCAAGGGAGCTTAGAAAAAACGTTTGCATGCGCAAAGGGATCTGCTGCACAATAATGGACTTTGCGCATGCGAACGTTTTTTCTAAGCTCCCTTGTAGCATTGTTACACAACACCGTTGTTATGCCGAGAATGGTTTCCCCAGTGTTTCTGGTTTCCCTGCCTCTCGGCAAACATCGGAACTCCGACCCACCTCCATTCAGCTGCTCTCAGCTCAGCCCCTGTAGCTTATCCTGCCCCATTCAGCTAATAATAAATAAAGATATAAGGGCTACAGCTCCCATCACTCACATGGGGCAGCAGGGCCATCTTTAATATTGACTGGACCCTGGGCAAAAATTTTCTTGGGCACTGCCCCCCCCCATGCAATTTCGCTCTCCACCCCAACATCCCAGAAAACAACTAAATCAATTTTTTTTTTAATTATTAGCCCAGCAGTGGATCATCCACTGCTGGGCTAATCATTTAAAAAAATTAAATAAATTGCAATATGTGAAACTGGATTTAAGGAGTACTAAGTAAATAAATATATAAATCCCTCCACTGTGGATTCATTTAATATTCTTTTGAATGTGATTCTGGTGTGAGGTTAGCTGGTTAAAGAGATTTAGGGCAGCCAACAGTAGCAAAGCAAGGTAAAGACTGAGGAGGAAGCATGGAGGTGCAGACAAATATAAGTTTACTGACTGGAACAGCAGAACTACTATGAGAAGCTGTAAAATCTGAGACAGAGAGAAAACAAAAACTATAAAAATAAACCTTACATTAATGTGTGAAGTATCAGCATGACACTATACATCAGCCACAGCAGCACATGTCACTTCTTTGCCAGGAACAAGCTCCCTCTCACCCTGCACTAGACAATGCTGCATGGGGAGGGGCATGCGTGCACTCACTTATTCTTCCCACTGACACCTTTCTACAAAGCACTGTTCCCCTAACAAACTACAGTTAGTTGATCTTAGGGCCACAGCAGAAAGAGCAGGGCTAAGGGGACCAGTAGACTGGATGCTGTCTGCCCAAGGCTGCATGGATACAGTGTGAGATGAGTCACACAGCCTCAAGACTGAAGAGAGCAGTGTATGCAGCTGCACAGATGCTCAATCCTCACGTCCTTGCCACTCCAGCTTTCTGCTGCATGCGTCTACAGTCAGCCCTACCCAGAAACAATCCACACCACCAGAGCAGTGACCTGGTAACAGTGGTAACCCCAGTAGGACCTTTTCTGATGCAGTGGGAATGGCTGAATGCCGAGTTAGGGCTTTGCATTCAGTGCTGCACAGTGCACATCTAAAACAGCACATGGCAATAGCTTGGCATGTCACATGACACCGGCACGGTCTGGCACAGTTTATATATATATTTTTTTTTAGGACTCTTGGGCCCTTCAACAGAAACTGGGTCCTGGGCAGCTGCCCCCTTTGCCCTGTGTTAAAGACGGCCCTGTGGGGCAGGTTAAGCTACAGGGGCTGAGCTGAGAGCAGCTGAATGGAGGTGGGTCAGAGTTCCAATGTTTGCGGAGAGGCAGGGGAAACCAGAAACACTGGTGCTCTAATAATTAAACCCAGAAGTTTAATTGCCAAAGGCGATTATTATGTCTGTTGTCAACATCTGCTTGTTCATTACATTGCATGAAATGCGTTAGAAAGGGCAGCGCAAATGTATAATTGTGATCAACATGGCACATTTAATGTTGTCTGTTTTCTACACATATTCACTGGGGAAACCATTCTCTGCATAACACTGGATAAACCTGACAGCCGCATTTAGTATAGGGCAAAGTGGAGATACGTTAAGTAACCTATCTCCACTTTGCCCTGTACTAAATGCTGTTGTCAGACTTTTCCGCCTCACCTGTCCCTCCTCTGCTGCTTATAAAAACATGGCAGCCTCCACAGCAACACGTGTGTGGAGGCTGCCATGTTGCCAAGCGTCTGAGCTTGCTCTGAAAAGTCCCAGCTTTTCCAGCACGCTGGAAGCGCTGGGACTTACCTCAGCAGAGCGCTCAAAAAACGCCCAGTCTCTCACTTGCAAGTGTGCAGAAAATGCTCCAAGCGAGTCCCAGTTCGATTGGAGCGCTGTTTGAACGCGGCCTATTAGAGGCTGATGTCCAATGCAGCCTCTGGACACTGGTGCCAATCAGGTCTCAGTCAGTGACATCACTCTTCGGCCCCTATTTATCAACCTGTCAACTTACTTGCATTCTCCGGCACCAATATGCTTGCCTAAGATCGCCTAACATCGCTGCCGCTGACCTGAATACGTTCTCCAAAGTTACCAAAAAAGCTGTCAAAAAGCTGCGCACCAAGTACGGCGCGATGAGCAGCGGACTGTTGTTAACAGTCATCTTTCTCGCTGCTCTTCGGCTTTTTCCCAGCTTTATTGGTACCCTGTCAC
The DNA here is from genome assembly GCF_027579735.1 of Bombina bombina. Lineage (NCBI taxonomy): Eukaryota > Metazoa > Chordata > Amphibia > Anura > Bombinatoridae > Bombina > Bombina bombina. Next base: position 1,331,115,892 of record NC_069500.1, on the reverse strand, counting down.
TAAAAACCCACACTATACTATACTGTTTTACCCCTATCCCGCCGGACACCGCCGCAACTAAATAAAGTTATTAACCCCTAAACCACCACTCCCGGAGCCCAGCGCCACCTACATTATACTTATTAACCCCTAATCTGCCGCCCCCTACACCGCCGTCACCTACATTATGTTATTAACCCTTAATCTGCCGCCCCCTACACCGCTGCCACCTACATTATGTTATTAACCCCTAATCTGCCGTCCCCTACACCGTCACCACCTACATTATGTTATTAACCCCAAATCTGCCGTCCCCAACGGCGCCGCCACTATATTAAATTTATTAACCCCTAAACCTAATTCTAACCCTAACACCCCCTAACTTAAATATAATTTAAATAAATATAAATAAAATTACTATCATTTACTACATTATCAGTCAATCGGAATTAAGGTAGAAAAAATCCTATTGGCTGATGCAATCAGTCAATAGGATTGAACTTCAATCCTATTGGCTGATTGGAACAGCCAATAGAATGCGAGCTCAATCCTATTGGCTGTTACGCTGGGCCGGAATAGTGGCGAGCGTACCTGGTGGATATTTGTTAACTTCCAAAAGTAGTCAGATAGTGCAGAATTTGCCATCGGAACATCTGTAATGACGTAAGCATCGATCTGTGTCGGACTGAGACCGGCGGATCGTATGTTACGTCACAAAATTCTACTTTTGGCGGTCTGTAGGCTTTCATAAATATGGAGAATCAAGGTCTCCACAATTAAGCTGCGGAATTCCAGCATATTTGCGGTTGACGTCTTGATAAATAGGCCCCTTCTTGTGGAGCCTGTCAGCTTGGAGGAGGCGTGTTATTCTGGCACGGGAAGATTGAAGTCTAATACCACTCCAGCACTGAGCACATGGGCAACATAATGCAGCAAAAAACAATGGCAGGGTCTGAACAATATGCAATTAATTTTATTCAAACAGTTGCATTTGAATAAAAGATTTAAAACAATGTAACAGTTTGGACAAATTTAATGAAGGATATAAACAGTTTTGACAATTTTAAAAACAATGTTGATTAAAACAAATAATCGAGGATCCAAGATTTTACAATGATTTAAAAAGCCAAATTCTTGGGAGACAGCAAGAGTTTACAATGGTAAAATATACAAATAAAAAAATGAATTTCCTATATGTAGACCTATGGTCGTGTTGGAGCGGTGTTCTTTATTTTCTGGTTCGCCTTATATCTAAGGGATTTAATGTGTCTTATCCTAATATTTTCAGAAATTCGTTATATGTTAGGCGTATGAAGAAAGGTATAAATGCTTGATTGGAAAAATTGTATAATAAACTTAATGTGAAATAATATGTGTCAAAGTCAATGGCGTGTTAAAAAACCAAACAATGATTTTTGAAAAATAGTGAAAAAACTGCACTTAAAAACGATAAGCAGAGAACAGTGTAAACGGTAAAAAATCCAGTAAAAGTTCAAAAACGGTGCATATCTAAATACAATCTGTCTTCATAACTGATAAACAGTAAAAATAATAAACAGTAAAAATATTGAACAGTAAAAATGTGGTCTTCACAATTGTGCAAATACAATCCAGTGATCAAAATAAAAAGGAATTGTGATCCATGATGTAAAAAGTCAAGTGAAAAAAGAAAAGAAAAAATGTTTGTTCAAATTAGTATGGAACAGTCACACATCCAGGAGTTATGTCAAATTTAGAATGTATATGTGATGGTTGATGATTTTTCCACATTTCTTGACCGCTAGGGGTCAATATATTAGAGCTAAGGGTCTTCATTGTAGTAGGCGCTCAGTGACACACTTCATTTCACCAACATAATGCAGCAGAAGAGGGTGGTTGTGTCTGTACTGAGGCTCTCTGTTTAACATCCTGGGGTATGTGACTGCAATATTACTCAGCGTGGTGTGTGTATGCAGACTGCTGCTGTCTGCCGCTTCTCACTTACTCCCTGCACTATTATTCCTACTTGGAATGATCCCTATTGGAATGCAGCTGCCAGCTTGTCATTATGTGGTGTCTGTCAGGGAGTCAGTGAGAAACGACAGGCAGCAGAACTCTGCAAAGACCCTGCACTAATTACTTCCTTTCTACTTGGAACGATCCCTATTGAAATTCAGCTTGTCATTCATTAGCATGGTGTGTGTGTTTGCAAACTGCTGCTGCTTGCCGTTTCTCACTCACTCCCTGTCAGAGCCCCTGAGTTGTTAGTCCCTCCTTGAAACATCCCCACTGGAATGCTACTGAGATTTCTCAACAGCCTGTCAGTTTGTATCACTGCAGAGTAGGAGATTTTACTGAAGGGTAAAGTTGCATAGAAATTCATCCCTGCCATCTACACTAATCCATGCCATCTCACATCCACAAACAAATACTGTGTATATAGCATACAAGAGGTTCTATGCAGCTTCTGCAGGCAGGATTGCTGCACTTTTGTACACAAACTTTTTTTTTTACTTGCTATCGCCTAGATTACGAGTTTTGCGTTATGATCTGTGCGGTGCTAACGAGCAGTTTTTTCTCACTTCTCACTTACCTGCAGTGCTGGTATTAAGGGTTTTTACAAACCCGGCGTTAACAGGCAAGAAGTGAGCATGGAGCAAAATTGACCTGCACTTCAATACCAACGCTGCTTAAATCAGCAGTGAGCTGGTTGTACGTGCTCGTGGACGATTTCCCCATAGACATCAATGGGGAGAGCCGGCTGAGAAAAAGTATAACACCTGCAAAAAAAGCAGCGTAAAAATCAATAATGCAGCCCCATTGATTCCTATGGGGAAACACATTTTATGTTTACACCTAACACCCTAACATGAACCCCGAGTCTAAACACCCTTAATCTTACACTTATTAACCCCTAATCTGCCACCCCCGACATCGCCGACACCTGCATTATACTTATTAACCCCTAATCTGCCGCTCCGGACATCGCCGCTACCTACATTATACTTATTAACCCCTAATCTGCTGCCCCAACATCGCCGACAACTACATTATTTTTATTAACCCCTAATCGCCGCCACTATATTAAATGTATTAACCCCTAAATCTAAGTCTAACCCTAACACCTCCTAACTTAAATATAATTTAAATAAATCTAAATAACAATTACTATCATTAACTAAACTATTCCTATTTAAAACTAAATACTTACTTGTAAAATAAACCCTAAGCTAGCTACAATATAACTAATAGTTACATTGTATCTCGCTTAGGGTTTATTTTTATTTTACAGGCAAGTTTGTATTGATTTTAACTAGGTAGAATAGTTACTGAATAGTTATTAACTATTTAATAACTACCTAGCTAAAATAAATACAAATTTACCTGTAAAATAAAACCTAACCTATGTTACAATAACACCTAACACTATACTACAATTAAATAAATGACCTACATTAAATACAATTAAATAAATTAAATTAGCTAAATCACAAAAAACCCCCACTAAATTACAGAAAATAAAAAACAAATTACAGATCTTTAAACTAATTACACCTAATCTAAGAGCCCTATTAAAATAAAAAAGCCCTTAAAAGGGCCTTTTGTGGGGCATTGCCCCAAAGAAATCAGCTCTTTTACCTGTAAAAAAAATACAAACACCCCCCCAATAGTAAAACCCACCACCCACACAACCAACTCCCCAAATAAAAACCTAACTAAAAAAAACTAAGCTCCCCATTGCCCTGAAAAGGGCATTTGGATACCTATGGGAAGTTGGCACCCCATGTTTGTAAAAACCGAATTAAAATATACCATTCGTTTGTGCTGCGTTTGTGCTGATTTGTGCCGCAAAAACCAACGTTTGTGCCGGTTTGGTTTAGGAGATATTGCACATTATTTTTTTATGAAACCCCGCCCACTTTGCACCCCATGTTATGCAATTTTAAAAACAAATATACCATTTGTTTGTGCTGCGTTTGTGCTGGTTTGTGCCGCAAAAACGAACGTTTGTGCCAGTTTGGTTTCGGAGATATAGCGCATTATATTTGCTGAAACTCCGCCCACTTTGCACCCCATGTTATGCAATTTTAAAAACAAATATACCATTTGTTTGTGCTGCATTTGTGCTGATTTGTGCTGCAAAAACGAACATTTGTGCTGTTTTGGTTTCGGAGATATAGCGCATTATTTGTTATGAAACCCCGCCCACTTTGCACCCCATGTTATTCAATTTTAAAAACAAATATACCATTCGTTTGTGCTGCGTTTGTGCTGATTTGTGCCGCAAAAACTAACGTTTGTGCCGGTTTGGTTTAGGAGATATTGCACATTATTTTTTATGAAACCCCGCCCACTTTGCACCCCATGTTATGCAATTTTAAAAACAAATATATCATTTGTTTGTGCTGCGTTTGTGCTGGTTTGTGCCGCAAAAACGAACGTTTGTGCCGGTTTGTTTTCAGAGATATAGCACTTTATATTTTCTGAAACTCCGCCCACTTTGCACCCCATGTTATGCAATTTTAAAAACAAATATACCATTTGTTTGTGCTGCATTTGTGCTGGTTTGTGCCGCCAAAAGGAATGTTTGTGCCAGTTTGGTTTCGGAGATATAGCGCATTATATTTGCTGAAACTCCGCCCACTTTGCACCCTATGTTATGCAATTTTAAAAACAAATATACCATTTGTTTGTGCTGCGTTTGTGCTGATTTGTGCTGCAAAAACGAACGTTTGTGCTGTTTTGGTTTAGGAGATATAGCGCATTATTTTTTATGAAACCCCGCCCACTTTGCACCCCATGTTATTCAATTTTAAAAACAAATATACCATTTGTTTGTGCTGCGTTTGTGCTGGTTTGTGCCGCAAAAACGAACGTTTGTGCCGGTTTGTTTTCGGAGATATAGCGCATTATATTTGCTGAAACTCCGCCCACTTTGCACCCCATGTTATGCAATTTTAAAAACAAATATACCATTAGTTTGTGCTGTGTTTGTGCTGATTTGTGCCACAAAAACGAACGTTTGTGCTATTTTGGTTTCGGAGATATAGCACATTATTTTTTATGAACCACGCGCACTTTGCACCCCATGTTGGTTTCGGAGATATAGCGCATTATTTTTTATGAAACCCTGCCCACTTTGCACCCCATGTTATTCAATTTTAAAAACAAATATACTGATTGTTTGTGCTGTGTTTGTGCTGATTTGTGCCGCAAAAACGAACATTTGTGTTGTGTTGTGTTAAGGGAAATATAGAACACCAGTGATTAAAGGGACATTATACACATTTTTTCTTTGCATAAATGTTTTGTAGATGATCTATTTATATAGCCCATAAAGTTTTTTTTTTTAAACTGATAGTTTTTGCTTATTCTTAAATAACATTGCTCTGATTTTTAGACTCCTAACCAAGCCCCAAAGTTTTAGGAGAATACCGAAGTATACCTACTCCACCTTGCTTCTGTTTGTGTAAAGGGTCTTTTCATATGGAAAGGAAGGGGGAGGGGGAGTGTCTGATAATTCCCACTTGCAATGGGTGCTCCAGTAACCTTTTAAACAGAGCTAAACTGGAAGCTTCTAAGTAAGTTTTTAAATGGTTTTATTCCGGATTTTTATATCAGTATCTGTGCTTATTATGCTTTATAATAGTGTCTATTACATGCAGTTATATGAAAATTGGTGTATACTGTCCCTTTTACACTGCACCAGAAAGTAAAATGTAAGAGGGTTAATATTGCACCAGAGAGGTTAATGTGGCATTTACAAGGCCAGATTTTTAATGAGGCAGAGTAGGCATGTGCCTACAGGCACCCTCCATAGAGGGGAGCCGTGCCTAATTGCTGGTGTTCTGTCAATTAATTCAACAGAACACCGGCAACAACAAGGAGGGTGCCCTCTATATAGAACACTATTAAGAGCGCACCTCCTTCTTTTCCATGACCGGCAGCTTCCGTTGGGGCAGAGAGGGACCTCGGTGTAGGCTGCCCATTAAAAAGTCTGTCCAGCACAGGCAGGCGTTTCATTGGCACCACGGAAGACGCCGGTAACAGAAAACAAGGGGGATGTACTCTGTATAGTGCACTCTGTGCCTATGGGTGCCCGAAATGTAAATCCAGCCCTGGGCATTAAAGGATTAACATGGTAACATACCAGTTTATACGGCATACATGGGGTTATTGAAGAGTAATAGATTGGAAGAAGCCCAAACCATAGCTTAACCCCTTAATGACAACTGACGTACCAGGTACGTTATGCAAAAACTAACTGTTAATGACAATAGACGTACCTGGTACGTCAGTTGTCTAACAGAGTGCTGGAAGTGATCACAATCGCTTCCAGCAGCTCTGAGGGTATTGCAGTGATGCCTCAATATGGAGGCATCCTGCAATATCCCTTTACAAGCCTCCGATGCAGAGAGAGCCACTCTGTGGCCCTCTGTGCACCGGTAGTGATGGTGCCGATGGTGCCGTTGTCCGGTGGGAGGAGGTAGCGTGTATACGCGCGTGCACGATGCGTGCACGTGGGCGCGCGTGGACGTGCGCGCATTAGCCACACTGACACCAATGAAGGAAGGAAGGGGAAAAAAAGTTATTTTTTTTTTTACATATAAAAGGATCTGGGAGGGGGAGGGGGTGGGTGTATTGTGGGGGGGGGCTGCTACACTACAGAAATAATTAAAAATACAAATAAAAGTTATAAATAAAATTAAAATAGTTTGGTTTGTGGGGCCAAACTGAGTACTGGCAGACAGCTGCCAGTACCCAAGATGGCGGTAATTAGGTAGGGGAGAGGGTTAGAGAGCTGGAGGGGGGATCAGGGAGGTTGGTGCTAAGGCAGGGGTCCATCACAACTAAAATATTTTATCATTTTTATTTAAAAAAAAAAAAAAAAAATCTTTTATTTAGTACTGGCAGACTTTCTGCCAGTACTTAAGATGGCGGTAACAATTGTGTACTGGGGGAGGGAAGAGAGCTGTTTGGGAGGGATCAGGGGGTGGGATGTGTCAGGTGGGAGGCTGATCTCTAAAATTAACCCTGCAAGCTCCCTACAAGCTACCTAATTTAACCCCTTCACTGCTGGGCATAATTCACGTGTGGTGCGCAGCAGCATTTAGCGGCCTTCTAATTACCAAAAAGCAACGCCAAAGCCATATAAGTCTGCTATTTCTGAACAAAGGGGATCCCAGAGAAGCTTTTACAACAATTTCTGCCATAATAGCACAAGCTGTTTGTAAATAATTTCAGTGAGAAACCTAAAATTGTGAAAAATGTAAAGTTTTTTTTTTTATTTGCTCGCATTTGGCGGTGAAATGGTGGCATAAAATATACCAAAATGGACCTAGATCAATACTTGGGGTTGTCTACTACACTACACTAAAGCTAAAATTAACCCTACAAGCTCCCTACAAGCTCCCTAATTAACCCCTTCACTCCTGGGCATAAAACATGTGTGGTGCGCAGCGGCATTTAGCGGCCTTCTAATTACCAAAAAGCAACCACAAAGCCATATAAGTCTGTTATTTCTGAAAAAGGGGATCCCAGAGAAGCATTTACAACCATTTGTGCCATAATTGCAGAAGCTGTTTGTAAATAATTTTAGTGGGAAACCTAAAGTTTGTGACAAAATTTGTGAAAAAGTGAACTTTTTTTTATCGCATTTGGCGGTGAAATGGTGGCATGAAATATACCAAAATGGGCCTAGATCAATACATTGGGATGTCTTCTAAAACAAAATATATATATGTCAAGGGATATTCAGGTATTCCTGACAGATATCAGGGTTCCAAAGTAACTAGCGCTAATTTTGAAAAAAAATGGTTTGGAAATAGCAAAGTGCTACTTGTTTTTATTGCCCCATAAATTGCAAAAAAAGCAAAGAACATGTAAACATTGGGTATTTCTAAACTCAGGACAAAATTTATAAACTATTTAGCATGGGTGTTTTTTGGTGATTGTAGATGTGTAACAGATTTTGGGGGTCAAAGTTAGAAAAAGTGTGTTTTTTTCCATTTTTTCCTCATATTTTATCTTTTTTTTTTAGTAAATTATAAGATATGATGAAAATAATGGTATCTTTAGAAAGTCCATTTAATGACGAGAAAAACTGTATATAATATGTGTGGGTACAGTAAACGAGTAAGAGGAAAATTACAGCTAAACGCAAACACTGCAGAAATGTAAAAATAGCCATTGTCATTAATGGTAAGAAAATTGAAAAATGGTCCGGTCATTAAGGGGTTAAAGGGACACTGAACCCAATTTTTGTCTTTCGTGATTCAGATAGCGCATGCCATTTTAAGCAACTTTCTAATTTACTCCTATTATCAATTTTTCTTCATTCTCTTGCTATTTTTTTAAAAAAAGAAGGCATCTAAGCTTTTTTTGGGTTCAGAACTCTGGATAGCACTTTTTTTATTGGTGTATGAATTTATCCACCAATCAGCAAGGACAACCCAGGTTGTTTACCAAAAATGGGCCAACATCTAAACTTACATTCTTGCATTTCAAATAAAGATTCCAAGAGAATGAAGAAAATTTGATAATAGGAGTAAAGTTGCTTACAATTTCATGCTCTATCTGAAACACAAATGAAAAATTTGGGTTTAGTGTCCCTTTAAGTAATTTAACTGCAAAGTGAATAAGTAGAAACCCACTACTTAATTGAAAAAGGAAATTTTCAATTAAATTGCAGTAAAGCCCTCTTCAACCCCATTAGGTCTAATAAATCTCCTTTAGCCAATTGAACCTCTTTGTTGCCATATTAATCGCCTGTAATGTCATGTTAACCACAGACAGCCCAATATTAACTTGCTTAGATTTAACAAGCGCTTAAAAGCACTCAAGCAAGTTTTCTTACATAAGTCAATTATTTTTAGTCGCTTTTTAAAAAAAAAAAAAAAAACATTTAGGGGGGCATTACATCCCTGGCGATGGGGAAAAAATTGTCTCACTAGTTTTCTATGCAGCGTAACTAGACTGTTGCACTGAGCAGCTACACTGCTGCGCTGCATAGAAAACTGAAACAGGTTTTTTTTCCAGTTGCCAGGGATGTAATCTCCCCCATATGTTCTTAAATATATTTTTCTGGTGTGGAAGTCACATCTGTTCTTTTGTATACCCCAAAGTTTTATAATTCTATTTGTACTTACAAACATTTTTGTTGTTATAATACTTTTGAATCAAAGAGTACATGTACACATAATGCACAATTTCTCCGAAACCAAACCGGCACAAACATTTGTTTTTGTGGCACAAATCAGCACAAACGCAGCACAAACAAATGGTATATTATTTTTTAAAATTGCATAACATGGGGTGCAAAGTAGGCGGGTTTCATAAAAAAATAATGCGCAATATCTCCTAAACCAAACCGGCACAAACGTTAGTTTTTGTTGCACAAATCAGCACAAACGCAGCACAAACGAATGGTATATTTGTTTTCAAAATTGAATAACATGGGGTGCAAAGTGGGCGGGGTTCATAAAAAATAATGCGCTATATCTCTGAAACCAAAATGGCACAAACGTTCGTTTTTACGGCACAAATCAGCACAAACGCAGCACAAACCAATGGTATATTTGTTTTTAAAATTGCATAACATGGGGTGCAAAGTGGGCGGAGTTTCAGTAAATATAATGCGCTATATCTCCGAAACCAAACCGGCACAAACATTAATTTTTGCGGCACAAATCAGCACAAACGCAGCACAAACAAATGGTATATTTGTTTTTAAAATTGCATAACATGGGGTGCAAAGTGGGCGGGGTTTCATAAAAAAATAATGCGCAATATCTCCTAAACCAAACCGGCACAAACGTTCGTTTTTGCTGCACAAATCAGCACAAATGCAGCACAAACGAATGGTATATTTGTTTTTAAAATTGCATAACATGGGGTGCAAAGTGGGCGGGGTTCATAAAAAATAATGCGCTATATCTCCGAAACCAAAATGGCACAAACGTTCATTTTTGCAGCACAAATCAGCACAAACGCAGCACAAACAAATGGTATATTTGTTTTTAAAATTGCATAACATGGGGTGCAAAGTGGGCGTAGTTTCAGCAAATATAATGCGCTATATCTCCGAAACCAAACCGGCACAAACGTTCATTTTTGCGGCACAAACTAGCACAAACGCAGCACAAACAAATGGTATATTTGTTTTTAAAATTGCATAACATGGGGTGAAAAGTGGGCGGGGTTTCATAAAAAAATAATGTGCAATATCTCCTAAACCAAACCGGCACAAACGTTAGTTTTTGCGGCACAAATCAGCACAAACAAATGGTATATTTGTTTTTAAAATTGAATAACATGGGGTGCAAAGTGGGCGGGGTTTCATAAAAAATAATGCGCTATATCTCCGAAACCAAAACAGCACAAACGTTTGTTTTTGCAGCACAACCCAGCACAAACGCAGCACAAACAAATGGTATATTTGTTTTTAAAATTGCATAACATGGGGTGCAAAGTGGGCGGAGTTTCAACAAATATAATGCGCTATATCTCCGAAACCAAACCGGCACAAACGTTCGTTTTTGTGGCACAAACCAGCACAAACGCAGCACAAACAAATGGTATATTTGTTTTTAAAATTGCATAACATGGGGTGCAAAGTGGGCGGGGTTTCATAAAAAAATAATGTGCAATATCTCCTAAACCAAACCGCACAAAAGTTGGTTTTTGCGGCACAAATCAGCACAAACGCAGCACAAACGAATGGTATATTTTAATTCAGTTTTTACAAACATGGGGTGCCAACTTCACATAGGTCATTTGGATGGGCATTGCCCTTAAAAGGGCATTCAGCTCTATTGCTGCCCAAAGCCCTAACCTAAAAAATAAACCCACCCAATACACCCTTAAAAAATCCTAACACTAACCCCCGAAGATTCACTTTCCAGGAGAAGTCTTCATCCAAGCGGCAAGATGTCCTCAACGAAGCCGGCAGAAGTGGTCCTCCAGGCGGGCAGAAGTGGTCCTCCAGACGGGCAGAAGTCTTCATCCAGGCGGCATCTTCTATCTTCATCCTTCCATCTTCAAGACATCCGGCGCGGAGCATCCTCTTCAAACGACTGCTTCTTCGGAATGAATATCTCTTTAAGTGACGTCATCATAGAATTCTATCAGCCAATCGGAATTAAGGTAGAAAAAATCCTATTGGCTGATGCAATCAGCCAATAGGATTGAGCTGGCATTCTATTGGCTGTTCCAATCAGCCAATAGAATGCAAGCTCAATCCTATTGGCTGATTAGATCAGCCAATAGGATTGAAGTTCAATCCTATTGGCTGATTGCATCAGCCAATAGGATTTTTTTCTACCTTAATTCTGATTGGCTGATAGAATTCTATCAGCCAATCGGAATCTAAGGGACGCCATCTTGGATGACGTCACTTAAAGAGAAATTCATTCCAAAGAAGCCGTTGTTTGAAGAGGATGCTCCGCGCTGGATGTCTTGAAGATGGCGCCGCTCCGCATCAGAAGGATGAAGATAGAAGATGCCGTCTGGATGAAGACTTCTGCCCGTCTGGAGGACCAATTCTGTCGTCTTTGTTGAGGACATCTTGCCGCTTGGATGAAGACTTCTCCCGGTAAGTGAATCTTCGGGGGTTAGTGTTAGGATTTTTTAAATGTGTATTGGGTGGGATTATTTTTTAGGTTAGGGCTTTGGGCAGCAATAGAGCTAAATGCCCTTTTAAGTGCAATGCCCATCCAAATGCCCTTTTCAGGGCAATGGGGAGCTTAGTTTTTTTTTAGTTAGGCTTTTATTTGGGGGGTTGGTTGTGTGGGTGGTGGGTTTTACTGTTGGTGGGGGTGATTGTATTTTTTTTACATGTAAAAAAGCTGATTTCTTTGGGGCAATGCCCTGCAAAAGGCCCTTTTAAGGGCTATTGGTAGTTTAGTTTAGGCTAGGATTTTTTTTTTTATTTTGGGTGGGCTTTTTTATTTTGATAGGGCTCTTAGATTAGGTGTAATTAATTTAAAGATCTGTAATTTGTTTTTATTTTCTGTAATTTAGTTTTTGTTTTTTTGTGATTTAGCTAATTTAATTTATTTAATTGTATTTAATGTAGGGAATTGATTTAATTATAGTGTAGTGTTAGGTGTTATTGAAACATAGGTTAGGTTTTATTTTACAGGTAAATTTGTATTTATTTTAGCTAGGTAGTTAATAAATAGTTAATAACTATTTAATAACTATTCTACCTAGTTAAAATAAATACAAACTTGCCTGTGAAATAAAAATAAACCCTAAGCTAGATACAATGTAACTATTAGTTATATTGTAGCTAGTTTAGGGTTTATTTTATAGGTAAGTATTTAGTTTTAAATAGGAATAATTTAGCGAATGATAGCAATTTTATTTAGATTTATTTAAATTATATTTGTTAGGGGGTGTTAGGGTTAGAGTTAGATTTAAAGAGTTAATAAATTTAGAATAGTGGCGGCGACGTTGGGGATGGCAGATTAGGGGTTAATAAATTTAGGTAGGTGGCGGCGATGTCCGGAGCGGAAGATTAGCGGTTAATAAGTATAATGTAGGTGGCGGCGATGTTAGGGGCGGCAGATTAGGGGTTAATAATATTTAACTAGTGTTAGCAAGGCGGGAGTGCAGCGGTTTAGGGGTTAATATGTTTATTCTAGTGGTGGCGATGTCCGGAGCGGCAGATTAGGGGTTAAAAATTTTATTATAGTGTTTGCGATGCGGGAGGGCCTCGGTTTAGGGGTTAATAGGTAGTTTATGGGTGTTAGTGTACTTTTTAGCACTTTAGTTATGAGTTTTATGCTACAGCGTTGTAGTGTAAAACTCATAACTACTGACTTTAAAATGCAGTATGAATCTTGACGGGATAGGGTGTACTGCTCACTTTTTGGCCTCCCAGGACAGACTAGCGCTATGGAAGTCCCATAGAAAAAAGGGTTTACGAACTTTACGTAAGTCGGTTTGCGGTAAGGCCAAACAAGTGTGCGGTGACTCGTAATACCAGTGGGCGTAAAAAAGCAGTGTTAGGACCTGTTAACGCTGCTTTTTCACCTTCCCGCACAACTCGTCATCTAGCCATTAGTTTACTGTATTTAAATGTTGAGGAATTGATGAGTCCATAAAGGGTTAACTGAGTATAACATGCATATGATTGATCAGATATATATGAACCTAACATGATCCTGTAGCCTACACTTTAGTATGTAATTTGACATGCTTAGAGAAACTTACTACAGAAGTGGTTTAATACTGTCTTGTTCCCTCTCTTTCTCCCCCTCTTTCCCTTACTCCCCTTCTATTCCTCTCATTCTCTGCCTCTCTATTCCTCTCTTTCTCTGTCTCTCTATTCCTCTCTTTCTCTGCCTCTCTATTCCTCTCTTTCTCTCCCTTTCTCTCCCTTTCTATCCCTCTCTTTCTCTCCCTCTTTCTCCCTCTCCACCTCTCTTTTTTGTCTCTCTCTCCCTCTCCACCTCTCTTTTTTGTCTCTCTCTCTCCCTCTCTTTTTGTCTCTCTGTCTCTGTCTCTCTGTCCCTCTCTCTCTTTTTGTGTCTCTCTGTCCCTATCTTTTTTTTTGTCTCTCTGTCCCTCTCTCTCTTTTTTTGTCTCTCTGTCCCTCTCTCTCTTTTTTTGTCTCTCTGTCCCTCTCTTTTTTTTGTCTCTCTGTCCCTCTCTCTCTTTTTTGTCTCTCTGGCCCTCTCTCTCTTTTTTTTTGTCTCTCTGTCCCTCTCTCTTTTTTTGTCTCTCTGACCCTCTCTCTCTTTTTTTTTCTCTCTCTGTCCCTCTCTCTCTTTTTTTTTCTCTCTCTGTCCCTCTCTCTCTTTTTTTGTCTCTCTGACCCTCTCTCTCTCTTTTTTTTGTCTCTCTGTCCCTCCCTCTCTTTTTTGTCTCTCTGTCCCCCTCTCTCTCCTGTCCCCTCTCTCACTCTCAGCAATACATACAGGTAAAAAGAAGTATGCATGTTTTGGTCTTATTATTATTCATTTTATTATACATCCTGTTTTATATTGTGTATTCAGGCCATGCATTTTCTTTGTATTTAACCCCCTGACTGGTAGGAAAGTACGATATTGTGGCTCAGTGAGTTGCAGCCTTCTGTTGTACCTAAGGTGGTGGTGGTGTGTTTTCAATTTCATTTTCCCTCATACTTTATTTGTGTTAGGTGACTGCATATTTTCATGCTTCATCTAAGGCTAAAAGAGTCTTTTAAACCTCTGCGTCAAGCCTCTCATATAGTGTCACATTAGGATGATTTGAGAATGTCACTAAACAATCTGTTTGGCCTGTCAGATTTCTGAATCTATAAATGTGGTAATGTGTACTGTACAGTACTGCTATATTGCACACATTCCCAAATTTGTAGGTTTAGAAATCCCATGACAGGCCAAACAGATTGATAGAGCTACACAAAAGCATTGCTTTCCAGTTATGATTAATAAAACAACTTTGCAATATATTTTTATTATTTATTTTGCCCATTCTCATGTAATTTAGCCCTAAACGTTGAGCTCTATTGGTTTTTAAAGTACATACTCTTTATATTTGACTAACCCCCATAAACCCTGTTTCTATAAAGGAATGAGTTTAAACATGACATAATCCAAAATATCTTAAAAATAGTGATGTCGCGAACATAAAAATGTGGGTTCGCGAACGGCGAACGCAAACTTCCGCAAATGTTCGCGAACGGGCGAACCACCATAGACTTCAATAGGCAGGCGAATTTTAAAACCCACAGGGACACTTTCTGGCCACAATAGTGATGGAAAAGTTGTTTCAAGGGGACTAACACCTGGACTGTGGCATGCCGGAGGGGGATCCATGGCAAAACTCCCATGGAAAATTACATAGTTGATGCAGAGTCTGGTTTTAATCCATAAAGGGCATAAATCACCTAACATTATAAAATATGAGGAAAAAATGGAAAAAAAACACACTTTTTCTAACTTTGACCCCCAAAATCTGTTACACATCTACAACCACCAAAAAACAACCATGCTAAATAGTTTCTAAATTTTGTCCTGAGTTTAGAATTACCCAATGTTAACATGTTCTTTTTTTTCAAGTTATAGGGAAATAAATACAAGAAGCACTTTGCTATTTCAAAACCACTTTTTTTCAAAATGAGCGCTAGTTACATTGGAACCCTGATATCTGTCAGGAATACCTGAATATCCCTTGACATGTATATATATTTTTTTTAGAAGACATCCCAAAGTATTGATCTAGGCCCATTTTGGTATATTTCATGCCACCATTTCACCGCCAAATGAGATCAAATAAAAAAAAATTGTTCACTTTTTCACAAACTTTAGGTTTCTCACAGATATTATTTACAAACAACTTATGCAATTATGGCATAAATGGTTGTAAATGCTTCTCTGGGATCCCCTTTGATCAGAAATAGCAGACTTATATGGCTTTGGCGTTGCTTTTTGGTAATTAGAAGGCTGCTAAATGCCACTGCGCACCACACGTGTTTTATGCCCAGCAGTGAAGGGGTTAATTAGGGAGCATGTAGGGAGCTTGTAGAGTTAATTTTAGCTTAAGTTTAGTGTAGTAGACAACCCAAAGTATTGATCTAGGCCCATTTTGGTATATTTAATGCCACCATTTCACCGCCAAATGCGATCAAATGTAAAAAAAACTTAATTTTTTTTGCAATTTTAGGTTTCTCACTGAAATTATTTACAAACAGCTTATGCAAATATGGCACAAATGGTTGCAAATGCTTCTCTGGGATCCCCTTTGTTCAGAAATAGCAGACATATATGACTTTGGCCTTGCTTTCTGGTAATTAGAAGGCCGCTAAATGCTGCTGCGCATCACACGTGTATTATGGCTAGCAGTGAAGGGGTTTATTAGGTAGTTTGTAGGGAGCTTGCAGGGTTACTTTTAGCTTTAGTGTAGAGACCAGCCTCCCACCTGACACATCAGACCCCCTGATCCCTCCCAAACAGCTCCCTTCCCTCCCCCACCCCACAATTGTCCCCGCCATCTTAAGTACTGGCAGAAAGTCTGCCAGTACTAAAATAAAAGGTTTTTTTTAAAAATAATAATTTTTTATAGCATATTTACATATGCTGTGGTGTAGCATCCCCCCTTAGCCCCCAACCTCCCTGATCCCCCCCAAAACAGCTCTCTAACCCTCCCCATCTGCCTTATTGGCGGCCATCTTGGGTACTGGCAGCTGTCTGCTATTATTTCACAGTCAAAAAAGTGTTGTTTTTTTTAAATGTACACTACTGTTACACCAGATATGAGTGGTGGCACTGGGCAAGTAGGCACAGTATACGCTGTGAGCTGACACACATGCAGGCAACTGCAATTAGATTACACAGGGAAAAAAAAAGCAGACTGATGTTCTAGCCCTAAAAAGGGTTTTTTTGGGGTGCTGTCCTTACAGCAGAGATCAGATGAGTCCTTCAGGACTGCAGTGGACACTGAATACACTAGCCTAGCTATCGATTTCCCTATTAAATCAGCAGCAGCTACACTGTCCCTCCTCTCTCTAAGAATGCAGCTTCCGAATGAATCTAAAATGGATGCTGTCCAGGAGGTGGGAGGGTCTGGGAGGGAGGGTCTGCTGCTGATTGGCTGGAATGTGCCTGCTGACTGTGAGGTACAGGGTCAAAGTTTACTCAATGATGATGAATAGGGGGCAGATCGAACTTCGCATATGTTCGCCTGCCACGGCGAACGCGAACATGCTATGTTCGCCGGGAACTATTCGCCGGTGAACTATTCGCAACATCACTATTTTAAAAACATATTTTGCCCCCTTTCTCATGTAATTTAGTACTGGATGTTGAGCAATTTCTAATTATCAGAACATGGAATGCACCTTGCTGACTTCTCAAGGCTAAACCTGCTACATATCGTCCCTAATTGGCTTTAGTGGATAACAGCTGAAAAACTCTTTATACTAACTTTGTAACAGTGGGTGGCCTTGTTGTTTGAGGAATAAAGCCCAGATTGTCGTATCCTTCTCCAAATAAGGCAAACAGGGGGTGGAGTTTGACTATTGGAGAAAATCTGCAGTAAAAATTATGTTAATTTGTTTAAAAATGTCAAAGGAGCATTAAACACAAAATATTTATTTCATGTTTCAGATAAAACATACAATAGCAAACATTTTACTTCTGTTATCTAATTTGTTTTTTTTTTTCTTTTAGTATCATTTAAAAAGCATACCTAGGTAGACTCATGAGTAGCAATATACTACTTAGAGCTAGCTGCTGATCGGTGGCTGCACATATATGCCTCTTGTTATTGGTTCATTGAATGTGTTCAGTTAGCACCCAGTAGTGCATTGCTGCATATCCTTCAACAAAGGATACCAAGAAAATTAATCAAATGCAATAATAGCAGTAAATTAGACCTGCAACCTGCAAATTTAATTGTAAATTTAAGATGCCTCTGTTGGGTTCATATACGTGTTTCTCAGGTGTATCATGAGAGAGAGTGAGAGAGAGAGAGTGTGTGTGTGTGTGAGAGAGAGTTAGTGTGTCTGTCTGTGTATATGTATATGTATGTATGTATATATATATATATATATATATATATATATATATATATATATATATATGTGTGTATGTTTCTCAGGTGTATCATTGCCAGTGCCTCACCAGCCTCTGACCTCACCGCAGGTCACTGCCCAAATGGAATGCTGTGCCCCCTCAAAAAAATAATTTTGTTATTGTATAAATAAGTGTGTCATAATTCTGGAAAGGTGCTGGTAACCCCAGTCACACCAAGTGGGTATTCACATAGCATATTGTGTGTGTATCACTTTCTCAGTGGAATGATGCTGACTTTTTACAAGCAACACACAGAAACTGTTCCCTGCACACTGTGTGCAAACCAGACTCTTACAGGGAGGCTGTATAGAATAAATCTCTTACATGCAATGCGCCTTCACCTAGGGTAGCTATGATACTAGCCCCAAACTGTAAACATTCTCAAAAAACTTTGTAAACCAGTCACTCAATGGGAACAGTTCACAAATGATACCAGCAACCACTCAGCAAATTGTGTACATATCAATCATGGTGTGGGTGTTCCCATTCTAGTGTGTATATAGAAGTCACACAAAGTAGGTGTTCCTAGCATTGCGTGTCTATCTATACCAGTCACATACAGTGGGTGGTTCCTTATACAATGCGAACCTCTTGTCCAGCCCATATGCATGTCGTGCTCAAGTTACAGTCCAATGTCTGCACTGGGCCAGCAAAACAAGCAGTAGTGGAAGGAGCCCTTCTCATCCGAAAGCAGCAGCACACTAAGGCCTAGATTTAGAGTTCGGCGGTAAAAGGGCTGTTAACGCTCCGCGGGTTTTTTTCTGGCCGCACCATAAATTTAACTCTGGTATCGAGAGTTCAAACAAATGCTGCGTTAGGCTCCAAAAAAGGAGCGTAGAGCATTTTTACCGCAAATGCAACTCTCGATACCAGCGGTGCTTACGGACGCGGCCGGCATCAAAAACGTGCTCGTGCACGATTCTCCCATAGGAAACAATGGGACTGTTTGAGCTGAAAAAAAACCTAACACCTGCAAAAAAGCAGCGTTCAGCTCCTAACGCAGCCCCATTGTTTCCTATGGGGAAACACTTCCTACGTCTGCACCTAACACCCTAACATGTACCCCGAGTCTAAACACCCCTAACCTTACACTTATTAACCCCTAATCTGCCGCCCCCGCTATCGCTGACCCCTGCATTACACTTTTAACCCCTAATCTGCCGCTCCGTAAACCGCCGCCACCTACGTTATCCCTATGTACCCCTAATCTGCTGCCCCTAACACCGCCGACCCCTGTATTATATCTATTAACCCCTAACTTGCCCCCCACAACGTCGCCGCAAGCTACTTAAAATAATTAACCCCTAATCTTCCGACCGCAAATCGCCGCCACCTACGTTATCCCTATGTACCCCTAATCTGCTACCCCTAACATCGCCGACCCCTATGTTATATTTATTAACCCCTAATCTGCCCCCCACAACGTCGCCGACACCTACCTACACTTATTAACCCCTAATCTTCCGACCGGAGCTCACCGCTATTCTAATAAATGTATTAACCCCTAAAGCTAAGTCTAACCCTAACACTAACACCCCCCTAAGTTAAATATAATTTTTATCTAACGAAATAAATTAACTCTTATTAAATAAATAATTCCTATTTAAAGCTAAATACTTACCTGTAAAATACATCCTAATATAGCTACAATATAAATTATAATTATATTATAGCTATTTTATGATTAATATTTATTTTACAGGCAACTTTGTAATTATTTTAACCAGGTACAATAGCTATTAAATAGTTAAGAACTATTTAATAGTTACCTAGTTAAAATAATTACAAATTTACCTGTAAAATAAATCCTAACCTAAGATATAATTAAACCTAACACTACCCTATCAATAAAATAATTAAATAAACTACCTACAATTACCTACAATTAACCTAACACTACACTATCAATAAATTAATTAAACACAATTGCTACAAATAAATAAAATTAAATAAACTATCTAAAGTACAAAAAATAAAAAAGAACTAAGTTACAGAAAATAATAAAATATTTACAAACATAAGAAAAATATTACAACAATTTTAAACTAATTACACCTACTCTAAGCCCCCTAATAAAATAACAAAGCCCCCCAAAATAAAAAATTCCCTACCCTATTCTAAAATACAAATATTACAAGCTCTTTTACCTTACCAGCCCTGAACAGGGCCCTTTGCGGGGCATGCCCCAAGAATTTCAGCTCTTTTGCCTGTAAAAAAAAACATACTATACCCCCCCCCAACATTACAACCCACCACCCACATACCCCTAATCTAACCCAAACCCCCCTTAAATAAACCTAACACTACCCCCCTGATGATCTTCCTACCTTGTCTTCACCATGCCAGGTTCACCGATCCGTCCTGGCTCCAAGATCTTCATCCACCCCAAGCGGGGGCTAGACATCCACTGAAGAAGTCCAGAAGAGGGTCCAAAGTCTTCCTCCTATCCGGCAAGAAGAGGACATCCGGACCGGCAAACATCTTCTCCAAGCGGCATCTTCTATCTTCTTCCATCCGATGACGACCGGCTCCATCTTGAAGACGTCCAGCGCGGATCCATCCTCTTCTTCCGACGACTAGACGACGAATGACGGTTCCTTTAAGGGACGTCATCCAAGATGGCGTCCCTCGAATTCCGATTGGCTGATAGGATTCTATCAGCCAATCGGAATTAAGGTAGGAATTTTCTGATTGGCTGATGGAATCAGCCAATCAGAATCAAGTTCAATCCGATTGGCTGATCCAATCAGCCAATCAGATTGAGCTCGCATTCTATTGGCTGTTCCGATCAGCCAATAGAATGCGAGCTCAATCTGATTGGCTGATTGGATCAGCCAATCGGATTGAACTATATTCTGATTGGCTGATTCCATCAGCCAATCAGAAAATTCCTACCTTAATTCCGATTGGCTGATAGAATCCTATCAGCCAATCGGAATTCGAGGGACGCCATCTTGGATGACGTCCCTTAAAGGAACCGTCATTCGTCGTCTAGTCGTCGGAAGAAGAGGATGGATCCGCGCTGGACGTCTTCAAGATGGAGCCGGTCGTCATCGGATGGAAGAAGATAGAAGATGCCGCTTGGAGAAGATGTTTGCCGGTCCGGATGTCCTCTTCTTGCCGGATAGGAGGAAGACTTTGGACCCTCTTCTGGACTTCTTCAGTGGATGTCTAGCCCCCGCTTGGGGTGGATGAAGATCTTGGAGCCAGGACGGATCGGTGAACCTGGCATGGTGAAGACAAGGTAGGAAGATCATCAGGGGGGTAGTGTTAGGTTTATTTAAGGGGGGTTTGGGTTAGATTAGGGGTATGTGGGTGGTGGGTTGTAATGTTGGGGGGGGGTATAGTATGTTTTTTTTTACAGGCAAAAGAGCTGAAATTCTTGGGGCATGCCCCGCAAAGGGCCCTGTTCAGGGCTGGTAAGGTAAAAGAGCTTGTAATATTTGTATTTTAGAATAGGGTAGGGAATTTTTTATTTTGGGGGGCTTTGTTATTTTATTAGGGGGCTTAGAGTAGGTGTAATTAGTTTAAAATTGTTGTAATATTTTTCTTATGTTTGTAAATATTTTATTATTTTCTGTAACTTAGTTCTTTTTTATTTTTTGTACTTTAGATAGTTTATTTAATTTTATTTATTTGTAGCAATTGTGTTTAATTAATTTATTGATAGTGTAGTGTTAGGTTAATTGTAGGTAATTGTAGGTAGTTTATTTAATTATTTTATTGATAGGGTAGTGTTAGGTTTAATTATATCTTAGGTTAGGATTTATTTTACAGGTAAATTTGTAATTATTTTAACTAGGTAACTATTAAATAGTTCTTAACTATTTAATAGCTATTGTACCTGGTTAAAATAATTACAAAGTTGCCTGTAAAATAAATATTAATCCTAAAATAGCTTTAATATAATTATAATTTATATTGTAGCTATATTAGGATGTATTTTACAGGTAAGTATTTAGCTTTAAATAGGAATTATTTATTTAATAAGAGTTAATTTATTTCGTTAGATAAAAATTATATTTAACTTAGGGGGGTGTTAGTGTTAGGGTTAGACTTAGCTTTAGGGGTTAATACATTTATTAGAATAGCGGTGAGCTCCGGTCGGAAGATTAGGGGTTAATAATTGAAGTTAGGTGTCGGCGATGTTAGGGAGGGCAGATTAGGGGTTAATACTATTTATGATAGGGTTAGTGAGGCGGATTAGGGGTTAATAACTTTATTATAGTAGCGCTCAGGTCCGCTCGGCAGATTAGGGGTTAATAAGTGTAGGTAGGTGTCGGCGACGTTGTGGGGGGCAGATTAGGGGTTAATAAATATAACATAGGGGTCGGCGATGTTAGGGGTAGCAGATTAGGGGTACATAGGGATAACGTAGGTGGCGGCGATTTGCGGTCGGAAGATTAGGGGTTAATTATTTTAAGTAGCTTGCGGCGACGTTGTGGGGGGCAAGTTAGGGGTTAATAGATATAATACAGGGGTCGGCGGTGTTAGGGGCAGCAGATTAGGGGTACATAAGTATAACGTAGGTGGCGGTCGGCAGATTAGGGGTTAAAAATTTTAATCGAGTGGCGGCGATGTGGGGGGACCTCGGTTTAGGGGTACATAGGTAGTTTATGGGTGTTAGTGTACTTTAGGGTACAGTAGTTAAGAGCTTTAGAAACCGGCGTTAGCCAGAAAGCTCTTAACTCCTGCTATTTTCAGGCGGCTGGAATCTTGTCGTTAGAGCTCTAACGCTCACTGCAGAAACGACTCTAAATACCAGCGTTAGAAAGATCCCATTGAAAAGATAGGCTACGCAAATGGCGTAGGGGGATCTGCGGTATGGAAAAGTCGCGGCTGAAAAGTGAGCGTTAGACCCTTTCCTGACTGACTCCAAATACCAGCGGGCGCCCAAAACCAGCGTTAGGAGCCTCTAACGCTGGTTTTGACGGCTACCGCCGAACTCTAAATCTAGGCCTAACTAAGGGAATGCTTCCACTTTACATAAGCATGGCGGCCCTCAGAGGTGCACACCGGTTGCTGTATAACAGTAAGTCCCAAGCTTTTCTATTTACCATATTATACAGTGTTAACCGAGCTTTGACCCTGCTCTGTGCCAGCATTATATACCCACCGGGAAGGCAGCAGCATTCGCTCTGAGATTGTGACTGGCATAGTGGGTCACTCATGACCTTGTACAGGCAACGCGTGTGGTTTACTGATGCTAATATATCTTCACGTCACACATATTTTATGTTGTTTACTAACATTACCAGCTGATTACATTAACCAGTAGTTTACTCTCTATATGCATTTGCTTGATATATCCACTATATACTCAGTGCAGTATAGATTAAAAGTGCTTCTGTCAGATGCTTCTGTTGCGAGTGTATTTGAGTAGAAACGCCGATGTCACTCTGAGTGGTAATTGCACTGTCAGTGTAGCATTATTTATTTCTCTTGTAAGGGATGTCGCCTCACTTTGCTCTTATTTTGACTCTCATATATGCTTTGTAAAAAATGCGTGCCCCCTCGTGAAAAAAAAATTCCCCCCCCCCATTTCATTCGTTCGGGAGTCAAGTCTGCGCACATGTATTAGTGCATTTATCTGGCGCAGAGATACTGTAGCTGCCATCTTGGTTGTTTTAATGATTCAAACAGTGGCTCTTGGAAAGCCATAAAAAAGGAAGTCAAAACTCACTTTAAACTATTTTCCCCCAGCAAATTCTAGTATATTGGAATGTGCACCATGTTTAGATACGTTATTTTTACATTAATCCCTTAGTGACCACAGCACTTTTCAATTTTCTGACCGTTTGGTATCAGGGCTATCCATTTCTGCGATGTTTGTGTTTAGCTGTAATTTTCCTCTTACTCATTTATTGTACCCACACATATTATATACCATTTTTCTCGCCATTAAATGGACTTTCTTAAGATACCATTATTTTCATCATATCTTATAATTTACTATTAAAAAATTACTAAATAATTGAAAAAAAAAACACTTTTTCTAACTTTGACCCCCAAAATCTGTTACACATCTACAACCACCAAAAAACAACCATGTTAAATAGTTTCTAAATTTTGTCCTGAGTTTAGAAATACCCAATGTTTACATGCTCTTTTTTTTTGCAAGTTATAGGGCAATAAATAAAGTTTAAAAATTAGCGATAGTTAAATTGGAACACTAATATCTGGCAGGAATCCCTGAAGTGTTGATCTAGACCCATTTTCGTATATTTCATGCCACAATTTCACTGCCAAATACGATAAATTAAAAAAAATCGTTTACTTTTTCACAAACTTTAGGTTTTTCACTGAAATTATTTACAAACAGATTGTCTAATGATGGCACAAATGGTTGTAAATGCTTCTCTTGGATCCCCTTTGTTCAGAAATAGCAGACATATATAGCTTTGGCGTTGCTTTTTGGTAATTAGAAGGCCACTAAATGCTTCTGCGCACCACATGTGTATTATGCCCAGCAGTGAAGGGGTTAATTAGGGAGCTTGTAGGGAGCCTTCTAGGGTTAATTTTAGCTTTAGTGTAGTGTAGTAGTAGACAACCCAAAGTATTAATCTAGGCCCATTTTGGTATATTTCATGCCACCATTTCACCGCCAAATGCGATCAAATAAAAAAAAAAATCACTTTTTCACAAACTTTAGGTTTTACACTGAAATTATTTACAAACAGCTTGTGCAATTATGGCACAAATGGTTGTAAATGCTTCTCTGGGATCCCCTTTGTTCAGAAATAGCAGACATATATGGCTTTGGCATTGCATTTTGGTAATTAGAAGGCTGCTAAATGCCGTTGCGCACCACACTTGTATTATGCCCAGCAGTGAAGGGGTTAATTAGGTAGCTTGTAGGGTTAATTTTAGCTTTAGTGTAGAGATCAGCCTCCTACCTGAAACATCCCACCCCCTAATTCCTCCCAAACAGCTCTCTTCCCCCCCCCCACCCCACAATTGTCACCGCCATCTTAAGTACTGGCAGAAAGTCTGCCAGTACTAAAATAAAAGGCTTTTTAAAAACAAAAATAATAATAATAATAATAATAATAATAATAATAATTAAAAAATATATATTCTGCTGTGTAGAATCCCCCCTTAGCCCCCAACCTCCCTGATCCCCCCAAACAGCTCTCTAACCCTCCCCCTCTACCTTTTTGTCTGCCATCTTGGGTACTGACAGCTGTCTGCCAGTACCCAGTTTGCCATTCAATTTGTTTTTTGTTTTTTAAATATAAAAACCTATTTTTCTGTAGTGTAGCTTAGCCCCCAACCTCACTTATCCCCCCAAACAGCTCTCTAACCCTCCCCCCTCTACCTTATTGTCCGCCATCTTGGGTACTGGCAGCTTTTTTATTTTATTTTTAAATATAAAAACCTATTTTTCTGTATTGTAGCTGCCCCCCCTCAATAACCTACCCCCACCCCCTCCCAGATCCCTTAGATACAATTTCCCCCCTCCTCTCTCCCGCCTTCCCACCCGCTCCTGCTCCCCTGGGCGTGTACGCCTCGACCCCCTCTCCCAGCGCCCCCGCATGTGATCCCGCCCCCCTCTGCCGGATATCCTCCAGCGATGGCTGGCCACCCGCCTCCCTGCAATAGCTCCCACCCACCAACGTTCGGCACCATCGCTGGCCAATGCAGAGAGGGCCACAGAGTGTCTCTCTCTCCATCGGATGCCTAAAAAATGTTATTGCAGGATGCCTCAATATCGAGGCATTACTGCAATAACATGAAAGCGGCTGGAAGCGAACAAGATCACTTCCACCGCTTGAAACCCCTGACGACATACAGGGTACGACGTTGGTCATTAACGACCCTGTACGTCATCAGTCATTAGGGGTTAAAGGGATACTGAACCCAAATTTTTATCTTTCATCATTCAGATAGAGCATGCAATTTTAAGCAACTTTCTAATTTACTCCTATTATCATTTTTTTGTTCTCTTGGTATCTTTATTTGAAAAAGCAAGAATGTAAGGTTACAAGCCGGCCTATCTTTGGTTCAGCACCTGGGTAGCACTTGCTGATTGGTGGCTAAACTCACCTGAGAATTATACTTTTTCTCTCCCACTGTACTGTAGCTGCCATCTTGGTTGTTTTACTGATTCAAACAGTGGCTCTTGGAAAGCCATAAAAAAGGAAGTCAAAACTTACATTATACAATTTTCCCCCCCCAACAAATTCTAGTATATTAAAATGTGCACTATGTTTAGATATGTTATTTTTACATTATGTCATTCTTTGAGGTCTCAGATACATTCAAAGATGGAAACACAGATTACATAGCAAAAATACAGGGTGGTGTGTAAGGCAGTAGGAAGTAAGTAACAATAATAACATAGTCACCAGAAGGGAAACCCACAAATTCAGAAGGTCTGAAGACAGCTCAGAAAGCAGCGAAAGAATCTCACACAAGTACTGGAACTTGTTTCTGTTTCACTATAGAAAGAATTAGCTGTGTTTACTGAAACTGGCAACTTGATAATAACAAAGCGTACAGAAGAAGAACAAAAAGTGCTGCGTTCCGTGAGAAAATGTTAAAAGTGTTTTCAGATCTCGTAAGTGGGCATTAACGGGAAAATGTCAGTGAGGTTTTAAAGTAAACTCTTTTTTTTTTTACTCTCATTGCACTGAATTTCTCATTTGGTCTTTCTTTACAATATCTATATCACTTATTCTACATCTCTCCCTGACTTCTGATGCCCTGATATAATAGATATAATAATTGTGTGCGTCCTTATTACCATTCACCTAGATTACGAGTTTTGCCCTAAATAGGGTGCGAAACTAACGCCGAAAAAGTTGCGTTATTTCACCCTCCATAGCGCTGCCATTACGAGTTACTGAAAAGCCTCCTTGTGCGTGCGATATGGTGGCGTTAAGCTCCATACCACACAAAAGCCAAGGGCTGGTTTGACGTGCTTGTGCGCGCTTTCCCCTATAGACATCAATGGAGCGACCTGCGATCGCGGAATGAAAAATCTCGTAATGCGACCCCATTGATGTCTATGGGGAAAAAAGTTACGTTTAAACCTAACACCTTAACATAAACCCCAAGTCTAAACACCCCTAATCTGCTGCCCCCGACATCACCGACACTAAATAAAGTTATTAACCCCTAATCTGCCGCTCCCGACATAGCCGCCACTAATAAAAGTTATTAACCCCTATTCCGCCACTCCCCGACATCACAGCCACTATAATAAAGTTATTAACGAAATTATAAAAATAAAAACAATTACACCTAATCTAATAGCCCTATAAAAATAAAAAGCCCCCCCCAAAATAAAAACACCCCCTAGCCTACAAAATATTACTACCAATAGCCCTTAAAAGGGCCTTTTGTAGGGCATTGCCATAAGTTAAACAGCTCTTTTACCTGTAAAAAAATACAAAGTCCCCCAACAGTAAAACCCACCACCCAACCAACCCCCCAAAATAAAAAAACCTAACTCTTAAAAAAACCTAAGCTTCCCATTGCCCCTAAAGGGGCATTTGTATGGGCATTGCCCTTAAAAGGGCATTCAGCTCTTTTTCATTGCCCATAAAAGGGCATTTAGCTCTTTTTCAAAAGCCCAAACCCTAATCTGAAAAAAAACACCCCAAAAAATAAAAAAAAATACCTAACCCAGAATATCTACTCAAGGTTGCTGAAGTCCGGACATCTATCTCCATCCAAGCCCCGAGAAGTCTTCATCCAGGCGGCAACATCTTCATGCATCGCGGGGGCGTCTTCTATCTATGGGGTGTGCTACTAAACCTTTTTCTGGCTTTCACTTGCACACTAAACCAAAGGTACGATAGGCCAAGTGCGCTAAAGCCGAAGGTGCATTAAGAAATACCTTTATCTATCTAACATATGATAGATAGATAGATAGATAGATAGTTAGATAGATAGTTAGATAGATAGAGATTTAAAAATAAAAATAAAATTTTCTTCAGAGTGAAAAACAGTCACCAAGATTACAAGTTGTACGCTAAACCGGGTGCGTAAATAACGCAAAAAATGAGCGGTATCGCACTCTCCATAGCGCTGCCATTACAAGTTACTGAAAAACTTCTTTTGTTGTGCGATATGGGGCCATAAGCTACATGCCGCACAAAATCCAAGGCCTGACTTGACGTGCTCATGCACGTTTTCCCCCATAGACATCAATGGAGGGAATGTGTTAGAAAAACAATAACACCTGCGATCGCGAAATGGCGATCGCCGTAAAGCAATCCCCATTGATGTCTATGGGGGAAACACCCTAACATAAACCCCTAGTCTAAATAACCCTAATCCGCTGCCCCCAGACATTGCTGACACTAAATAAAGTGATTAACCCCTAAACCACCGCACCCGCATAGCTAACACCTAAATAAACCTATTAACCCTTAAACTGCTGGCCCCCAACATCGCTACTACTATAATAAAACTATTAACCCCTAAACTGCTGGCCCCTCACATCGCTACTACTATAATAAAACTATTAATCCCTAAACCGCTGGCCCCTTACATCGCTACTACTATAATAAAACTACTAACCCCTAAACCGCTGACCCCTCACATCGCTACTACTATAATAAAACTATTAACCCCTAAACCGCTGGCCCCTCACATCCCTACTACTATAATAAAACTACTAACCCCTAAACCGCCGGTCCCCTTCATTGCAACATACTAAATTAAACTATTAACCCCTAAACCTAACTATCCCCTATACTTTAAATTAAATTTACAATATAACTATCTTAAAATAAATAAAAGCTTGCCTGTGAAATAAAAGATTAAACTATAAATAAACCTAACATATCTATTTTAAGAAAAGAAAATAAACTAAAAATAAAAAAAACTAAATTACAAAATTAAAAAAACATAAAACTACGAAAAAATGTAAAAAAAATCTAATATGACCAAAGAAAACCAAATACTAAAATTACAAAAAATAATAAACAAAATTATCCAAAATAATAAAAATTAAACCTAATCTAATAGCCCTATAAAAACAAAAAATCCACCCCAAAATAAACACACCCGCTAATCTAACAATAAACTACCAATAGCCCTTAAAAGGGCCTTTTGTAGGGCATTGCCCTAAGTTAAACAGCTCTTTTACCTACAAAAATCACAAATTCCCCCCTAAAAGTAAACCCCCCCACCCAAGCAACCCCCAAAATAAAAAACCTAAGTCTAAAAAAAAGACTTTGCAGCTCTTTTATGTCCATTAAAATAAATTCCCTTATCTCATCTTATTGGCTGATTTGAATATTTCAGCCAATAGAAATGCAACGCTACCCCACTTTAAAAAGGGGTACCTTGCATTTAAGCTTCAGTATGCGCCAGACGATCGCATGAAGAGGAGGATCCACGTCGCTGAAGACCGTTGCCACTGAAGAGAACCAGCGCTCCAGATGACGACCAGCGCTCCAGATCCACGCATAGCTGAAGACCACTCCGCACCTCCGGGAAGCAGATAGAAGATAGTGCCGCCCTGGAAGAAGATCTTTGCCGTCTGGATGAAGACTTTGCTCCGCCTGGACCTCCGGACTTCAGGAACGGTGAGTACATTTTCTGGGGTTAGTGTTATGGTTTTTTTTGTTTTTTTGAGTGTTTTTTTTTATTTTAATGGGCACAAAAAAGCTGAATGCCCTTTTAAGGGCAATACCCATAAAAATGCCCCTTTAGGGGCAATGAGTAGCTTAGGTTTTTTTAGACTTCGTTTTTTTATTTTGGGGGGTTGGTTGGGTGGGGGGTTTACTTTTAGGGGGGAATTTGTAATTTTTGTAGGTAAAGAGCTGTTTAACTTAGGGTAATGCTCTACAAAAGGCCCTTTTTAGGGCTATTGGTAGTTTATTGTTAGGTTAGAGGGTGTTTTTATTTTGGGGTGGCTTTTTTTTTTATAGGGCTATTAGATTAGGTTTAATTTTTTATTATTTTGGATAATTTAATTTTTTTTTGCAATCGTAGTGTTTTTTTATTTTTCGGAATTCTAGTGTTTTGTTTTTTTTAGTAATGTTAGATTTTAAAAAAAAAATTTGTAGTGTTAGTTTTTTTTAATTTTCTAATTTAGTTTATTTTATTTTCTTAAAATAGTTATGTAAGGTTTATTTATAGTTTAATCTTAGGGTTTTTTTTTTATTTCACAGGTAAGTTTTTATTTATTTTAAGATAAATATATTGTAAATTTAATTTAAAGTATAGGGGATAGTTAGGTTTAGGGGGTTAATAGTTTAATTTAGTGTGTTGCAATGTGGGGGGCAGGCGGTTTAGGGGTTAATAGTTTTAGTTTAGTATTAGCGATGTGAGGAGCCGGCGGTTAATAGGTTTATTATAGTAGTAGCGATGCGGGGGGATGGCAGTTTAGGGGTTAATACTTTATTTTAGTGTTGGCGATGTGGGTGGGCGGCGGAGTAGGGGTTAATAGGTTTTATATAGTATTATAGTGTCGTTTATGGTTGTTAGTATACTTTGTAACAAGTTTGTTATGAGTTTTGTGAAACATTTTTGTTTCGGAAAATCCATAACTACTGGTCTCAGATAGCGGAATGGATCACAGCGGTATAAGCTATAACTGTATATAGCTGTAATACAGGCGCAATGAAAATCCCGCACCTAAAAGCTAAAATGCTAGCGGTATAGCTGTACCGCCGCAACTTGTAATATGGGAGACCTACATATTCCACGTGCAATGGCCAATTTTTCAGCTGTATAGCCGTACCGCAAAACTTGTAATCTTGCTGAAAGTTATTTCAAGTATTTCTATTATAAAAGAAAAAAAAATGGTTTAACATTGTTTTAAAGGGATAGGGTATATAACAATGTCTTTGACTAGGAAGGACTCAAAGGTGTATATATAAATATATATATGTGTGTATATTTGTATGTGTAAATGTATATATGTGTATGTGTGCACATACATATATACACATATGTACCTATATATACATAAACACATACAAATATACACACATACAGAGAACCTTTGAGCCATTCCAAGTCAAACACCATGTCATATACCATATCCCTTTAAAACACTTTATACATTTATTTTATAATAAACATGTTTTTCTTTTTTATATATATATATGTGTGTGTGTAATACTTTATTTTAATATGTTTTACGTGTTTTTCTTGATACTTTTATTTTAGCCCTTACACTTTACTTCAGTTCTCCAGTCCAGTTTTTTAGCGATGTTATATGTTGTGTTCATACTCACAACTTGTAGCATGAGCGATGTCTAGCGCGGCCGTGCTATCCAGTGAAAATATAGGTTGTGTAAAGATATCAGCTCCACTAAACAGTCTCTGGTAATTGTGTTTAACCATAGACTATTAATACCAGATTGCACGCTAAGCTTAACGCACTATTAATACCACTCCACTTGTAATCTGGACCTATATACTTTTAAAACAATATAACAAAAAATTTCTTTGGCTGCACTGGCCGGTTAATACACAGTTCCTTAGAAAATTAGATTACAATTGAGATAAAAATATTAGCGCTATTGTGTGTGAATAAAGCTCAAGCACAATCAATAGCACTTCTATTTTTGTGCTCATATTACAAATCCAAATGTATGTTTTATTGCTCAGTAGTCTACAGCTTACTATCATTGGTATGTTGGATAGCGCTAATGCTCTAAATTCCTCACATAATTTACTTCTATATGGGCACGCAGTTCAACACTTACACCGCTTGTAATACAAGCACAATTAACTTGCTAATATTGCCTCCTGCTCTATCCAATAAAAGTATAGGGCACGCTAAAAAGGTTTAGGCCACGTTAAGATGCTTTGATTAAAATATTTAACCATCTACAATAATACATAAAACAAGATTTGGCGTTATTCTTTGCAAAAAGTAGCACAAACGATAACGCATCATGCACTATCATTTGCGCTCTACTTGTAATCTAGGCCTAAATGTGTCAATGCTTTGTGCCAGTTAAAATCTGGGTTACTCTGAATACCCAGAACACCTGATCTAGCACTTTCAACACAAGTGACATCAAACTTGAGAGTTGTTTGCAAACTTTTTTTAAAGAAAGGTAAAAGAAACATATTGGGGCCGATTTATCAATGTCTGCGGACAAGATACGCTATAGCGTATCATGTCCACCAGACATCGCTGAATGCCAAAAGCATACAATGTCTGCATTTATCATTGCACAAGCAATGGTGAACTGCTTGTGCAATGCCGCCCCCTGCAGATTCGCGTCCAATAGGTTGCTAGCAGGGGGTGTCAATCAACCCGATCATATAGGATTGGGCGGATTGATATCCGCAGCCTCAGAGACAGCGGAGCAGTTAAGGAGCAGCTGCTTCATAAATGCTGTTCCAGTGACCCTGAATGCTCGCGCAGAAACAGGGGCATCAGGGGACATTCGGCACTTGATAAATCAGCCCCATTGTGTTAAAAAAAACACAGCAAACCGACTTCACTTCACTTCTCAGTGTAGCTCCTGCCCCAAGGGAGATGAGAGAACAGACATGTTGAGAACTTAAAGGGACACTCAAGTCAAAATTAAACTTTCAAGATTTAGATAGAGCATGCAATTTAAAACAACTTTCCAATTTTCTTCCATTAACGAAATGCACACAATCTTTTTATATTTACACTTTTTGAGTCACCAGCTCCTACTGAGCATGAGCATGAATTCACAGAATATATGTATATGCATTTGTGATTGGCTGATGGATGTCACATGATTAAAGAGGAGTGGAAAAAGATGTATCTTTGAAATTTGTCAGAAAACAAATCTACTCACTTGTTCAAGTTCAGACTAAGGAACCGATTTATCAATGTCTGTCCGACATGATACGCTGTAGCGTATCATGTCCGACAGACATCACTGAATGCCGACTAGCAGGGGGTGTCAATCAGCCCGATTGTATAGGATCGGGCAGATTGCAGACAGCAACCTCAGAGGCAGCGGACCAGTTATGAAGCAGTGGTCTTTAGACCGCTGCTTCATAACTGCTGTTTCCGGCGAGCCTGAAGGCTCACGTGGAAATAGGAGCTTGATAATTCAGAGCTTGATAATTCAGCCCCTAAGTGCAATTGCATTGTCTTTTTATCATGAATGTGCTGATTATCTACTTTATTTACTGCTCCTTTAATTTACATTCTGCCCTCTTCTGAGCTTTTACTTAACAGTAAGTCAGCTCATGCTGCTGTAGAAGATATACAACATCCTCTAGATAAGCTTAACTGTAGAGACCACAGCCCCCTTTGTGAGACCCTACACAAATTAAGTCAACAAAAAGAAATAAAAGCTAAAATCCTTTTAAAATGATCAATACATATTGCAATTATTTTTATTACGTATAAGCCACTGATTAGTGCTTTTTTATTACAACAATAAAACAGACTTTTTTTAATATCCCTTTAAGGCTTTTTTTATACTCCTATTCTAATGAATTTGAATGCCATAAAAATTAAATTAATTAAAAAAAAAGATTGAGTATAAGTTCTTCAGTAACGGCAGTCGCACAATCATACAGTTGCCGCTGTTGATTGGCTTAATGATTTTGTGCGCTGGGGGCTATGTGGCTCCCAATCAGTACTTAAATATCCCCTAGATTCGAGTTTTGCATTACGGTTTTAACCCTGAAAAAAATGGAGATTTCAGCATAAAAACATTACGAGTCTTGTCAGTATAGCTGTACCGCAAGCATTGTAGCTTGTAACACAACGTCAATCCCGCAGTCAAAAAATGACGTCTTTGTGTGGGATTTCCATAGCGCCAGTATTACAGGTTGTGCAGTGAGGCTAAAATGCTTGCGTTCCAGCCTATACCGACACGATACGTTCTGCTATCTGACCGATAGTTATGAGTTTTGCGCAACAAAAATGTTTCACAAAACTCATAAATAAAATGTTACAAAGTACACTAACACCCATAAACTACCTATTAAAACCTATTCCGCTGCCCTCCCGTATCGCAAACACTATTTAAAACTTATTAACCCCTAATCTGCCGCTCCCGACATCGCCGCCACTAATAAAAGTTATTAACCCCTATTCCGCCGCTCCCCAACATCTCCACCGCTATAATAAAGTTATTAACCCCTATTCCCCCGCACCCCAACATCACCGCCACTATAATAAAGCAATTAACCCCTATTCCGCCACTCCCCGACATCGCCGCCACTAAATAAAGTTATTAACCCCTAAACCTCTGGCCTCCCACATCACCGCCACTAAATAAAGTTATTAACCCCTAAGCTGCCAGCCCCCCACATCGCAAAAAACTAAATTAAACTCTTAATCCCTAAACCTAACAACCCCCTAACTTTAAAATAAAATTACAATATCCCTATCTTAAAATAAATAAAAACTTACCTGTGAAATAAAAAAAACCTAAGTTTAAACTAACAATTAACCTAACATAACTTTTATACTAAAATTAAAATAACCACCAATTAAATAAACTAAATTACACATTTTAAAAAAAAACACTACTAAAAATGTAAAAAAAATAAAAATACTAAATTACAAGAAATAACAAACACTAAATTACGAAAAATAAGAAACAAAATTATCCAAAATAAAAAAATCTATTAGCCCTATAAAAATAAAAAAAAATAAAAAAAATAAAAAACCCAAGCCTACAATAAACTATCAATAGCCCTCAAAAGGGCCTTTTGTAGAGCATTGTCCTAAAAAAATCAGCTCTTTTACCTGTAAAAAAAATACAAAGACCCCCCCAACAGTAAAACCCACCACCCAACCAACCCCCCCAAATAAAAATCCTAATTCTAACAAAAACCTAAACTACCCTAAAGGGCATTCAACTCATTTACATAGCCCTTAAAAGAGCATTCAGCTCTTTTAAAAAAAAAAGCCCCAAACCCTAATCTTAAAAAAAAAAAACACCCAAAAAAAGTTTAAAAAAAACCTAACACTAACCCCTCGACGATCTACTTACAGTTTCTGAAGTCCGGACATCCAGGTGGCGAAAAGGCTTCATCCAGACGGCGAGATCTTCATCCATCCAGGCGGCGGCTTCTATCTTCATCCAGGCGCAATACCGCCCCCTGCACATTCATGGCCAATCGGCCTCTAGCAGGGGATGCCAATCAACCCGATCGTATCCGATCGGACTGAATGCTGTCCGCCGCCTCAGAGGTGGCGGACAACTGCATTCACAGCTTAGTAATTTGGCCTCTTAGTGTCTTTGCATTGTCTTTTTATCATGCATTTTTAATTATGTAATTCTACATTTAACTAGAGCTAGGAAGCCGCCCTATCCTGTCAAGCGTTAAATTCAATTACACTCACTTACTTTTAACTCGTACTACGTGCTCTGCTTCCGACATGCGCAAAGAAACCCATTTTGTGCCACTCATAATCTTACCCAATATCAGTTGTTTAAATATTGAAAATATTAGTATAAAGGCTTATTTTCTATAAAGTACTTTAGTTTAAATAAAGTAATGGGTGCTGCTATGTTTGAACTAGTTTTCTATTTATCTCTGCACAAACAAGGCTGTGTGGAAACCATGTTAGATAATTATATATTCCACAAAGCCTTGTTTGGACGGTCTCTTTTTTTTTTTTTTTAAGAGTTAAATTACATGAAAAGGGGACAAAATAAATAATGAACATATGTTTCAAAGTATATTTTATATTACAATTTCATACTGTTTAACATTCCTTTAAAAACCATTCCAAAAAAACAACTACAAATTACATGCATGTTCCTGTGCTTAAAAACAACCTTTTATTTGCTGGAGGTTTGCCTTTACTAATAATGATGAAATAGTTCAAATAGGTACAAATGTGCATTTCCTTATGTTCTCAAAATTAATTGAAACATGTTTAATTGCTGCTTTTCATTATAGTTAGAGAAAATAATCTAATTCCTCTTTTCAAATACTCAACATATGTCAGTGAAATTG
Organism: Bombina bombina; assembly: GCF_027579735.1. NCBI lineage: Eukaryota > Metazoa > Chordata > Amphibia > Anura > Bombinatoridae > Bombina > Bombina bombina. The sequence continues at coordinate 1,331,080,481 of NC_069500.1, read as the reverse complement.
TATAACTTGCTGACTGAACTTATATTGCACATCGATTAAAGGGACATGAAACCCAAAAAATGTCTTTCTGGATTCAGATAGAGAATACAATTTTAAACAACTTTCTAATTTACTTCTATTATCTAATTTGTTTTATGCTTTAGATATCCCCTGTTGAAGAAATAGCAATGCACATGGGTGAGCCAATCACACGAGGCATCTACGTGCAGCCACCAATAAGCAGCTACTGAGCCTATTTAGATATGCTTTTCAACTAAGGATATCAGAAGAATAAAGCAAATTAGAAAATAGAGGTAAACTGGAAAGTTGTTTAAAAGTGCATGCTCTTTTTAAATCATACATAGCTGTCTCATGCATTGTAGCCTAAGACAATCTTTAAAGGTGTAGTAAAGCCAAAATTAAACTTTTAGGATTCAGAAAGAGCATGCAATTTTAAACATTTCTGCAATTTACTTCTATTATCTCATTTGCTTTGTTTTCTGGGTATCCTTAGTTGAAAGACATACCTGGGTAGGCTCAGAAGCAGCAAGAAGCTAGCTGATGATTATTAGCTGCACAAATATGCCTCTTGTCACTGGTTCATGTGTTCTGCTAGCTCCCAGTAGTGCATTGCTGTTCCTTTACCATACATCAGTCTGAAAGAAAAGAAGAGGCGCTTCCTTGTGCGTATCCACTATGTACAAACAGGCAAATGGCAACAGGTATTGCTCAATCTCAATGTACTCACAAAGGGATCAGCACCCAGTTGTGCTATTAGAGGCAGACTGGAGTCTCACAGCGCTTCAGCTCACTGACACCTTGGTCTCAAGAATCCGGATACAGTGTGCTCCAAGCTCAGAAAAGCTGCAGTCCGACTTGACTTCAGAAAATGCTGCAGGTAAACAGGCCCAGCTGGTCGGCAATGGAAGGTGATCGTAAAGATTAGGCAGTACGAAGTGATATGTATAAAAACACACTTTAATAAAACTAACAAACTTTAAAACAATATAGCACTCATAAGTGCATCAGTGTGGTACGCTACGCGTTTCTCGCTCCACTGACCGTTTCATCAGGCATAAAAACATATCACTTCTTAGCTATTTAAATCTACCTAAACCAATCAGTTAGCAGAGGCTTCCTACGTTATGGTTCACAACTGTGTTGCCAATTAGTAATTAAATCAACTGAATTCCTATCCGTGAATAGAGATACAATTTGTTAATATCACTCATAGTATCCAAACTCCCATTCCCAAAGTAAAGGTCCAATGTATCAATATCACTCATTCCTCAAACAAGAGCTGCTCTAGACACCAAAACATAAGTGGCGATATTTCACAACTCACAATTCATTAATACATTTAGTAAGTCTGAAGTAGATTGTATTACAATAGAACTGACTTACTGTGAAAATACACTGAGAGGTTCCCACCCCTTAGGTGTCATAGAAAAACCCGGGCCTGAGTTAATGAATCAAATTCTACTCCAAATATGTGTGAGTTGCATGTACAAGCTAGCTAGTAAAAAAACGGTCAAAAATGTATAAAGATTGACATGGATGTGCACGAACGACCTGCAATGCATCTGGACATCCGCTATGATAAAAAAAAACTAATATAGGCTCTAAATAAAGATTATTAAGAGAACGTGCTTGCGTCTTTGACAGGCCCCCTATATCATGTAGAAAACAATATTTCTATCTAGAAAAAGACAGGACACCAGATATAAACGTGTTAAAAATAACTTGTGTCGTTGCCGTTGTGCACTATGAACAGCTTTAAGAATTTAAAAGTGCATAAATACAATCTTCTGTGAGTAAAGATGTATAAATAGACTCTGAATTCTAAATATTGAGAGATACTGTATACCTATCTCTAAACTTTAAAATGTCATGTGTAACTGACAATTGAATATATTAGTTATTTATATATATATATATATATATATATATATATATATATATATATATATATATATATATATATAACTATCTCAAATATAATAGTCAATAAAGTGAAATCCTATTTAATGAATATAAAGTGCAGAAATAACTGCTCTTATATGATTATAATATAATTATAGTGAGTGAGAATAAGTGACTTAAAGATAAAAGAGGGTTGTGGCTAAAATAAAATGTGATAATCTAATTGAAAAGCTGCCATGTCAATATTCTCGTTGACCAGAGGGAAACAAAGACCTGAATTTATATATCTAGTATGTTTCCCTCTGTCTCATACAAGATATCCTATTTGTGCCAATTTTGGGGGGAATGATTTCCAAAGGGGTGATTTTAATTTTGCAGTCTGTATTGCCATGGTGGTGAATATGATGTCTAGAAAACACTATCGGCTAGATTTAGAGTTTTGTTGGTAACGACCTGCGTAGCTAACGCCGGCTTTTTTCTGGCCGCACCATAAAAATAACTCTGGTATTGAGAGTCCACAGAATCGCTGCGTTAGGCTCCTAAAAGGGAGCGTAGAGCATAATTTAACGCCACTCCAACTCTCGATACCAGAGTTGCCAGCCTCAAAAACGTGCTCGTGCACGATTCCCCCATAGGAAACAATGGGGCTGAGCTGGCTGAAAAAAAACCTAACACCTGCAAAAAAGCCGCGTTCAGCTCCTAACGCAGCCCCATTGTTTCCTATGGGGAAACACTTCCTACGTCTGCACCTAACACTCTAACATGTACCCCGAGTCTAAACACCCCTAACCTTACACTTATTAACCCCTATTCTGCCGCCCCCGCTATCGCTGACCCGTGCATATAATTATTAACCCCTAATCTGCCGCTCCGTAAACCGCCGCTACTTACATTATCCTTATGTACCCCTAATCTGCTGCCCCTAACACCGCCGACCCCTATATTATATTTATTAACCCCTAATCTGCCCCCCACAACATCGCCTCCACCTGCCTACACTTATTAACCCCTAATCTGCCGAGCGGACCGCACCGCTATTATAATAAAGTTATTAACCCCTAATCCGCCTCACTAACCCTATAATAAATAGTATTAACCCCTAATCTGACCTCCCTAACATCGCCGACACCTAACTTCAATTATTAACCCCTAATCTGCCGACCAGAGCTCACCGCTATTCTAATAAATGTATTAACCCCTAAAGCTAAGTCTAACCCTAACACTAACACCCCCCTAAATTAAATATAATTTTAATCTAACGAAATTAATTAACTCTTCTTAAATAAATTATTTAAAGCTAAATACTTACCTGTAAAATAAATCCTAATATAGCTACAATATAAATTATAATTACATTGTAGCTATTTTAGGATTAATATTTATTTTACAGGCAACTTTGTAATTATTTTAACCAGGTACAATAGCTATTAAATAGTTAAGAACTATTTAATAGTTACCTAGTTAAAATAATTACAAAATTACCTGTAAAATAAATCCTAACCTAAGTTACAATTAAACCTAACACTATACTATCATTAAATTAATTAAATAAAATACCTACAATTACCTACAATTAAACCTAACACTACACTATCAATACATTAATTAAATACAATATCTACAAATAACTACAATGAAATAAACTAACTAAAGTACAAAAAATAAAAAAGAACTAAGTTACAAAAAATAAAAAAATATTTACAAACATAAGAAAAATATTACAACAATTTTAAACTAATTACACCTACTCTAAACCCCCTAATAAAATAACAAAGACCCCCAAAATAAAAAATGCCCTACCCTATTCTAAATTACTAAAGTTAAAAGCTCTTTTACCTTACCAGCCCTGAACAGGGCCCTTTGCGGGGCATGCCCCAAGAATTTCAGCTCTTTTGCCTGTAAAAAAAAACATACAATACCCCCCCCCCAACATTACAACCCACCACCCACATACCCCTAATCTAACCCAAACCCCCCTTAAATAAACCTAACACTAAGCCCCTGAAGATCTTCCTACCTTGTCTTCACCCTACCAGGTTCACCGATCCGTCCTGAAGAGCTCCTCCGATGTCCTGATCCAAGCCCAAGCGGGGGGCTGAAGATGTCCATGATCCGGTCGAAGTCTTCATCCAAGCGGGGCAGAAGAGGTCTTCCATCCGATTGAAGTCTTCATCCAGGCGGCATCTTCTATCGTCATCCATCCGGAGCGAAGCGGCAGCATCCTGAAGACCTCCGACGCGGAACATCCATCCTGCCCGACGACTGAACGACGAATGACGGTTCCTTTAAATGATGTCATCCAAGATGGCGTCCCTCGAATTCCGATTGGCTGATAGGATTCTATCAGCCAATCGGAATTAAGGTAGGAATATTCTGATTGGCTGATGGAATCCGATCAGCCAATAGAATGCGAGCTCAATCTGATTGGCTGATTGGATCAGCCAATCGGATTGATCTTGATTCTGATTGGCTGATTCCATCAGCCAATCAGAATATTCCTACCTTAATTCCGATTGGCTGATAGAATCCTATCAGCCAATCGGAATTCGAGGGACGCCATCTTGGATGACGTCCCTTAAAGGAACCGTCATTCTTCAGTTGGACGTCGCCGGAGGAAGATGGGTCCTCGGTGGAGGTCTTCAGGATGGAGCCGGTCGTCATCGGATGAAGATAGAAGATGCCGCTTGGATCAAGATGGTTGCCGGTCCGGATCGCCTCTTCTTCCCGGATAGGATGAAGACTTTGGAGCCTCTTCTGGACCTCTTCAGCCACCGGATGATGGATGTCTAGCCCCCGCTTGGGTTGGATGAAGATTTTGGAGCCAGGACGGATCGGTGATACCTGGTGAGGTGAAGACAAGGTAGGAAGATCTTCAGGGGCTTAGTGTTAGGTTTATTTAAGGGGGGTTTGGGTTAGATTAGGGGTATGTGGGTGGTGGGTTGTAATGTTGGGGGGGGGTATTGTATGTGTTTTTTTTACAGGCAAAAGAGCTGAAATTCTTGGTGCATGCCCCGCAAAGGGCCCTGTTCAGGGCTGGTAAGGTAAAAGAGCTTTTAACTTTAGTAATTTAGAATAGGGTAGGGCATTTTTTATTTTGGGGGTCTTTGTTATTTTATTAGGGGGCTTAGAGTAGGTGTAATTAGTTTAAAATTGTTGTAATATTTTTCTTATGTTTGTAAATATTTTTTTATTTTTTGTAACTTAGTTCTTTTTTATTTTTTGTACTTTAGTTAGTTTATGTAATTGTAGTTATTTGTAGATATTGTATTTAATTAATGTATTGATAGTGTAGTGTTAGGTTTAATTGTAGGTAATTATTTTACAGGTAATTTTGTAATTATTTTAACTAGGTAACTATTAAATAGTTCTTAACTATTTAATAGCTATTGTACCTGGTTAAAATAATTACAAAGTTGCCTGTAAAATAAATATTAATCCTAAAATAGCTACAATGTAATTATAATTTATATTGTAGCTATATTAGGATTTATTTTACAGGTAAGTATTTAGCTTTAAATAGGAATAATTTATTTAAGAAGAGTTAATTAATTTCGTAAGATTAAAATTATATTTAATTTAGGGGGGTGTTAGTGTTAGGGTTAGACTTAGCTTTAGGGGTTAATACATTTATTAGAATAGCGGTGAGCTCCGGTCGGCAGATTAGGGGTTAATAATTGAAGTTAGGTGTCGGCGATGTTAGGAAGGGCAGATTAGGGGTTAATACTATTTATTATAGGGTTAGTGAGGCGGATTAGGGGTTAATAACTTTATTATAGTAGCGGTGCGGTCCGCTCGGCAGATTAGGGGTTAATAAGTGTAGGCAGGTGGAGGCGACGTTGAGGGGGGCAGATTAGGGGTTAATAAATATTATATAGGGGTCGGCGGTGTTAGGGCCAGCAGATTAGGGGTACATAGCTATAATGTAGGTGGCGGCGCTTTGCGGTCGGCAGATTAGGGGTTAATTATTGTAGGTAGCTGGCGGCGACGCTGTGGGGGGCAGGTTAGGGGTTAATAAATATAATACAGGGGTCGGCGGTGTTAGGGGCAGCAGATTAGGGGTACATAAGGATAACGTAGGTGGCGGTCGGCAGATTAGGGGTTAAAAAATTTAATCGAGTGGTGGCGATGTGGGGGGACCTCGGTTTAGGGGTACATAGGTAGTTTATGGGTGTTAGTGTACTTTAGAGTACAGCAGTTAAGAGCTTTATGAACCGGCGTTAGCCCAAAAAGCTCTTAACTCCTGACTTTTTTCTGCGGCTGGAGTTTGGTCGTTAGATTTCTAACGCTCACTTCAGCCACGACTCTAAATACCGGAGTTAGAAAGATCCCATTGAAAAGATAGGATACGTAATTTACGTAAGGGGATCTGCGGTATGGAAAAGTCGCGGCTGAAAAGTGAGCGTTAGACCCTTTTTTCAGTGACTCCAAATACCGGCGGTAGCCTAAAACCAGCGTTAGGAGCCTCTAACGCTGGTTTTCACGGCTACCGCCAAACTCTAAATCTAGGCCTAAGTTTGATTGAACCATTTTTTATGTTCCTCAAATGTTCACTTCACCTTCTTATTTTTCTCGTAGTGCGCCCCAAATATTGTGCCCCACATTCGTAGGTTAGTACATAAATTACAAAACTATTATTACATGCAATGTGTCCCAATATTTTAACGTTTTTCCTGTCACTGTTGATGTGATGGAATGTGCTTAATTCTGAATTTCATTCTGAATAATGAAAGTTTAATTTTGATTGAGTGTCCCTTTAAGTCAACGAATAAATCAAATATATTATGGGAGTTCGAGGGGCAATAGGAAAGGCCCTTCCCCAAAATTCTCACCTCATCATTAGACAGGGAATGCAAGGAGAGGTTAAATATTCCCTCTTTTAGTTTTTGTAGTTGTTCTTTTTGTAAGGTTTTCCTTTTCCCTCTTCTTCCCCGTCTGTGTACTGTCTTTTTGTACTCATATTTTTGGATTATTGGGGGGATTTTAATAATGAACTTGTGAGTGGGGATTGGGATGTTGTGGAAGCATCTGTCCTTTCAAAGGATGATGGTGATTTTCTCTTCTCCATAATGGAGCTTAATTTACTGGTTTCCCTAAAAAATCCCCAGATGTAGATGGCTTTTGATGGTCTTTATTTGGGCCGCTGGAAATGTTTGAACAGTTCAGAGATTCTTGAAGAAGTGGTGCATAACTATTAGAGGTGTTCATACTCTGATTACTATCCCCATTATTTGTGTGTGTTTGCCTTTCTCTATGGTTATGTTCAATATGTCTACTAAAAGAATGGCCATAGTCACCATTCTGTCTGTGGTTATGATCACCATTCTGTCTATTGTTATATCCTGTGTAACCATTATGCATATGTTGGTTTTTGTAATAGTTATTTGTTTTATTTTTATTTTTATTCTTATTTTTCTGTACAATAGTCCACTCATTGGTATTAGTCCTGTTATAGGTAAACATTTATCCCTTAGAACAATCCTCTTTATCTCTCTTAATTTTTTTGTTCTTTCTAGAGATAATCTCATCCTGATACTCATCAGTTACTTTGATGGTATGTTCATTTAGTCTGATATAATCTGTATTATCTTTCCAAATTTCTAACTCTTTTTCTGTTAGCTCAACACAATCTAGAAGTTTTTGTCTATGGGAGATAGATCAATTAGTCCAATCATTAAGTAGATTCTGCCATTTTTCTATGAGATCTTGATCTTCCTTATGGTTTGGTGGCTAGAGCAGCTCTTGTTTGAGGAATGAGTGATATTGATACATTGGACCTTTATTTTGGGAATGGTAGTTTGGATACTATGAGTGATGGTAACAAATTGTATCTCTATTCATGGATAGGAATTCAGTTGGTTTAATTACTAATTGTCAACACAGTTGTGAACCATAACGTAGGAAGCCTCTACTAACTGATTGGTTTAGGTAGATTTAAATAGCTAACAAAGTGATATGTTTTTATGCCTGATGAAACGGTCAGTGGACCGAGAAACGCGTAGCGTACCACACTGATGCACTTATGAGTGCTATATTGTTTTAAAGTTTGTTAGTTTTATTAAAGTGTGTTTTTATACATATCACTTCGTACTGCCTGATCTTTACAATCACTTTCCATTGCCGACCAGCTGGGCCTTTTTACCTGCGGCATTTTCTGAAGTCAAGTCAGACTGCAGCTTTTCTGAGCTTGGAGCACACTGTATCTGACTTTTTGAACAGCCCCCTATTTCCATAAAATTCCACTTACAAAAATTATGTAAAAAACAAAACTGAACCAGTCATTTGGACCAAACATGACAAATTAATGACCTCTTTTGCAGACTAGAGGAACAAGAGGCTCCTCTAGGGTAACAATAGAATCTCTTCTTTTAATCTTGTTACATGGCCCATCGGTTATCACGTGGTCAATGGTTTAATTAGACAAAATAATTATGAAATCATTGGGATTTCAAGATAATAAAAGGGACATTCAAGCAAATTGTTTGTCTCATTTAAAAAAAAGTATTTTAAAATATATGTTTTTTTGTTTGTTTGTTTCTTTCTTCTAAGAGAGGGAAATCCATCCTTATTGATGGGTAGTGCATAGATTTACACTTTCTGTTAACCTTAATTTTTTCCTTACTGACCCTAGCTTACTATGATCCAGATTACAAATGGCACGCTATTTAGTGGTTTGCTCGATCGTAAACTTCGCAAGATGTAATCTTTTTGCGTGTCTGGTTGAAAAGTAAAACATTTTTTGCAAGAGAAACTCAATGCACGCTAACCAAATTTCGCCACCGCGTAAACGTATTTTCCCCATAGAAGTCAATGGAGAGTGCAGAAGAAAAATAACTAAAACCTATCGCTCGTACATTAACCTGACAGGAGTTATTCATATTTCACATTCAAATGTTCTTCACCTACAGAACAATGTAATTTTATTGTAAATATAAATTTGTATCTATATCTTTATATACCTTTACCTGTATATCTATTCTTATATATATATATATATTTAATATTTAATACATTTTGTTTTAATATGTGAAGAACATAGCAATCTAAAATATGCGTAAATATTAAAATATATTTTAAAAAGTATTCAAAATTATTATACATACTGTAAACAATTCTAAATAATTTATGGAATATACATATATATATATATATATATATATATACAGTATATATATACAGTACATATATATATATATATATATATATATATATATATATATATATATATTACAGTATGTATAATAAGTTTTAATACTTTTTATTAATATTTTTTAATATTTAAAGGGGCACTAACCCTAATTTTTTTTTTTTCTTTCATGATTCAGATAGAGCATGCAATTTTAAGCAACTTTCTAATTTACTCCTATTATCAATTTTTCTTTCTTCTCATGTTATCTTGATTTGAAAAAGCAGTAATGAAAGGTTAATAGCCGGCCATTTTTAGTTCAGCACCTGGGTAGCACTTGCTGATTGGTTTGCTACATTTAGCCACAAATCAGCAAGTGCTACCCAGGTGCTGAACAAAAAATGGTCCGGCTCTAAAGCTTACTGTACTGCTTTTACAAATCAAGATAGCATGAGAACAAAGAAAAATTGATAATAGTAAAGTAAATTAGAAAGGTGCTTTAAATCTGAATCATGAAAGAAAAAAATTGGGTTTAGTATCCCTTTAATATTTCAATAATACGAAATAAGGTTAGAAATTCTTTATGTGCGCGAACCCGATATTGCATTAGACCTAAATCGCAAACCCTGATGCGTGTTACACATATTTTACATTCCTATGTTCTTCACATAGATTTTTTTTTTAATTTGCATTATTAAATATAGATTTCTATTTATATCTGATTATGTTAATGTAAAATAGATAGCTATACCTATATATCTATAGGAATAAATATATGTTTAGATATATATAGAAATAAGTATTTACAATAAAAATTACAGTATCCTGTATGTAAATGTATACATGTATTTTAATGTACTTTTATTCTAGCCCTAACACGTTACTTCAGTTGAGCTACATTTTTTACGCTGTTATGGGTGGTGCTCAAGTGGGACACATATCTTGCCAAATGTATCTTTTAACGCTTGAAGGACAATGGAATATTTCTTCCCAGCACCTTAATTTATTCTTCCTTTTCCTTTAAAAAACCCAATACAAACACGTTTTTTAAAACGTGATGTCTGAAGAATGAGACCTACTACACGTGCTTTATATACACCTGTCTTGTTAGAATGCCAGGAATGTCTTCTCCCTCTAGAGGTGACTGAACGCTACAAATGATAACCTAAAATCTAATTTGTTTACACACAAGAAAAAAGATTTACATAAAGAGCGAGGGAAATGAGAGAATATGAAATGACTAACCTTATATGCAAAATCAAACTTATGGATCACCTTAAAGGGACACTGAACCCAATTTTTTTCTTTTGTGATTCAGATAGAGCATTACATTTTAAGCAACTTTCTAATGTACTACTATTATCAAATTTTCTTCATTCTCTTGGAATCTTTATTTGAAATGCAAGAATTTAAGTTTAGATGCCGGCCAATTTTTGGTGAACAACCTGGGTTGTTCTTGCTGATTGGTGGATAAATTCATCTACCAATAAAAAGTGCTATCCAGAGTACTGAACCAAGAAAAAAGCTTAGATTCCTTCTTTTTCAAATAAATATAGCAAGAGAACAAAGAAAAATTGATAATAGGAGTAAATTAGAAAGTTGCTTAAAAATTGCATGCTTTATCTGAATCACTCAAAGAAAACATTTGGTTTCAGTGTGCCTTTAATAATTAATTCAATAATTCACATTATAGAATCAGCTGATCGCTCTATCTCATTGTCAGGTTTAATATAGCAACATTCTCTGTTTGAGGTGAATATATTTAATTTTGAAAGTTAACCCCTTAGCTGCTGAGCCTGCCCTCTGCTTGAGCTGTTTTTATTTGTTTGTCCCTCATTGTAATTTTACAAAAAATTAAACTTTTTTTCTGTGAGGTACCCACACAAATTATACCTTGTTTTTTCAGCAGACCTAGCATTTTTAGAAAATAACTTTAGTTTGCACAAATATCATAATATAGGAAAACCCCCACTATGTGAAATGCAAATAAAAAATAAATTTTTGTGTCATTTTTCTATTGCTTACATAGACCGGGATCACACGTTTTGTGGTATAGCTGCCAGTTCAAATTAGCCAATAGGATTTAAGCAGCTCTCATCCTATTAGCTTATTTGAATTTTTCACCTAATAGGAATGCAACGTACCTCAATATAAAAGGGGTACCTCACATTCAATCTTCAGTGTGCGGTGGACAATCACATGAAGAGGAGCCTCCACGTCAGATGTCCACACTGCCGCCGATCCGTCTCCGCTATGCTTCGCCTCAGCTCCGCAACCCCTGGATGAAGATTGAAGATGGCGCTGCCTCCGCTCCGCGGCACTGGGATGAAGATTGAAGATGGAGCCGCTTGGAAGAAAACCTTCACCACCGGACTTCAGGAATGGTGAGTACCTATTTTGGGTTAGTGTTGGATTTTTTAGGTTTTTTTTGGGGGTGGGTTTTTTTTTTTTAGATTAGGGCTTTTTATTTTTTTTAATGGGTACTAAAAGAGCTGATTGCCCTTTTAAAGGCAATGCTCATACAAATGCCTATTATGGGGCAATGGGTAGATTAGGCTTTTTATAGTTAGGACTTTTTTATTTTAGGGGGTTCGGTGTTGTACTGTATATTTTTTTTTAAGTAAAAGAGCTGTTAAACTTAGGGCAATACCATCCAAAAGGTCCTTTTAAGGGCTATTAGTAGTTTGGTGTTAGATTAGGGGGTGTTTTTATTTTGGGGTGGCTCTTTTGTTTTTATGGGGGTATTAGATTAGGTTTAATTTTTTTATTTTGGATAATTTAATGTATTATTTTCTGTAATCTTAGCTTTTGTTATTTTTTTGTAATGTTAGGTTTCTGTTTTTTTGTAATGTTAGGATTTTTTCATTTTGTAATTTAGGTTTTTATTTTTGGTATCTTTTATTGTTTTATAATAGTAATGTTAGGTTTATTTATAGTTTAAGCTTAGGTTTTTTTATTTCACAGGTAAGTTTTTATTTATTTTAAGGTAGTTATATTTTAACTTTAATTTAAAGTTAGTGGGTGTTTGGTTTAGGGGTTAATAGTTTAATTTAGTTTGTCCCGATGTGGGGAGCTGGCGGTTTAGTGGTTAATAGTTTTATTTAGGGAGTCGCGATGTGAGGGGTCGGCAGTTTAGGGGTTAATTGGTTTATTTAGTGTTAGCAATGTGGTGGGCTGCGATTTAGGGGTTAATGGGTTTATTATATTATTTGCGATGGGTTAATAGGTGTTAGTGTACTTTGTAACATATTTTTTATTCGTTTTGTGAAACATTTTTGTTTCGCAAAATCTATAACTACTGGTTTTTAATTGCGGAATGGATCGTTGCGGTATAGGCTATAACACCGTATAAAGCTGTAACGTGCAACTTGTAATACCGGTGATCTGACCATTCTGCACTCAAAGTCCATTTTTTAAGCGGTAAAGCCGTACCGCAAAACTTGTAATCTGGCCCATAGTAAATAGCAGCACGGAAGTCATTATTCCCTAATTATTTCAATCACAAACTTTGTTGGCCCACATTTATCATCTGTTCACCTTCCTAAAACTCCATAATTTAATATTTATATTTATATATTTTATTTTATTTGATAACTGAAAATCAGAAGGTAACATTTATTGTTTTGGGCACTAGGAACCATCTTGCAATTTATACAGAAAATTAATTGGTATAAAAAAATCTAAACATACAAATATTAGATACACAATAATCTGATTACTAAGGCCTAGATTTGGAGTTCGGCGGTAAAAGGGCTGTTAACGCTCCGCGGGCTTTTTTCTGGCCGCACCATAAATTTAACTCTGGTATCGAGAGTTAAAACAAATGCTGCGTTAGGCTCCAAAAAAGGAGCGTAGAGCATTTTTACCGCATTTTTACCGCAAATACCAGAGTTGCTTACGGACGCGGCCGGCCTCAAAAACGTGCTCGTGCACGATTCCCCCATAGGAAACAATGGGGCTGTTTGAGCTGAAAAAAAACCTAACACCTGCAAAAAAGCAGCGTTCAGCTCCTAACGCAGCCCCATTGTTTCCTATGGGGAAACACTTCCTACGTCTGCACCTAACACCCTAACATGTACCCCGAGTCTAAACACCCCTAACCTTACACTTATTAACCCCTAATCTGCCGCCCCCGCTATCGCTGACCCCTGCATTACACTTTTAACCCCTAATCTGCCGCTCCGTAAAACGCCGCCACCTACGTTATCCCTATGTACCCCTAATCTGCTGCCCTAACATCGCCGACCCCTATGTTATATTTATTAACCCCTAATCTGCCCCCCACAACGTCGCCGACACCTACCTACACTTATTAACCCCTAATCTGCCGAGCGGACCTGAGCGCTACTATAATAAAGTTATTAACCCCTAATCCGCCTCACTAACCCTATCATAAATAGTATTAACCCCTAATCTGCCCTCCCTAACATCGCCGACACCTACCTTCAATTATTAATCCCTAAACTTCCGATCGGAGCTCACCGCTATTCTAATAAATGGATTAACCCCTAAAGCTAAGTCTAACCCTAACACTAACACCCCCCTAAGTTAAATATAATTTTTATCTAACGAAATAAATTAACTCTTATTAAATAACTTATTCCTATTTAAAGCTAAATACTTACCTGTAAAATAAATCCTAATATAGCTACAATATAAATAATAATTATATTATAGCTATTTTAGGATTAATATTTATTTTACAGGTAACTTTGTATTTATTTTAACCAGGTACAATAGCTATTAAATAGTTAAGAACTATTTAATAGTTACCTAGTTAAAATAATAACAAATTTACCTGTAAAATAAATCCTAACCTAAGTTATAATTAAACCTAACACTACCCTATCAATAAAATAATTAAATAAACTACCTACAATTACCTACAATTAACCTAACACTACACTATCAATAAATTAATTAAACACAATTCCTACAAATAAATACAATTAAATAAACTAGCTAAAGTACAAAAAATAAAAAAGAACTAAGTTACAGAAAATAAAAAAATATTTACAAACATAAGAAAAATATTACAACAATTTTAAACTAATTACACCTACTCTAAGCCCCCTAATAAAATAACAAAGCCCCCCAAAATAAAAAATTCCCTACCCTATTCTAAATTAAAAAAGTTACAAGCTCTTTTACCTTACCAGCCCTGAACAGGGCCCTTTGCGGGGCATGCCCCAAGAATTTCAGCTCTTTTGCCTGTAAAAAAAAACATACAATACCCCCCCCCCAACATTACAACCCACCACCCACATACCCCTAATCTAACCCAAACCCCCCTTAAATAAACCTAACACTAAGCCCCTGAAGATCTTCCTACCTTGTCTTCACCATCCAGGTATCACCGATCCGTCCTGGCTCCAAGATCTTCATCCAACCCAAGCGGGGGTTGGCGATCCATAATCCGGTGCTCCAAAGTCTTCCTCCTATCCGGCAAGAAGAGGACATCCGGACCGGCAAACATCTTCTCCAAGCGGCATCTTCGATCTTCTTCCATCCGGTGCGGAGCGGGTCCATCTTGAAGCAGGCGACGCGGATCCATCCTCTTCTTCCGATGTCTCCCGACTAATGACGGTTCCTTTAAGGGACGTCATCCAAGATGGCGTCCCTCGAATTCCGATTGGCTGATAGGATTCTATCAGCCAATCGGAATTAAGGTAGGAATTTTCTGATTGGCTGATGGAATCAGCCAATCAGAATCAAGTTCAATCCGATTGGCTGATCCAATCAGCCAATCAGATTGAGCTCGCATTCTATTGGCTGATCGTAACAGCCAATAGAATGCGAGCTCAATCTGATTGGCTGATTCCATCAGCCAATCAGAAAATTCCTACCTTAATTCCGATTGGCTGATAGAATCCTATCAGCCAATCGGAATTCGAGGGACGCCATCTTGGATGACGTCCCTTAAAGGAACCGTCATTAGTCGGGAGACATCGGAAGAAGAGGATGGATCCGCGTCGCCTGCTTCAAGATGGACCCGCTCCGCACCGGATGGAAGAAGATCGAAGATGCCGCTTGGAGAAGATGTTTGCCGGTCCGGATGTCCTCTTCTTGCCGGATAGGAGGAAGACTTTGGAGCACCGGATTATGGATCGCCAACCCCCGCTTGGGTTGGATGAAGATCTTGGAGCCAGGACGGATCGGTGATACCTGGATGGTGAAGACAAGGTAGGAAGATCTTCAGGGGCTTAGTGTTAGGTTTATTTAAGGGGGGTTTGGGTTAGATTAGGGGTATGTGGGTGGTGGGTTGTAATGTTGGGGGGGGGGGTATTGTATGTTTTTTTTTACAGGCAAAAGAGCTGAAATTCTTGGGGCATGCCCCGCAAAGGGCCCTGTTCAGGGCTGGTAAGGTAAAAGAGCTTGTAACTTTTTTAATTTAGAATAGGGTAGGGAATTTTTTATTTTGGGGGGCTTTGTTATTTTATTAGGGGGCTTAGAGTAGGTGTAATTAGTTTAAAATTGTTGTAATATTTTTCTTATGTTTGTAAATATTTTTTTATTTTCTGTAACTTAGTTCTTTTTTATTTTTTGTACTTTAGCTAGTTTATTTAATTGTATTTATTTGTAGGAATTGTGTTTAATTAATTTATTGATAGTGTAGTGTTAGGTTAATTGTAGGTAATTGTAGGTAGTTTATTTAATTATTTTATTGATAGGGTAGTGTTAGGTTTAATTATAACTTAGGTTAGGATTTATTTTACAGGTAAATTTGTTATTATTTTAACTAGGTAACTATTAAATAGTTCTTAACTATTTAATAGCTATTGTACCTGGTTAAAATAATTACAAAGTTACCTGTAAAATAAATATTAATCCTAAAATAGCTATAATATAATTATAATTTATGTTGTAGCTATATTAGGATTTATTTTACAGGTAAGTATTTAGCTTTAAATAGGAATAAGTTATTTAATAAGAGTTAATTTATTTCGTTAGATAAAAATTATATTTAACTTAGGGGGGTGTTAGTGTTAGGGTTAGACTTAGCTTTAGGGGTTAATCCATTTATTAGAATAGCGGTGAGCTCCGGTCGGCAGATTAGGGGTTAATAATTGAAGGTAGGTGTCGGCGATGTTAGGGAGGGCAGATTAGGGGTTAATACTATTTATGATAGGGTTAGTGAGGCGGATTAGGGGTTAATACATTTATTATAGTAGCGCTCAGGTCCGCTCGGCAGATTAGGGGTTAATAAGTGTAGGCAGGTGTCGGCGACGTTGAGGGGGGCAGATTAGGGGTTAATAAATATAATATAGGGGTCGGCGATGTTAGGGGCAGCAGATTAGGGGTACATAGGGATAACGTAGGTGGCGGCGATTTGCGGTCGGAAGATTAGGGGTTAATTATTGTAAGTAGCTGGCGGCGACGTTGTGGGGGGCAGGTTAGGGGTGAATAAATGTAATACAGGGGTCGGCGGGGTTAGGGGCAGCAGATTAGGGGTACATAAATATAACGTAGGTGGCGGTCGGCAGATTAGGGGTTAAAAATTTTAATCGAGTGGCGGCGGTGTGGGGGGACCTCGGTTTAGGGGTACATAGGTAGTTTATGGGTGTTAGTGTACTTTAGGGTACAGTAGTTAAGAGCTTTATGAACCGGCGTTAGCCAGAAAGCTCTTAACTCCTGCTATTTTCAGGCGGCTGGAATTTTGTCGTTAGAGCTCTAACGCTCACTTCAGAAACGACTCTAAATACCGGCGTTAGAAAGATCCCATTGAAAAGATAGGCTACGCAAATGGCGTAGGGGGATCTGCGGTATGGAAAAGTCGCGGCTGAAAAGTGAGCGTTAGACCCTTTAATCACTGACTCCAAATACCAGCGGGCGCCCAAAACCAGCGTTAGGAGCCTCTAACGCTGGTTTTGACGGCTACCGCCGAACTCCAAATCTAGGCCTAAGAGTGGTAGATTTACCAATTTTGCCATTTTATACATGCTCCTAACCCTGTCCAAACTCACTCAGTGCATCAAAAAATATAAAAAAATAAAAAATAAAAAAACATAAAATAGTTGTACAAAAAGTAATTCTATATAGAATTTCACAAACTATCACATTTTTACATTCTCCTAATTCTCACATTTATTTAGATTCTTAAAAGGTTTTATTTAGTTTTATTTAGTTCAGGGAATCATGGATCTAAAAGCCCCAACATCAGCAACACAACAAAATAAGGCTAGCGGCTACTGTCAGGTTATCATTGTTACTATGACAATCACTTTAAAGCTATAAGGATATGAAAACCCTTATTTAAATCATGGGACCTTACTCTTCCAAATGAGGGGTCTTATGGTATATTTCTATGGTGAAAGGTAATAAAAGTATCTTAAAAATTGCCCAAAACCCCAAAATAGAGCGAATACTATAACGCATTTGGCATTGTTATGGCAATCATCTGGCAAACACAAGACCACTCATTTGAAAGAGCAGGATTGCTGTTTTCAGTTTGTCTATGTATTCTAGGGAGCAAATTAGGGCATATACTCCACCCCTTGATGTAGTTCTATATGACAATAGTTCTCTCAGGTGATCACTGAGGCCATGTTCGTCAGCTCATATGCAGAACAAGGAACAGGTAGGATGCTCGAGCCCAAGTTGTTTGCCGTGGCGGTATTCAGCACTGACGCTAAAGGTGAGGGAGAAAAAAGTCCTATAAAAAAACCTTTATTAGATCCATTAAAAGCAGAAAGGGCGCAAACCAGATATGCATCGAAAGATCTAAAAACACAGACAAAGTGAGAGGATCTTGACCCCCTGCATCATAAGCGTTTCATGCCGCACAGCACTTGAACACTGACATCAGCTCATAGCCACCTGGGCATGTAACCCTTTCTTTGAAAGAGGGGCCTCTCTTTTTTCAAAATAGGGGTCACTTGTCCCACTGTAGTGCTTATTGTGGGGTAGTAGGGCCGCTTTTATTGCCAAGAGCATGATGAAAGGCACCTAGAAAACAGGTGATTGCCATTTCTACAGCAATCACCTACTTTCTAAAATGAGACCCCTCTTTTTAAAATGGGTAATCTTTTCTTTCATGTGAAGGTAGGGTTGCCACCTCGGCCATGTTTTCCTGGACACTTATGAGTTACACATGCTGCAGGGTGTGCAGAGGGCAATGTGCAGTTACCCTGTACAGCAGTATTCATGTCCCTGCCTGCATACCCTGCAGCATGTGTAACTCATAAGAGTCTAGGAATACAAGGCCGAGGTTGCAAACCTATGTGAGGGGTGTTGTGTGCTTATGTGTTGTATGCTATTTTTAGTTGATATGGGCTCTTTTGCCCCCATACAGTAAATACATTAGATAGGTGATTGTCAATTTTATGTCATCTACTAATGACAGTGGTATAAAACCCCACATCGGAAAGAGGAGGTTCTTCTGTTTTTTTTTGTTTGTTTTTTTAATTGAGGCATAAAACATATAACAAAATGTGTATGTTATGATATCAAAGCTGATGGGTGAGAGCAAGTTAGTAACCATGGTTACTGATCAGCTGATTATTTCACCTGTGCTCTAGTTCAGTTATAATAAAAACCTGGCCTCTTGGGGTACACAATCCTCTCCAGGCTGCGGTCATCCCTGCTGCTTGTGCACCTTTTTCTTCCACACTTTTCCCTTCCACATAACTTTCTATTAATGTGCTTTGATACAGCACTTTGGGAACATCCAACTTCTTTTGCAATTACCTTTTGAGGCTTTCCCTCCTTATGGAGGGTGTCAATGATGGTTGTCAGGTCAGCAGTCTTTCCCATGATTGTGATTCCTACTGAACCATACTGAGAGACAATTTAAAGGCTCAGGAACCCTTTGCAGGTGTTATGGCTTAAAGGGACAGTATACACTCATTTTCATATAACTGCATGTAATAGACACTACTATACAGAAAAAGATGCACAGATACTGATATAAAAATCCAGTATAAAACTGTTTAAAAACTTACTTAGAAGCTTTCAGTTTAGCTCTGTTGAAAAGGCAGTTGGAAAGCCCACTGCAAGTTGGAAATAAGACACTCCCCCTTCTTTTGCATATGAAAAGACCCTTTACACAAACAGGAGCAAGCTGGACAAGGTAGCTGACGGTATTCAAATAAAACTTTGGGGCTTGGTTAGGAGTCTGAAAATCAGAGCAATGTTATTTAAAAATAAGCAAAATTATACATTTAAAAAAAAAAAAAAAAAAACTTTATGGGCTTTATAAATAGATCATCTACAAAACATTTATGCAAAGAAAAAATGAGTGTATAATGACCCTTTAATTAGCTGATTAGACTGGGACACTTTGAGCCTAGAATATTGCACCTTTTCACAATATTCTAATTTTCTGAGATTGTGGATTTGGGGTTTTCATGAGCTGTAAGCCATAATCATCACAAGTTTGACAAATCATGGCTTGAACTATCTTGCTTTGCATGTAATGAGTCTATCTCATATATTAGTTTCACCTTTTAAGTTGCATTAGTGAAATAAATGAACTTTTACACAATATTCTAATTTTACGAGTTTCACCTGTGTATATATATATATATGTGTGTGTGTATGATATATAGATAGATATATGATAGATAGATAGATAGATAGATAGATGATAGATAGATAGATAGATAGATAGATAGATAGATAGAGAGATAGATAGAGAGATAGATAGATAGATAGATAGATAGATAGATAGATAGAGGGGTTGAAAAATAAAAGGGATAATAGTTACTAGTCCACTAAGTATTACAGATAGGGGTTAAAAAGCAAACATTTTTAGTCGTCCACTGCAATTTCTTACTTGTCCGGGTATATACGCCCCATGAAATTTAACTTCTAAGATGTCTTTCCGTTTTATTGATTTATAATAGTACTTTGCTGATTCATGGTTACATTTTAATCTATAAAACTAATTGCTTCCTTTTTATGGGCTAACATAGCTATTCATTTACAGAAGTCAAACATTATAGCTATTTTCTTGGGATATTACATTCTTGCATTAGTGACAATGATTGTACAAGTGGGAGATTCTACCAGCACAAACCAACAGATTACACAATAGAAAGGTTTATTATAGTAATAAAATATGTGCCAACTGGACCTCCCATATTCACCTTATCACACATAAGGCTAGGCTACAAGTGTAATGCATCCTATAGCACAGAATAAGTATCCTTAGTATAACCCTGCTTTAAGAATAGCTCAGAGTTTGGTACTAAAAAAGGTTCACCAAAAATATCTTAAAGGGATATGAAACACATTTTTTTTCTTTCATGATTCAGAAAGAGCATCCAATTTTAATCAACTTCCTAATTTACTTCTATTATATAATTTGCTTCATTCTTTTTATATGCGTTGTTGAAAATCATATCTAAATAGGCTCTGTGGCTGCACATAGATGCCTCATTTGATTGGCTCACCGATGTGCATTGTTTTTTCTTCAAGAAAGGACACATAAAGAATGAAGCAAATTAGATAATAAAAGTAAATTGGAATGTTGTTTAAAATTGTATTCTCTGGGGTCAATTTATCAAGCTCTAAAGACCGCTGCTCCATAACCTGTCTGCCTGCTCTGAGGCCGCGGACAGAAATCAACCCGATCGAATATGATCGGGTTGATTGACACCCCCTGCTAGCGGCCGATTGGCTGCGAATCTGCAGGGGGCGGCATTGCCACAAGAACTGCTGGTGCAATGATAAATGCTGACAGCGTATGCTGTCTACATTTATCGATGTGCAGCGGACATGATACGCTACATCGTAACATGTCCGCTCGCACTTACATAAATATACCCCTCTATCTGAATTACGAAATAACATTTTTGGGATTTATTTCCCTTTAATATCATCTGCCTTTTTTTAATGTGCCCTATACTTTGCATAGATAGTGCAGGGTGCACTATTATCGCTTATATTACAAGCGGTAAGTTAAAATCAAAATAGTGCTGGAAAATGTAGCGCTTTTGGAGACCTGTATAACAAAGCACATGTATAAAACAATAAAATAAATTATTTTATTTTTAAAGAAATATTAATTAAAATGTTTGGATTTCAGAATAAGTTTAAAGTTATACCGGTATCACTAATGAATAAGTTATGCTAAGTCAAAAACCAGAGATCTTCATATGATCTTTTAAAACTGGGACAGTTTGAAAGTTTCTGGGTCTGCAGACACAATATAACTTTTTTGAATTCACCTAACTCTATTTATTTGTCTTCAGCGTGACTCAGCTTTTATAAAGGAAAGTACAGATGTCTTTTAATTATGGGAAGTCATACAAACTGTGATTCAGCGGAACGTCACAGTCACATAGATCTGAAAGTGCAAAGGAATTCTGGGATGTAAATGCTTTAAAGGTATATTTTTTTAATCTGATATTTTCTCACAGAGTGCCTAAGCTGTGTGACTATTTAAAGCATATACTATTTCTGTAACCTGATAACTTGGCTCTATCCCCAGATGACTAATGTCACTGTCACTGGAATAATTAGGTGATGTTTGTAATCACATGCTTAGCCAAGTATTTATCAGCTGAGCATTAGATCAGGTACATTCCTCTAGAACAGTTTCTGTGGTATTGAATTGTATATTCTCCAAAAAAATGCCAACCTAAAATGCAAAAGTATGAACCTATAAATGATACACTGGAATATGTCATGATTTACACATAAAACAAAATTCATGTAAAAAATATAGTAATCTTTATGCTTTCTTTAAACAGATAGAAAATAGAAAACAAAAACACTACACAGTACTCCAAATTTTGGAATAAAAAGTGACATAACTGTCATTGAAAAGATTAATAAATTGCATACATTGTAATAGACACAAGCAATTAAATTTGCTTAAAAATAATATACACATTAACAAAAGCAAACTGATAATATATATATATATATATATATATATATATATATATATACTGTATATATATTTGTAATTGGATTTTGAGAGTTTTAGCTGTCAATTACCGATTTATCACTTTCTCATAATTTGCAGATAACGATATACGAAAACAGCTAGAAAAATATAGCTATCACTAAAAAGGTATTAGTCTAATTAATATTAAATATAAGAAATAGCCAAACATTTTATTTGTCGACTGGAAAATTCCAGCCCTGTTTATTAATGTAATGTGATGGGGGCATGCATAATGATATATGCGTCAGCGTATTACTGTGCGCTAGCTCTGATACTGTGCGGACAGGGGCAGCGATGTCTGCCCTTTTCCATCCAGCCATTGTTAAATGGAGGCTAATGCCTTGGCAATGAGCTAGCAAGAAATTAGAACTGAAAAGTTACATTTAAAAAAATGGTGATAACAGTGCATAGCAAGGTTTGTCCTAATTAAAGGGAGAGTATACACCAATTTTCATAACTGCATGTAATAGACACTACTGTTAAGTGTCCAGTATAAAACATTTTTTAAAAACGTACTTAGAAGCTCCCAGTTTATCACTGTTGATGAGGTTAGGCTGGAAAGGGGATGGGAAAAAGGGAGAGTGGACACTCCCCCCCCCTTCCCTGCATATGCAAAGACCCTTTAGAAATACAGGAGCAGCAGGGGTCTGTAGACCTGGGTCTACATCTGATACTTTAGGGCTTAGTTAGGAGTCTGAAAATCAGCATAATGTTAATAAAAATTAAGAAAAACTATACATTGTTACAAAAACACTCCCAGATGGGCTGTATAAATGGATCACCTACAAAGCATTTATTCAAAGAAAAATCTAGTGTTTAATGTCCCTTTAAATGATTGAAACATATACTGGTACCTTTGTAAGGATTCTCGCATTAACTTTCCCACCACACAGGCAGGGCACCCAACATTACTTTAAAAACTGAATAAAACATACTTTGGGGCCAATTTATTAAAGTGCGGGCGGACATGATACAATGTAGCGTATCATGTCCGCCGCACATCGATAAATGCTGCTTGTGCAATGCCGCCCCCTGCAGATTTGCGGCCGATAGCAGGGGGTGTCAATCAGTCCGATCGTATAGGATAGGGCAGATTGATGTCCGCAGCCTCAGAGCAGGCGGACAAGTTATGGAGTATCAGTCTTTAGACCGCTGCTTTATAACTGCTGTTTTGTCGCCCCATGTCTGATGAAATTGCTTATATTTTCAGATGCAACTGTCTTTATTTAAATGAAAAGTGAGATCAAGGCCAAGCTATAAAATAGCGAAGCAAAATGGAGAAAAGGAAGGAAACAGATGTTGCCAGGAGGCTTTAAGGGAATGAGGGCTGATTAAAAACTCGCTAATATTGCATGTTTAAAGGTATTTTACTGGGAAGAGCTCAAAGGTATATATATATACAGTATGTGTGTGTGTGTATATATATATTGTGTATAGATGTGTATTTGTATATATTATATAAAACATTTTGGAATCCCACTAGAAACTGTTTCTAAAACTTTGGAATTCCACCACTGGTCAAGGAGTAGAGTCAGGGGTCAAGTCGAGCGGGAACGCATGGGAACACATTTCCTGTACTATTTTTGCAGGAGGAACTAAGTTCCCTCAAGACAGAGAACACTTCAGTAAACACTTCTGTTGCTGGTGGGAGGAGCTGGACCACAGTCTGGTTATAGGAATAGTGAGATCCTCTAGGCAGTAACACTTCCTACAATACACTAAATGCAAGCCTGTCAGCGGTCCTGTTGTGCGGTCACCCTGCACTGGGTGTAACACATCGTGCTTACATTTCTGTGTGCTCTGGGGTTATTTAGATTCCCTCAGCAGAAATAGGACTATTGCACCTTAAAGGGACACTCAAGAAAAAATTAAACTTTCATGATTCAGATAGAGCATGCAATTTTAAACAACTTTCCAATTTACTTCCATGAACAAAATATGCAGAGTCTTTTTATATTTACACTTTTTGAGTCACCAGCTTTTACTGAGCATGTGCAAGAATTCACAGAATATACATATACACATTTGTGATTGGCTGATGGCTGTCACATGATACAGTGGGAGTGTAAAATAGACAAAACTTTGAAATTTGTCAGAAAAAAATCTACTTATTTGAAGTTGACTAAGGGGCCGATTTATCAATGTCTGGCGGACATCGCTGAATGCCAACAGCATACGCTGTCAGCATTTAACATTGCACAAGCAGTTCTGGTGAATCGGCCGCTAGCAGGGGGTGTCAATCAACCCGTTCGTACACGATCGGGCGGCTTGATGTCCGCAGCTTTAGAGTAGGCAGACAAGTTAAGGAGCAGCGGTCTTAAGACCGCTGCTTCTTAATTCCTGATTCCGGTGAGCCTGAAGGCTCGCGCGGAATTAGAAGCATTGGAGCCGGTTGACCGCTAGGTAAAATGGATCCCATGTGTTATTGCATTGTCTTGTTATCATGCATTAGTTGATTATGCAAATTGACTGTATTTACTGGTCCTTTAAGTGGGTGAGACTCTGTGACAGAGGAGGATTCTCAAAGGTAACTATTTAACCCTTCATTGGATTTAATTTACTTTCATTTACCAAAGTGTATAGATTACAGGGAGTGCAGAATTATTAGGCAAGTTGTATTTTTGAGGATTAATTTTATTATTGAACAACAACCATGTTCTCAATGAACCCAAAAAACTCATTAATATCAAAGCTGAATAGTTTTGGAAGTAGTTTTTAGTTTGTTTTTAGTTATAGCTATTTTAGGGGGATATCTGTGTGTGCAGGTGACTATTACTGTGCATAATTATTAGGCAACTTAACAAAAAACAAATATATACCCATTTGAATTATTTATTTTTACCAGTGAAACCAATATAACATCTCAACATTCACAAATATACATTTCTGACATTCAAAAACAAAACAAAAACAAATCAGTGACCAATATAGCCACCTTTCTTTGCAAGGACACTCAAAAGCCTGCCATCCATGGATTCTGTCAGTGTTTTGATCTGTTCACCATCAACATTGCGTGCAGCAGCAACCACAGCCTCCCAGACACTGTTCAGAGAGGTGCACTGTTTTCCCTCCTTGTAAATCTCACATTTGATGATGGACCACAGGTTCTCAATGGGGTTCAAATCAGGTGAACAAGGAGGCCATGTCATTAGATTTTCTTCTTTTATACCCTTTCTTGCCAGCCACGCTGTGGAGTACTTGGACACGTGTGATGGAGCATTGTCCTGCATGAAAATCATGTTTTTCTTGAAGGATGCAGACTTCTTCCTGTACCACTTCTTGAAGAAGGTGTCTTCCAGAAACTGGCAGTAGGACTGGGAGTTGAGCTTGACTCCATCCTCAACCCGAAAAGACCCCACAAGCTCATCTTTGATGATACCAGCCCAAACCAGTACTCCACCTCCACCTTGCTGGCATCTGAGTCGGACTGGAGCTCTCTGCCCTTTACCAATCCAGCCACGGGCCCATCCATCTGGCCCATCAAGACTCACTCTGATTTCATCAGTCCATAAAACCTTAGAAAAATCAGTCTTGAGATATTTCTTGGCCCAGTCTTGACGTTTCAGCTTGTGTGTCTTGTTCAGTGGTGGTCGTCTTTCAGCCTTTCTTACCTTGGCCATGTCTCTGAGTATTGCACACCTTGTGCTTTTGGGCACTCCAGTGATGTTGCAGCTCTGAAATATGGCCAAACTGGTGGCAAGTGGCATCTTGGCAGCTGCACGCTTGACTTTTCTCAGTTCATGGGCAGTTATTTTGCGCCTTGGTTTTTCCACACGCTTCTTGCGACCCTGTTGACTATTTTGAATGAAACGCTTGATTGTTCGATGATCACGCTTCAGAAGCTTTGCAATTTTAAGAGTGCTGCATCCCTCTGCAAGATATCTCACTATTTTTGACTTTTCTGAGCCTGTCAAGTCCTTCTTTTGACCCATTTTGCCAAAGGAAAGGAAGTTGCCTAATAATTATGCACACCTGATATAGGGTGTTGATGTCATTAGACCACACCCCTTCTCATTACAGAGATGCACATCACCTAATATGCTTAATTGGTAGTAGGCTTTCGAGCCTATACAGCTTGGAGTAAGACAACATGCATAAAGAGGATGATGTGGTCAAAATACTCATTTGCCTAATAATTCTGCACTCCCTGTATATACAAATAAATACAGTGTGTGTGTGTGTGTGTGTGTAATTGTATATATAAAACAATATTTATTGTGAGGGGGAGGGTGGAAGTCTTGGTGAGTTCCCACATTTTTTGTTGTAGGACTTGACCCCTGGGTAGAGTCAAAATAAACTATGGGCAGAGGCAATGCAAGTTGGGGGGGAGTCAGTGTGGGCTGTGTGGGTGTGTTTAGGAAATCTCTAGTCTGTTAACAATTTTTATCTGGGAAACCAAGACATTTATATAGAAGTAAGATTGGCAGATGGAACAGTGGTACAGAGTGCATAAACTCTAACCATCCAGTAAAACATAGTGCATCTGGATCCTGAGATAGCAAAAAAGGCCTAAACAATGAGACTCCGACAACTCATGCTCTGTACTGGGATAAGCTTATTTTGTTTTGTGCGTTATTTTATCAAACATAACATTTCTCATTTATCCTGAAAGGTTTCTCTTTCTTTTCTGCTGTATATTAATAACGTTTTCCAGTTCACCCTCTTAAATCAGCCAGATCCTTTAGGAAACTAGAAACAGGCAGCAGAGTTATTTTTGGAGATTTCTGCAATAGTTGGTTGAAGGTTGGTTTTAATACTAAAAGCTGGTAATGACACCCAGAATTCAATACTTGAAGGGACAGGAAATAGCAAATTTTTATTTTGTGATTCAGTTAGAACATACAATTTTAATCAACTATCCAATTTACTTCCATTATCAAATTTGCTTCATTCTCTTGTTATCCTTTGCTGAAGGAACAGCATTGCACTACTGGCAGCTAGCTGAACACATATAGTTAGCCAATCACAAGAGGCAAATGTGTGCAGGCACCAATCAGCAACAAGCTCCCACTAGTGTAGGATATGTGCAATTCTTTTTCAATATGGGATACCAAGAGAACGAAGCACATTTGAAAATAGAAGTAAATTTAAAACTCCACCTCTATTTAAAAACTGTTCTGTTGGAGGGATTATACATTTTGGGAGTATTTTGAGGCCTGATCTAAAGGTCTCTGGGCTGGTGAGAATATTAAAGAATGTTCATCAGTACTTTTATTTCCCTGTTGGAATGATCTAAAGTCACTTTTTACCCAGAAAGCAGGGCGTGTCACTAAGGGGCATATGCTGCATTTGTGCATGGGGAGGAAATGCATACATTACAAAAGTGCACAATAAAATTACTAATTTTAAAAATCTTACAAAACAAATAATTGAACCATTCACACAAAAACATGCAAAAAAAGTGCATCAAAAATCATTTTCAAAGAATCGTATTTATTAAAAAATGTAAAAATGTTATGTAAATTCTCAGGAATCATATTAACTATGCACAACGTAAATTATAATTAAAGTACACTGGATGTGCAAAAAAATAGAAAGTCGTACTTTTAAGTACAAAATATAAAGCATAATTGTTGTTTTTTGTAAAATGGGCTGAACATGGGTACGTTCCATGGGTGCTTATAAAATTGTCTCTCTAATGCCAGCATAATTCTAATTGAACTGTTATACTCTGAGTTTGGTCATAAGCTCAGAAATATATGAATATGCTTCCTGTGTTGAAGCAATATCAAATTGCACTAACAGAACTTCTTTTATTTCATTTACTCTCTTGGAGGTTGAAAGTCTTCAAATAACTTTTTCATCTAATTTGGGACTTTGTGTACACTAAAGTTTTGGGACTTTTACCACAGAATATATATCCTTTGATAGTACACTATATCACATAGTGTGCTAGGTTCTTTGCCGTGTCTCACAACATGAGAACGAGGCTCCTATTGGAACATATGGAAGCATGCTCTCATGAGCGCAAGGCTTCTAGGCAATGCACACAAGGTCACTTTAATACCAGCGCACATTTGCAGATATCCCAACTCTCCCGGAAGTTCCCGGAGTCTGTCGCTTTGAAATAGCGGCTCCCTAACGCCCACAAATTAAATAAAAAATCCCGGAAACTCGGCTGTGCGGGGAGAGAAAGGCAATTTCATGCTGTTGTATACATTTCTTAACCTCTGCGGTTCACTTATTATTTATAAAAGATTAACATGTTTACAAAAATAAAACCTGTTTGGATAATAATTTGGCACGCTATTCATCCCGTACACACTTATACAAGTTGTATACTTGAAATACTGGCTGGATCTGGAAGTGCCGTAAAGTGTTTGCATGAGCTGATGACATGTTATAAAAGGAGACTAAGGCCTCTATTTAACAAAGTCTGGCAGACCTGATCCGACAGTGCGGATCAGGTCCGCCAGACCTCGCTGAATATGGAGAGCAATACGCTCTCTGTATTCAGCATTGCGCCAGCAGCTCACAAGAGCTGCTGGTGCAACGCCGCCCCCTGCAGACTCGCGGCCAATGGGCCGCCAGCAGGGAAGTGTCAATCAACCCGATCGTACTCGATCGGGTTGAATTCCGGCCATGTCTGTCCGCCTGCTCAGAACAGGTGGACAGGGTTATGGAGCAGTGGTCTTTGTGACCGCTTCTTCATAACTGCTGTTTCTGGCGAGCCTGCAGGCTCGCCAGAAACACGGGGCATCAAGCTCCATTCGGAGCTTGATAGATAGGCGCCTAAGCCTTTATTTCTAACAATCTCCTGGAAAAAAAAACCTTGAGAGAGGATCCCTTTAAGCAGTATAATGCATTTAGTAGAAAAACCCCGGATCTGTGCGCGTGCTGCCTCCGTGGTATGTAGGTTTCTAATAACATCCATTTATTTTATATTTGTTTTTTTTTCCCCTCAAACTGATTGTTCTTTCTCCAGACATGCAAATCCTGCCTGCAGAATGCTTATTGTAGGGCAGCACTGCTGCAGTTAGCCACTAAGTGCTCCTGCCATGGGGGTGTCTGCAGCGTTTGCACCGAGCAGCAGGCAACTTATTGGCCATCTGAGCATGACCGGCCCCTGACTGCAGCTACACCTGGATTCTAGGCATTCTAGAACTGGAACCTAAAGATTATTTAGTACTCTTTGACCATTTCTTTACCATAAGGGTTGCAGCATAATTTGTTAGTTTTTGCTGCCTAGTGATTACTTTCAATTGCTACTTCTAGGTTAACCAATTATCCTACTGTGTCGAGTTTCTCTGCAGTGACATAAGTTCTGGGTTTCCACGGATATTATTAAATTAACTAGACCCCTGTACAGCAGCTCTATAGCTATTTCACTGTTCATCCTACTCACTTGTATTATTGCTATTTTGCTGAAGTGGGCAATTTTCATGCTATTGCTTCTGGACATCAGTATAAGGATCTGTTTACCCTTTGCCTTCATTTTATTCAGTAGCTAAAGATAAACATTCTTTGCTGTCTAAGTGTATTGAAGCCCTAGAAGCAACACAAAATACATTTTGGATATATATATATATAGCTAAATGTTGCTCCCTTTCTACAATAATTAAATAATAAATATATAAATTTCCACTTGACTTCTCTTTATCAAATTACTTATTACATTGTTTTACCACTATACTCTGAGTTTTTTAGAAAAGGATATTCTGAATATTTTGTATAGTAACACTTGTCATATTTGATGCACCTTTGTCTTTGATA